>NW_024412432.1:7147211-7408073 GCF_014898765.1 Herpailurus yagouaroundi | reverse complement strand
CACACACACACACACACACACACACACACACACACACACACACACACTTTATAGTTTCTGTTTCTCTAGGGAACCCTAAATAATATGGTAGTTTACATCATTGCACTTTGGGGCTAATCACACATAAACAAACATATACCAGCTTCACAGCATATACAAGCTAGCACTGCCTAAAAGAGCTGAATAAGATTATTCAACTTACTCAGTTGAATAAATTGAATTCAATAAGAACTGAATTATTTTTCAGTTGGCAAATACGAACTTTAAGTGTCATTCGATGGAGTAGGTCACTTTTTACAGGCTCCAAATGCTCAGCTATATCGTAACATTTTAATTGTCACAGGGCTCATTAGGATTGTAATAACCTGTCTGAAAAAGCTGCAGACTTTTGGGGATTGATGGATTTTTATTGGCCTAAAGACAGCTTATTCACTATAATCTATTAGCAGCAAGGCAATGCATTATCCCCTTAGACCAGTACAAATCCTCTGAATCTGTACACACAGAACCAACCTCCCACTCAGCGCTGGCTTTGTGCCTGGCCCTGCCCCCTCATGAATTTGTACTGAAGACCAGGACTGCTCCACCACAATGTGTGTTCCTATAGCATCAACCAGCTTGTTTCCTAGGTCAACAGGTGAGTGATGCTGAAGTGGAAGCTGTGTTTCCCAGCATATTAAGGCTCTGTGCCCCCAAGTAACAGCCACCAAATGCAAGTCCATTCCCCAAGCTGCAGCGGCAGCTGAGGTAAATACAGGGCCGACACAATGCCCACTCGGCCGGGGGCCTTCCTCTTGGCACAGATGGTCCACATGCTTTGTCCTGGTTCTCTCAGAGCTTTGTGCATTTTGTCCTTGTCCCTATAACTCAGCAGCCACAACCTATATACCTCCTCCATCAAGCTACCTTAATCTTCCAAAAAAAAAAAAATTAAACTGTAATATCCTATATTTTTGTTTTTTAAAACATGTGCAGGTATTCCTGGGCTGTTGTATTTCCATGTCTATGTCTCTAACATGACTGAGGCTCCTGGGTGGCTCAGTCAGTTAAGCGTCTGACTTCGGCTCAGGTCATGATCTCATGGTTCATGAGTTCGAGCCCCACATTGGGCTCTGTGCTGACAGCTAGGACCCGGGAGCCTGCTTCAGATTCTGTGTCTCCCTCTCTCTCTGCCCCTCCCCTGCTCACACTCTGTCTCTCTCTCTCTCTCTCTCTCTCTCTGAAAAATAAACATTAAAAAAATTTTTTTTAATCTAACATGGCTTTTTTTTTTTATTGTGCTTTTTTTCCCAGTGTTCTGGTTACAAAGGTGTACAGTATTGAGTGGTCAGCCCCATCCTATCCTTCTTCATATGTCTTATGTGTTTGCAGAATATTATGTCTTTCTGGAATGCATACACCATGGTAGAACAGAATGCCGGTACTGTAATTCATTCATTAACATCCCCAAGCTAACCATTTCTGCCAGACTGTGAAGTACATGCTGTGCCATGGATCCCCAAGGAGGAAAAGAAAAAATATTTTGCATCACAAACACCAACACTGGTTTATAGCATTTCAGTCAGAAAACATGACATATGAACATCCTAAAACATGGATTTTCTAAGCAAATGTCGATGGACTCTCCCAGAATTCTTCCACCCCAGCCCAGAGCAGACTATAACTCTGTTCTACGGAAGCAAGAATTACGAAGTGATCGTGTCACGTCAAGGGATGAAATAGCACAGCCGCCATGCCCCGTAGATGAGCCACAAGTCAGTGGATGTGCCACTAGCTCCCGTGAGCCCTTTCACCTCTGCCAGCAGGTGATACTCTCACCACTGCATTCGGATTTCAAAATGAAGAACTCATTTGCACATGTTTGCTTTATATCCAGACATTTAAAAAATATTCCTGGTCAAAAATATTATGACAAAATGGCCACCTGAACATGCTCCATAATTTTATAATTGTAAATAATCACACTGGGGTATCGTGGTTGAACATTCTCATAAAATGTCCCAAAACTAATTTAAAAAAAAACTGAAATTGAATAGTGACTGCCCTTGGTGTATGTGTGTGGCGAGAGAGTGCTCTTAGAATGTGTCATTACCTCAAGTGTTTCTGCCTGCTTGCCTAAAAACAGCCAGTATGAGTACATTCAAGGGGCAAAGCTTCACAGACCCTGTATTTGGGATGGCTCAGAAACAAATGACACAAACAGAAATCAAGGCACAGAGCTTTGATAACTCTTCAAATTTCTTATCTGTCTGAAAAAAATTCGTATTTCTTTAACTTTTTTTATCATGGTAAGAAACATACATGAAATCTACCTTCTTAACAAAATTTTAAGTGGACAGTCCTGTACTGCACATTATTGTAGAGCAAATCTCCAGAATGATTTCATCTTGAATGACTGACAGGCTATACCCATCAAACGGGAACTCTCCATTGTCGCGGGGGGGGGGGGGGGCGCGGGGACCACCGTGCTACTTTCTCCTTCCAGGAGTCTACTTAAGATACTTAAGATATAAGTGGAATCATGCAGTCTTTGTCCTTCTGTGACTAGCTTGTTTCACTTAGTGTAATTCCTCAAGGTTCATGTACGGTGTCCCACACTGTGGGAATTCCTTATTTTTTTAAAGCTAAATGATATTCCATTGTATTATATACATATTCTTCATCCATTCGTCTGTCAGTGGACACTTAGATTATTTCCACCTCTTGGCTATTGTGAATAATGCTACAATGATCGTGAGAGTGCAGATATCTCTTTAAGATCCTCATTTTAATCAATTCTCTTGTATACATACCCAGAAGTGTATACATACCCAGAAGCTGGATCATATGCTAGTTCTGGGTTTTTTTTTTATGTTTATTTATTTATTTTGAGAGAGAGGATGAGTGTGCATGCGTGTTGGGGAGGGACAGAAAGGGGGAGAGAGAGAGAGACAGAGAAAAAGAAAAAGAAAGAGAGAGAATCCCAGTGCTGTCAGCACAGAGCCCGACATCGGGCTTGATCTCATAACCATGAGATCATGACCTGAGTGGAAATCAAGAGTTGGACATTTAACTAACTGGGCCAACCAGGCACCCCATATGGTAGTTCTATTTTTAATTTTTTGAGAAACCTCCATGTTATTTTCCATAGTGGCTACACCATTTTATATTCCCACCAACAGTGTACCAGGGTTCCATTTCTCCACATCCTCACTAGGATTTGTTACTTTCTGGTTTTTTTATAATAGCCATCCTAACAGCTGTGAGACGGTATTGCATTGTGGTTTTGATTTGCATTTCCCTGATGATTAGTATTGTTGAGCATCTTTTCATCTGTGAAAAATTTTCTGTCTGAAGGACAAAGTATTCCAACAGTAAAAGATAATACCACTGCAGTACCTCTTATACCCAAATTCCTTTATTTTTAATCAGAAGTCATTCCATTCTGATTGACTTTGTTACAAGTCTTAAAAATTAAGATATGCTTAAAAACTGTGACATGCCTTAAATGTTGTTCTAGCTTCAAATGAAGAGAAAGACATTAGGGTAAAAGGGGTTCTGGACATCCCAATGCATTCAGAACTCAGCCCTCCTCCCCCAAGGACGCACCTATCATGGCAGCAAAACCTGGAGGCAGAAAATATCGTACAAGCAACATCTGTTAAGCCTGAACAAGGTGACTCCGAAAAGTACAACAATATCCAGGAGAAAAAAAACAGTGGCAGAGAGAGACTCTCTTTGGGTCAAAAAATACTACCCACAAACTTGGGAAGTGGAAGCAGCAGCCCAAGTCCTAATATAGGGTACCGTGCAATCACATGCTCACATCAATATGGATTCTCAAAGCAAAACTATGCCTGACACTTGAATTTACCAGGGTACCTTCTCAGGTAGGAAACAAAGGATGTGCAAACTAGAAATGGTAGCTTTCCCAACTCTGTGCTTTGACCATCAGAGTTTGAAAAATTGGAATTTCCACTTCAAATCTGAATTTTTCACCATCTTTTATAAGCTGGCATCACCCACAGCACTGAGCCTACATCCAGCATGACAGTTCAGAGAGGCTGGTTTTGGGCCCGGACTCTTCTCCACCAGCTCAGTGTTACTCATCTGGCCCCAGACCCCTGAGTTTGTGACCCCCACCTCCATGACATCAGTCACGACCCACAGGATGGTAAGAGAAGGGAACCTGGAGGTCATCTGACAGGTGCCTAGAGTCCCTCAATGGAACTGTAACACCATCATAGGAGCTAGAAGGATACGACTTCTGTATCGAAGACAGGAAGAAACTCTGAATTTTAGTTTACCTGTTTGATTTCTGACCACCAGTAAGAGCTGAACTCAGACCATCCACCCATGATTCTTCCCATTCTATAACCTCACTGATGCTATCACCTCTGGATAGAGACAAACTGGCCAAGAAACTCTGATTTCTAACAGGATACTATTTAAAAAAAATTTTTTTTAATGTTTATTTATTTTTGAGAGAGACAGAGACAGAGCTTGAGCAGGGGAGGGGCAGAGAGAGAGGGAGACACAGAATCGGAACCAGGCTGCAGGCTCTGAGCTGTCAGCACAGAGCCTGACGCGGGGCTCGAACCCATGGACCGTGAGATCACGACCTGAGCCGAAGTTGGACGCCCAACCGACTGAGCCACCCAGGCGCCCCTGACAGGGTACTATTTTAAAACACCCAGTATCTAGCCCAGTCCCAGGCACATGTGGATATAAAAACATGTTATAGGAAGGAAGGAAGGATGGGTGAAAGGAAGGAAGGAGAAGGAAGGGAGGAAGAGAGGGAGGAAGGATGGACAGAGAAAAAGGTAAGTTTCTTCTGTTAGATTAAATGACAAGATTGGGAACCATTCAAGATGAACTTCTTCAACAGTATTATGCCCTCAAGTTAGAAGACGGACAAGACTGGGGTGCCTGGGTGGCTTAGTCGGTTAAACATCTGACAGGTTCAGGTCATGATCTCACAGTTTGTGAGTTCAAGCCCCACGTCAGGCTCTTTGCTGACAGCTGAGAGCCTGGAGCCTGCTTCGGATTCTGTGTCTCCCTCTCTCTCTGCCCCTCCCCCACTTGCAGTCTCTCTCTCTCTCTCTCTCTCTCTCTCTCTCTCTCTCTCTCTCTCTCTCTCAAAAATAAATAAACATTTAAAAAAATTAAAAAAAGAGAGATAGACAAGATTGATAAGCAATGATAAATAAACTAACATTTCCAATCCTACATTGTTCTTGAGAATTTCAAGTCTTTTTTAGAACAGTGTATCTCACACTTGATTAACATGCAGACCTTACTTAAAAATATCTCCTATGAGTTCCAGGGTTGACATAAATATTGTTTTTACCATGTTGCTTAACCAGGAACAAACATAAACCATATATAAACTTCCTATACTTATAGCTCCAAAACACTTAGAAGACCAACATGCATTTACAAAATCAATGAAGTCAGAATTAGCAACATTCATCTAACCTGACAGGGGATACACTTCCGTCTGAAACTAAATCACCGTAGCCAACATCAATATGGTAGCACAGCTTGCACGTGGCTCTTTGGAGCACATTGACACAACCAAAACCCCACTCTCCCATCACTTTCTACAGAGACCACAGACAATCCAACAGTTTGGACAGTTCATGAGTGAACTGTCATGCTGGATGTAGGCTCAGTGCTGTGGGTGATGCCAGCTTATAAAAGATGGTGAAAAATTCAGATTTGAAGTGGAAATTCTAATTTTTCATACTCTGAAGGTCAAAGCACAGAGTTGGGAAAGCTACCATTTCTAGTGTGTGCATCCTTTGTTTCCTACCTGAGAAGGTACCCTGGTAAATTCAAGTGTCAGGCATAGTTTTGCTTTGTGTTGTCAGCCACTTGACATGAACATATCACCATGCACTGTTCTGCCTATGAATGCAGTGCTGGGGATGCCACACAATCTTAACCACAAAGGCAGGCTTTGAAACAGAGCGGCCAAATCTCTGACGTAGGAGTCATCCAGGTGATTCCAAATGTGTGCAAATCAGTTTGTGTTATATTTCATCGAAATGAAAACAAAAACATTTAGGATTCTAAGACTCCCAGGTACACATGGAAAGACCTCAAAGGGTCTGATTTCAGAAACACTCTTGACATGAAACGTCCACAGCATAGGGTATGTGCCAAGAGGTATTTTTTCAGATTATACCTCATCCCAGGTCCTTCAGGTATCAGAAACTCCTAAGTATTTAAGGTGGGACGATAAGCTCTTTGAAGGTCAGGGTCAAGTCTACAAAGTCTCTGTAGTGTGCCTAGGACACTGGCAGGCACACTGAGTGAATGAGAGAAAGAATTACAGAAACATGTTTGAGTTACTGCATCTGTCTATCTTTTTATAAGACATACAAACTAAGTTCTTAAAGGTCACAATTCACTATTCTCCTTTTATAACTGCTCTGACAAAAGCAATTATAATTTGGAAAATCCTGGATATTTACAAGTTGAAGCAATGGAATTTTTTTGAGGAACTAACTCCAAGAAAATCATGTGTCATACATATATTCCCCCGTTACAACTTCCCTGTAGAAAGCAGTGTTTACTTTCCATTTTACAACCTGATAGAAGACTAATGTCATCAAACAGAAGCAGCCTGAATGCCCACGATAAAGAATCTCTTCCTGCTTCTTCCTTCCAACTACACACTGCAGTCAGGAGCTGCCTCAGCTTTAACAAGTTACACAAAGGGGCGCCTGGGTGGCGCAGTCGGTTAAGCGTCCGACTTCAGCCAGGTCACGATCTCGCGGTCCGCAAGTTCGAGCCCCGCATCGGGCTCTGGGCTGATGGCTCGGAGCCTGGAGCCTGTTTCCGATTCTGTGTCTCCCTCTCTCTCTGCCCCTCCCCCGTTCATGCTCTGTCTCTCTCTGTCCCAAAAATAAATAAACGTTCAAAAAAAAAAAAATAACAAGTTACACATGAACCAAGAATGTGTACTGCATACACCATCTTAGGAGGAAAAACCCAGGCATTTGAACGCCCATGGTGCTCCGATCTCTCCCATCACCTACAAGGTCCCGTTTCTGCTGTCAGCCTCCAAACCTCCATTCAAGGCAGATCAGTGCAATGGCGCTACTTCCATTTTTCAAATGAAATAACAGTGTAACCCAGGTGGAAATGAAGAAACAGGTAAAGATTTTTTTTTCTTTTTTCTTTATTTTTGAGAGAGAGAGAGAGAGAGAGAGAGAGAGAGAGAGAGAAAGTGCATGCAGGGGAGGGGCAAAGTGGAGGTGACAGAGGATGTGAAGTGGGCTCCACATGAACAGCAGAGCCCGATGCAGGGCTCCAACTCACAAACCGTGAGATCATGACCTGAGCCAAAGTCGGACACTTAACTGACTGAGCCACCCAGGTGCCCCCAGAAACAGGTAAAGATATCTATATGTACAGTGATAGGAGTAGTATGACCCTGAATCTGAACAGTGATTTGGGAGAGGAGTAAATCAAAATTTCAGGTTAAAAGACAAGCTAAGAGAACAGTCTATGGTTCTTGGAGTGCAGTCTTCCCAAGGACACCCCATTTTAAGCCTTTTTCTTTATGCCCACCTCATAAGGGCGGGATAAATAATCTCTTATCAAAACCTGAGAATAAAGACCTGAACAATCAGTGAGATCTCACAATCTGAGCAGGCCACTAACCACATAGCCAGAACAGATAGTCTTCCAAGGACAGGAAGGCCAGAATACATTTCTGGGGCCAGGAGTCCTAAATGAAACTATCACCTTGAGATGAAATTCAACTATCAAAACCAGAAGGGACCATCATCAAGTAGCCAAGCCACCGGCAGACCCCTACAAAGCCCAGGAACAAGTCTCGGAAGGTTCGAGGCTGAGCTGCGGTTTTCTTAACAGACACATTTCTCCCGCTCAGCAGCAGGGAAATGACACACTGAATTACAACAGAAGATGTACTTAAGAGGAGAAAACAAAAAGCAAAAGACCAGCAACAGTTAGAAAATAAATATACATATAAACACCCCACTTCTGAACCCAGAAAAGGCAGAGAATTCTGGAAAGCCTGTGGCTACTACACTGATAGATCCCAAAGCCAGCCCCAGAAGTAAGAATCAGACACAGGCAAAATCACCCTTAATCCTTTTCCAGGACTGGGATCCAACCCACTGTCATGTCTCAAGGCTAGAACAAATCTTTATCTCCCCGGATGAGCACCAGATATATTCCTGGCCACATGAGTAGAAAACATACACTTATCTACAAACACACAGTCCAAAGCACCAAGATACCCACATTTTGGAGATACTCAAGAGCTAAAATTAGATTGAGCAAAGCTGGTTTGCCTCTCCCGTCTCAAGGTGGCTCATGGCCTCTTCAGTGGAAAGAGAGGGGAAACTGAGGCACTATCCAATCTGTCCATCTATCTATTGATCTCTGTCTTTCCTTTCCCCTCACCTGTACCCTCTCTTGCTCCAAGTCTCCAGCCCTCTTTCTGAGTTTTTCTTTCTCTGCCTTTATCTCTCTTCTGCCTCCCCATCTTGTGACCTTGTACCAGACCATGGAAAGGAAGGGGCTGCATGAAACAACCATGCTATTTTAAAAGAAGACAACCACGGAGAGCCTGGGTGGCTCAGTCCATCAGGCATCTGACTTCAGCTCAGGTCATGATCTCACGGTTTATGAGTTTGAGCCCTGTATCAGGCTCTGTGCTGACAGCTTAGAGCCTGGAGCCTGCCTCAGGTTCTGTATCTCCCTCTCTCGGCCCCTCCCCAGCTGTGCGTGCGTGCTCAATCTCTCTCTCTCTCAAAAATAAAAATACATACATACATACATACATACATACATACATACATACATACATAAATGCAACCAGACTGGAAAGGGCTAACGTGGAACCCAAGAAGGGGAAATGTAAAAGAAACCCTGAGCAGTAGGGAAACTATACTTCAGCCTACTTGTAGCTACATGTTTTAAAAATGTCCTGCTTAAATGGGATTGGTGTTCAGCCATGGATCTTTCTCTCGATTTCCATAATCATCCCTACAGTTATATGGAGATGCTAAAGTACACTGTTTTTGACACCCCATACACAACTCACAGGTCGGTAGTTTCAGTTCTTCTCAATTAAATTTATTCTTTCTAAATTGTCAATATAAAAGTCTCCCCTTCAACACCGTGTGTGTACAAAGGTCACAAACCATAAGAAACCACACAGGACTGATTTGGGTGCCTGAACAAATGGCATCCTTGTCCTGCCTAGTGGGTCACCAATCACACTAACACCTGTTACCTTACAAGCACCACCTTGGGTCTGTCCCTAATCTGGCCATTGTAGTACCTGTGCCCATGCACAAATCCATTGTGGTTTTGGTGGCAGCTGGATCCTCATGTTTCTGTTTGTGAAAACATGGGGCTCAAAACTGATTTATCAAAGTGAAATCAAATCACAACACAATTCGCAGCAAATGGAGTTAAGGAAGCTCTGAAAAGCTTCAGCTCCAACTAGAGGAAAGAGTTCCGCCATCCCCCCACCCCTGGTCAAATGCTCAATGCACCCACAGGCACATGCATGTAGACACACACACACACACACACACACACACACACACACACACACACACCCTATTTCTCTCTTTCTTTGCTGATCTTAGAACACCATAAACAGCTCACACCAGAGTATTTAAAAGAAAAAAAAAGGAAGGAATCAACAAAACAAATGAAGAAAGTGCACATAACATGAACTAACTGCATTCTCAATAAATGAACCAAGGAATCAAAGAACAGAGGTTTATTCCATTCGTTTTTGCAAACATTTAGCGAGCACATTTATTACGTACTAGGTACAAAACTCTCTTTCATAACACACCTGGCACAAGAAATTGGCCAGGCTAGGTTATTACAAGCCTGTTCTCTATCTCTCACCCAACGTTCTCTTCCCGCTTCGTGGAGTTTTCTTGGCCCTGTACAACCTTCCCTTCCTGAATTCTCTTATATACCCACATGGCCATGCCCATTCTGGTTTCACCTGCTGGCAGACCTAATTCCAGTTCTCCAGGAAGTGGTGATGGCCATCCTGACCCTGAAGACCATTTACACCTGCCCAGTTCAGCTTAACAGGTCACTTGACTACTCTGGACAGTCCCCTTTAATCTGCTAAGTAAAAACCAATTTGTGAGTGTGCTGACACACATCCCAGAGACCATTTTCATCCCTTCAGACAGTGCAACATTATTTCTTCTCTAAGATCACAATTACTGATGACTGGGGAGTTTAACCCAAACTTGCTTAACATTTTACACCAGGAGCTTGAATGGTCTTACAAATGGGAAATTCTGTCAACACTACCACATTTTGCCTTTAAAGGAGCCCAATATTCTTACATCTATATGTGTTCTTCTCAAACTAGGCATGAAAACCCCTTGGATAAGCATGGGATAAAGCCACCAGGCAAAATGGCACATCCTCCTACAGAAACAATGTTCCCACTGGAGGAAAATATAGTCTTTTATATTAAAATAAGCCATGACCTTTCTTATTGTTTCCTTATTTTTGAGAGAGAAAGAGAAAGCACGTGCAGGCACTAACTGGGGACAGGGACAGAGACGGAGAGAGACAGAAACAATCTTAAGCAAGTTCCACACTCAGCGCAGATCCCAATGACGGGCTTGATCCCATGATCCTGGGACCATGACCTGAGCCAAAATCAAGAGTCAGATGCTCTGACCACCCAGGCACAAAACTCAAGACTTCAAGGAAAGCTCCCGGTTATAGTAGTCCGTTGGACTGTCCTCTATGTATGGAATTTCTTGCAAAAAAAACCCTCTCACCTTTAAATGTTCTTTCATGAATTTTTTGAGAAATGTTTCACCTGCACTATAAATATCCTGAAGTCATGAACTACATTCCATACTTCTCTTTGTCCCCAGGGACCTAGGACAGTACCTAAGACAGTGCCTGGCACAAAATAAGCACTCAATAATGTTTGCAGAATTAATTTGGCTGAAATAATGCTGATGGCATTATCAATAACAAAAGAGTGTTATCACATTTGGATTAGAGGAACGGAAGGTGAACAGCTGTATGAGGAAAGTGGAATGGAAGCAATTCAATTTACCAAAAACAGTTAATGGCTGCCATGGTAACAATCAGATGCAGCAGCTCAGTTTAGTTCTTTTCCACTTGAACAAGTACAGGAAGACAAATATTGTACTTGTTAATCTCTAATCAGAAGGGGGTGGGGCTTAAAACAAGTCTACTGGTGACACTGGTGCCCATAAAATTTAATAACCTTTGAAGAGTTTGGAAATGATAATAACAATATCACCAATATTAAATCCTGGTTTCTATACTGATTCTAAGAAGATCATTCTAAATCACTTAATGGTTAAGTGTCATATATTTGCTGCTGAGAGTTCACAACTGTGAAAAGTAGATCCGCGTGTGGATAGAAAGCATGGCATGGGTTCACCTTTCCTTATTCCTAAAATTGTTACTTTTCATTAGGCAGACCTAAACCAAGTTACAGATAAGAGATAACGCAAAGAATACTGTTTATAGCAATGTTTACATTTTTCTACTTTCCTGGTAGAGCCATTGCATTTTGTAATGCATTGTAATTGTAAACTCATTTGTAAATAACAGAAAAATGGGTATCACACCCACTTTCTCTACACATCTGCCTCATACTGCTCTGAGTCACTCTCCATGCCTCACTTTCCAAACTGGAGGGAGGAGCTGGGCAGAGGAGGAAGTGGAACCCAGGTCTCCAGGTCTGCAGGTCCACGCTGTGAATGAGTGAGCCAGACCACTGTCCCCTCCCAGGGCTACTTGCTTCTCTGAGTCTTAAGTCTAAGATATGTGAATTGCCAGCCAGAATGACACCTTTCAGTTATTAATAAGGACAATCAGAGCTCCATAAGCTTTCAACCAAAAATCCAAACAGAGAGCAGAAATATACTTTTCACAGCATTCACGTGTTTGTAGTGCCAGAGGAAGAAGTGAAACTGGCAGCTCAAGATATACCATGGCAGGAAAGCAGGGACACATGCAAATTACTCTTGCATAAAACCTGAGTATCTTTCTTTCCCTGCCCTGCCCCTGCAGGCATTCCCTTAACCCCTAAGAAGTAAGTTAGTAACTTGATATTATTTCTGTCGGAGCCATAGGAGTAGAGAATTAATTGTATGATTTTATCATTTGATTCCATTGTATAAAACCAGTTTTTCAGTTCAACAATATCTGGGATCAAATCCCTGCTCTTTTATTAACTAGTCAAGTCCCTTAATATCTTACAGGTCTAAATTTCTGAGTCTTTAAGTTTCCCCAACAATCAGAAATAAGAAAACCCACTTCCCAGGGTTGTTGCAACAATTAAATGAACGAACTCTGTAAAATGCCTAGAACATAGTACGCATCAATGAATATGCGAATCCAGGAATATAAATGCCCAACATGTTTGATCTTCTATGTAGTTGTAAGAAAACAACAAATACAAAAACTACTTGTAGAGTATGCCGATCGCAGCGACGCTCCGGGGTGCAGCATGGAGGCCTTGGTAAAAAGTGCGATTAAATGTAGGGAGCGCTCCCAAACCCTTGCCTGGGAAGAAACTCTGGACCCTGCGGAATTCACTGTGACCCAGGTAATTAACAAAGTGCCCTGTGCAGGGCTCAGAAATGAGCAAGCAAAACTTTCTCCCCAAACCCGAACTCTGAACGCACTCCCGTTCTTCAACTCTAGGGGGTCTCGACTTGAAAAAGTTAGAGTCCGTGGACCCGGAATACAGGAAACACCATCCTCACCTTCGGCCCTCCAACCCACACACGCACCTGGGGATGAACTTGGCCTCTTCCCCGAGTCGCGCCTGGAAGTCCTGCCAAGCCTGGACCGGGCTCGCGCGACCCCAGGGTGCTGCCAGCGTCTCCGCAGCGTCCTCGTCGCCCTCGTCCTCCTCGCCGTCCGGCTCCACCTGGCCCGCGGTGGACGCGGGCTCCCGAGGCCCCCAGCCCCGGTGCCGCCCCCCGCGGCGGGCCCCGCGGAAGCCGCGCGCGAATTCCTGGAAGGTGATGGCGCCGTCCCGGTCGGCGTCTAGACGCTGGAACACGGCCTCGGCGTCTGCCGGCCGCACGCGCAGCTCCGCGCACAGCGCGCCGAACTCCTCGCGCTCTAGGCGCCCCGAGCGGTTCGCGTCGCAGGCAGCGAAGACGGAGCGCAAGCGGGCCAGCTCCTCCTGGTCCCCGTCCGCTTCCATCCCGCCCGGCGGGGACAGCCCAGACAGCTCCGGGGCGCAGTGCCCGCCGGGGCTGAGGTGACGGGCAGGAACTCCGGGGCCACCTGCTGCCGCCGGGAACCGCGGAGAGTTGGGCTCGTCCGGCTGGTTCGGCCACTTGCAGGAATGTCCGGACGGGGCGAGGCTCCTGGGCGGGCTGGGGGCGGCGCGCTTCGACGCTGGTCCCACGCGCTGCCCCTACCGGCCCAGGAGCAGTGTTAAGTGCGCCCCCCCCCAACTCCGCGCACCGCGCAGGCCCGCCCACCCGCCTGCAACTGAGCTCCGGGGACCGGCGGCCCTCACTTTCCGGGCCGGCCGGCTCCGCCCAGCCAGGTAGGAGGAGCGCACGGCTCCGGTTCCCACGCCTCCGAAACCCGCTCTGGTTTCCGCGCCAAGCTCCAGTCGGCGGAACCTGGGTTGGGGGGCTCTTGGGTTTAGGGGCCCGGCCGGAACCCTGGCACTAGAGTCCCCAGGCCCTTCCGCGTAAACACTGCTCAGGAAAGCCAAGAGCTGGCAGAGGTGTGCAAAGCTAACCGGACAAAAAGAGGAAAGGAAGATGGTGTAGGATTCCAAGTTGGTGAACGTTATGTGTATTTTTATTCTCTTGTAATTCCGGAAAATTGGTAAACTTCTGCATACACAAGTTTTTTGACAAAGTAAACTAGATGATTTACAGAAGACGCCGTTCTCTGTTTTTACCGGCTTTCCTTAACCCAGGTCCTTCCAATATTAAGGTACAACTGGTTAATACACACTAGAAATCACATAGATCTTCCAGATACCCACATCCAAGTAATTTTTTCTCAGTCCTTGTTTCCTCAACCTGAGAAAAAAGTAAAAACCGGGGCGTCTAGATGGCTCAGTCGGTTATGCATCCAACTTCTGCTCAAGTCCTTATCTCACCCTCAGTGAGTTCAAGGCTGTGTGGGGCTCAGTGCTGATAGCTCAGAGCCTGGAGCCTGCTTCAGATCCTGTGACCCCCCCCCCCCCCGCCCCCCGGCCCGTCCCTACCCTGCTAATGCTCTCTTTCTCTCTCTCTCTCAAAAAAAAAAAGATTTAATAACCCAAATCCTTTGGCAGGCAGCAGCATTTAAACAAAGACTGGGGTTGCTTTTTTCCTTTTTTTAAACAAATCTAATGGGAATTCTATATCCAAATGCATGTTACCCTTTGATCTTAAACACTTATTTCAACAATACTATTGTTTCTTTAATACTGACTGTTTAATGGGTACAAAATCTTTAAAATTCTGTCATTTTGATTTTTTTTTTAAATCTTGTCCTGTTTCCAAGAGACCCTCACTGTCTTATATGACTTATGCATATGTTCCCTTTGGTGATTCTAATAGCCTGTGAAAATGCATTTTGGTTATTCTTACTTTACTTACTTTGTCCATTTCCTCCATGCTTTACACGTTCTTTTATTTACTGCCAGTTCTTTTAGTTATGAGTCTGTATTTCCATTTTATCTCATTATGGATTTTCTTTATTGCTTATTACTTTGATTTTTTTATATGATTAAAATAAAGTAGGGGATTTGACTGACATTCCCTCAGGCTGGTGTTCTTAAACATAAAGCTAAGCGCTAACCCTCTGAGAAACTGTTAATTCTTGAATAGTACAATAAACAGGGTCAACACTCAGCATCTATCAAGCCGTAAATACCACTGATAATCGCCTTCTGTAAATTCAACTGGTAAATTATGAGAGGCATTCTATTAGAGGCCCCGGTCTTAGCAATCTAATTGCTAAGTGAATAGAGTTCCATACAAGTGGACAGCTGATACATTGAAATGAATTTTATCATCAGTGCAATATAAATTGTTATTGATTTTGAGTTTATGTTCTTTCCTGTTTAGTCTAAAGATTGATTTTTCCATATAAAGTAAAAAGTGGCTAGCTTGGTAATGCTTTTAAAGCTTTAGAAATATATGTATTAAACTGAATCTTTGAAGTATTATGATTATACTGTTAGCAATTACTAAATAGCTGTAGTTTTCAAAATAGATGAGTTAATATTCATAACTGCTTAGATAGAAGTGCTTTCTTGGAAACTCTTCATGCAACTTCATTCCTGAATTCCCTTGACCTTTGCACTCGGTTTATAAACACTTATATTTTTTGACCTGCTCTGCCCTTTCACTGAGTCTCTTCACTGAAGAATCATCAAGGAATACGGATTCTTCCGAATGCCTTGTGTACACATATTTTCATTTCC
Organism: Herpailurus yagouaroundi; assembly: GCF_014898765.1. Classification (NCBI taxonomy): domain Eukaryota; kingdom Metazoa; phylum Chordata; class Mammalia; order Carnivora; family Felidae; genus Herpailurus; species Herpailurus yagouaroundi. The sequence continues at coordinate 7,392,619 of NW_024412432.1, read as the reverse complement.
AGTGATAGTGATCTACTCCAGACCTACTACAAGTTATCTATCACTGCATAACAACACAACAGACACTTAGTGATTTAAAACAGCTACCATTTCATTTGTTCATAATTTCATTGTCATCAGCTTGGTCAGGGCTCAGGTAAATACTTTTTCTGCTGGCTTTCCTGGGATCATGTAGTCATGGTGGCTTCACTGTGGCTGCGTGGTGTTAGAAAGCCTCACTCCTGTCTGGCTGGAAGTTGGTGCTGGCTCTTAGCTGGACCATGTGTCTTCAGGAGGCTAGCATGGGCTTTGTTACATGGTGGCAGTGTTCCGAGAGAATAAGTCCCAATGCACAAATGCCTTTCCAGTCTCGGTTTGTGTCATGGTTGCTGATGTTACCTTGATCAAGGCAAGTCACATGGCAAGCCCTACATCAGTGTGGGAGGGGACTATGCAAGGGCACGGATACAGGGAGATGTGCTTTATTAGAGGCCCTTTATTACAATATACCATAGCTAGGGGACTGGGACAGCATTAATACATTTTCTCAGGTTCTTGTCCTGCTGTCCTTCTGTCCATTCTACATAGCCACAACTGGATAGTCCTTTTAAAATGCTAATTATTCTGTCATTCTAGAGCTCAGTTGTTCTCAAACTATGATAATTTTGTTGCCCAGGAGACATTGGGCAATGTCTGGAGACGTTTTTTGGTTGTCCAATTGTAAAGGGGGAGATGATACTAGCATCTAGTAGGTAGAGGCCACAGATACTGCTAAGCATCCTGTGATCCACAGGGCTAGTTTCCCATGACGAAGAATTATCTGGCCAAAAATATCAAGACGGATAAGAAAGTCTGCACACCCCCTCCAAAAAAAAGAAAGCTAGCTCATAAAGTCCCAGAGGTTCCCCAGTAAAAAGAGAACCAAGGGTAAATTCTTCATCTGGTCATTCATAGTCCTCTATCTACCTTTAATCTCTCACCAGGGCTCCTACAATCCCCAAATATGCCACCCTTGATTACATAACTAATGTTAATAGTGTCTTATTGTCATCACAAAATGTAAATATCAAACACCCTTTAGCTTTCCTCTCTTTGGTCTACCAAACCATTTCCCAGACTGAGTGGAAGAGTTGAATCTTGCTTTTCCTACCAAAGTTTCCACAATTTCACTGTGACCTGTCACTTACAAGGACATTGCTTAGTTTGTATCATGTCAGCTCAAATATGGTTTTATTTTTCAAGTTAAAATTGTAATCCACCTGGAATTTAATTTGGGTCAGGTGTGAGTGATTTGTAGATTTAACTTCACTATTGTTCTGGATTTCTACCTAGTGTCTCAACTCTCACTATCTCTTCCCCATGGATTGAAATGTCACTTTTAGCATATACTTAATTCTTCTATTTGGGTTTCTTTCTGGACTTTCTAGTCTGTTCTATCAAGAATCACTCACATTTTGAAAGGACTCTTCAGCTTCAAAAATATTCCTAAAGTTCCTATTGGATCGTTTTTTGTATTTTTTTTTCTTTTTTCTTTTTTTCTTCTTTTTTTTTTTTTAACGTTTATTTATTTTTGGGACAGAGAGAGACAGAGCATGAACAGGGGAGGGGCAGAGAGAGAGGGAGACACAGAATCGGAAACAGGCTCCAGGCACTGAGCCATCAGCCCAGAGCCCGACGCGGGGCTTGAACTCACGGACTGCGAGATCGTGACCTGGCTGAAGTCGGACGCTTAACCGACTGCGCCACCCAGGCACCCCTCGTCTTTTGTATTTTTAAGTGTTTGTTTATACATCAGTAAGTACATGGCAGAGAAGATCATGGAAAAGAGAAGGAGGCAGTGAAGCTTAGGACTTATCTGTGAGGCACAAGCACAAATTGATAATACATCTGAAACTGTCATGTAAATCAGTGAGAAAAAAAGTTGATGTATGGAAAGAGTAAGGAACCTCCTATGTATCTAAAATGTGAGATGCCTCTGCAAAGCCACTCAACAAGTTACTGAGGAATGCTTTTGAATATACCAGCAATATACTCAGGGGAAGGCCAGGGTTATATAATCTGTCTCTAATTTTTCAAGAAAGAGAGGGAAGAAAGAAATAGGAAGCATTTCTTTTCTATTTTAGTATCCAGAAACAGCTAGTGAGAAATTGGAGATAACAGAGCAACCTTTGAGAGCCAGTGAAGCAGTAGGTAAAGAGAGCTTGCCTGTATTTATCAGCATGACTTTGAGATAGATCGGCTTGCTCGGTGTCTGCTCAAGGATTTTAAAAATCAGAGATAATCTTGTTAGAGTGTGTTTCTCAAAACAGTGAAAAGATATTATTGTGAGCAAATACATTTCTAAAATACACACCAAAAAAATTGGAAAAGAATCCTATATCCGTTCTTGGATGAGATAAAGAAAGCTGTTTATACTTGTTTAATCTAAAATTTCCTAAATGTATTTGACTATGGAAGTAAGGTTTTTGGTTTTGTTTTGGTTCTGTTTCAATTTCTGAGGGCTCTCCACCAAGTTATCGATCTTGAGAACATACTTTGGGAAACCTCTCAATAGACAATGACCAGGGTGATGAATCATGAGAAATTCTCCCTTGCCACAGTATCAAAATTGGCCCAATTTCCTATAATGGGGAATGAGCCCCACCCCTTAACCTCCTCTTCACCCAGTAAATGGGAGAGGTTTTTAATGAAACCCTGTTGTTATCTATCCTATAGGATTTCCTTCAGGTACAAGAGCGTTCCTCAAAGTCACTTAACACTGCAGTTACTCTCAGAAAGATCCAGTAAGCCTGTTAAGATGGAACTAGATATCCAAGTAATGGCATACCACTGAGGGACCAATTAGTAGGTTCAGACAGTCTCTCAAACATATGCACCCTGCGAGACCTTGAGTCTTCATTCTCTCATGAATACTTGCCATGGCTTGCTGTTCCAAAGGAAGTTACAGGAAATTCTTGAAGATTTTACAAAAAAGAATGTGTCAGCAAATTTACATCGTAGTGACTTAATTAATCGTTATGTAAACTTGAAAAAAAAGAAAAGAATAATGTAACACCCATATACCAAGAAATTGCAAATGTGAACATTTTATCAGATCTATTTTTTTTTTTTAGAAAATATAGCATTACAGAACCAGTTGAACATCTTCTTTGATTGTATATTGTTTCTGTAATCAGTATACAGCATTGTTGTGTGTGTGTATGTGGCAGTTAACAGGCTTTGGTAGGTCTTTCATTATAAAAAAATTAAATATCTCTATAATGCTCTAAATAGTATAAACACATTTCACAAACCAGAGCAAGGTAGACCATTCGGTACTAGAATTGGGTGAGAAGTGTTGAGTTTCAAACTTCTGATCCCATTTTTTGATGACCAAGCAAAGCTCATATGTCATTTTCCCACATTAAAAAAAACTGTCTCGGGGCGCCTGGGTGGCGCAGTTGGTTACGCGTCCGACTTCAGCCAGGTCACGATCTCGCGGTTCGTGAGTTCGAGCCCCGCGTCAGGCTCTGGGCTGATGGCTCAGAGCCTGAAGCCTGTTTCCGATTCTGTGTCTCCCTCTCTCTCTCTGCCCCTCCCCCGTTCATGCTCTGTCTCTCTCTGTCCCCAAAAAAATAAATAAACGTTGAAAAAAAAATAAAAAATAAAAAAAAAAACTGTCTCATACGTACATCTTGTTTCACTCACTCGAGACAAAAGTTTGCATTTTATATTATACATCCAGGTAATGGAAAGAGAAATTCAGTGCAGTGAAAATACATCCATCTCAGTTCAAATTTTGGACAGTAAAAAAAAAAAGGCCAACTGTGATAAACAGAACTGTCCAACAGCCCCCAAATTCCCATTCACTGCTGTATATGTTCCATATAATCCCTTCTTTTTCACAGTGAGCAGATCTTATGAATATGATAGGATAATCACCCTTGTGATTACATTATGTTATATAAGACTGGGCAGTCTGGAGTGAGATTCTCCTGCTCATATTGAAGAAGTAGCCGCCATGTCGTGACAGGACTCCATGGCTAGGGCCTCAGAGATTAGATTTTAGGTGATTAGTCTTTTCTAGAGTTTCATGTAAATAGAATCATTCAGCATGTACTCTAACATGCCTGGCTTCTTTTGCTCAGCATAATTATTTTAGGTTCATCCATATTGTTTCATATTTCAGTAATTCATTCCTTTCTGGTAATGCATAGGATTGCATTATACAAATACACCACATTGTGTTTTATCCATTATTTTGATGATTGATATTTGGGATAGTTCCAGATTTTGACTATTATGAATAAAGCTGCTGTAACTATCCCTGTACAAATCTTTGTAAGAAGAAACATAGGTGTCCATTTCCCTTGGGTAAATTCCTAGGAGTGAGATTTCTGGATCACGTGGTAGGTTTATGTTGAACTTTACAAGCAACTGACTAAGTGTTTTCCAAAGTGATTGGAATTTTACATTCCCACCAGCAGTATAAGAGAGTTCTATTTGCTCCATATTCTTGCCAACCCTTAATGCTATCAGTCTTTTCAAATTTAGCCGTTCTATGGGATGTGTACTCGTATCCCATTGTGCTTTTACTTTGGATTTCTCGGGGCACCTGGTTGGCTCAGTCAGTTAAGCAGCTGACTTCAGCTCAGGTCATGAGCTCACAGCTTGTGGGTTCAAGCCCCATGTCGGGCTCTGTGCTGACAGCTCAGAGCCTGGAGCCTGCTTTGGCTTCTGTGTCTCCCTCTCTCTCTCTCTGCCCCTCTCCCACTCACACTCTGTCTCTCTCTCTCAAAAATAAACGTTGAAAAAGCATTTTTTAAATTTGCATTTCTCTGATGACTGTGATATTGCATAACTTTTCATATGCTTATCACCCATTCTTGTATCTTCTTTAATGAAATGTCTGTTCAGATCATGTGCCCATTTTTTATTAGGTTGCCATCTTACTGAGTTGTACATGTTCTTTCTGTGTTCTGGAAACAAGTCCTCTGTCATTTAAATGTACTTTGAAAATCTTCTCCCATTCTGTGCTTTGCCTTTTCGTTTTCTTGATGGTGTCTTTTGAAGGGCAGATGGTTTTAGTTTTGATAAAATCCAATGTATCAATATTGTATTTTGTATTTATATTTTTGTGACCCATCCAACAAACCTCTATCTACCTAGAGTTGCAAAGATATTTATGTTTCCTTCTAGAAATATAGATTTCTCATTTACTGTTGCATCTATGATCCATTTCAAGTTAATTTTGTGTACGGGATGAGTTTAAAGTTGAAGTTTATTTCTTCCTATATGGACATCCAGGTCTTCCAGCACTACTTTTTGAAAAAAGTATCCTCTCCCCATTGAATCACCTTTGTCAGAAATCAAATGACCATACATGTGTGGGTCTATTTCTGGACTTTTTATCCTATCCTATTGGTTTGTACATTTACCCTTTCACCAATACCATATGGTCTTGATCACATTGCAAGTCTCAAAATCAAGTAGTATAAGTGGTCTGGCTTTGTTATTCTTTTTCAAAATTGTTTTGGATATTCCTGGTCTTAGGGATTTCTATATAAATTTTAAGATCAGTTTTTCAATTTATACATATATATCTGGCATTGTGATTGTGTTTGAATCTTGTAAGTCAATTTTAGGATAACTGATATCTGAATATTAAGTCTTCCTATCACAGAATATGATATATCTCTTGTTTATTTGTTGCCAGCATATAAAATGCAATTGATTTTGGAATTATCACAAACTTGTATTCTGAGACCTTGCTAAATTCACTAATTAGTTCTGGTCACTGTTTGGTAGAATTCTTAGCATTTTCTCCATATGCTATGCTTCTTCTATGGGAATAAGAGGATAGTTTTACTTCTTCGTTTCCAATTTGTATGTGTTTTTTTTCCTTACTTTATTGCACTGGTTTGTACTTCTAGTACAATGTAGAATTACAGTAGTAAGAACAGATCTCGTTGCTTTGTACCTAATCACAGGGGGGAATCATTCACTCTTCCACTGTTAATTATAATGTTAACTGTAGGGTTTTTTTTTTTTTTTTGTAGATGTTCTTTATAGGGCTTAGGAATTTTTCCTCTATTTCTACATTGCTGAAAATATTTATCATGGGTGGATTTTACATTTTGTTAGATGCATCCAGCATCTACTTAGATGATAGTGGTTTTTTGTTCTCCTTTATCTTGTTAATGTGATGTCTTATATTGATGAATTTTCCAATTCTAACCCAACTTTTACTTTCATAGGGCTTCAGGGACTCTTCACATGGTCTGTCCCTCAAGATAGTTGGACTTCTTACATGGTACCTCAGGACTCCCAAGAATGAGCGTTCAAAGAGTCTTGGGCCAAAGCTGCAAGCCTTCTTTCATCTAGCCTTAGAAGTCTTAGAATGTTAGTTCAGCCACCTTCTATTCACCAAGCTAATCACTAAGGCCAACCCAGACTCAAAGGAAAGGTAAGTAGTCCCCATCTCGCAATAAGAGTCCTCACCATGCAATCATATTTCATCCTTTACATATCCTTCACGAGGTTAGACTTCCAAATTTTAGAGACAAGAAAATTAAATCTCAGACAAAGTGATCACAGGACTAAAATCACACAGCTACTAAAACTAGCATTCAAACCCAGATCATCTTATTCAAGTTTGCTGCATGTTTCCCCCCATAGTGCAAGTAGCAAATGCTATCTTGCTCTGCCCCATCCCCTTAGATTCCCCTGGGCATGTTCACAGCCAGCCCCTGTGTCACATATTGGAGGACTGCCCTCAGGCTGCTAGAGTTTGCTTGGCTTGTGTGTCTAGAGAGCTGTAGGTGCCTGGGAAATTTGTATCTTCTCTGAAAGTAGTGGTGTTCAAGGCCCCTCACTCTCTATGTAGAACAGCTCCGAGTTGACCTGCACAACCTTCAGCATTGGGACGGAGACAAAGTCACCCACTGGGTGACACTGCTTGGTGTCAGTGTTGCACCGTTGCTTATCCTCCTTCCCTTCACAGTTCTACCCACCCCACTTCCCTCGACTTCCACATGCGCATGAATCCTCATCCCAGGGGCCAGGTAACCCAGCCAAAGCTATGCACAACTACTTCCCTGGCATGAAATACTCTCTATAGAGACTCAAGTCAAAGGGCATGGCCTTGTCTGGAGTTTGTGAAAGGATCCTGTGGGATAAATGGGCTCCTCGGATGCCACCACAACGCCCTGACACAAATCCTAAAGAAATCAACACATTTGGCATTGCTGTATTACATATAAAACAATGGTGCATACAATTAAATATGTATGAGATATGAAAGAGAAAATATCCCTCCCAGAAGGTTGGGATTGCAATTAATTAAATACATCATAAATTATAATTATACATCATAAATGAATAATACAAGCAAGAAAAATACCAATATTTAAAATTTTGTACTTTTTTACTTTATTATTACGGGGGGTATAATTGTGTGGCATACAAAAGTGTATTATTTTTGATGAGATGCCAGCACTTCACATGGAATTATTCCTTGATTATCTATCTCCACCTTAGCTCAAAAATAATTTATATCTCACTTTAAGTGGGAAAATTTTCTGGGCATATTTTACTTCAAATATTTTCATTGACTATTACTAGAAATTCTATTTTCCTGAAAACATTAGCATGTAAGGGCAGAAGTGTCATGAAATACTTTGACTCTTTTGTAAGCCTCTTTTATTTTACACAGGTCAGAAGTGATGGTGCAGCCATAAAAATGGAGAATTTTCAACCTAAAAAAAGGAAAAGACAAGACCCCAGATTATGTGGAGTGAATAAGTGGAACCTATATCCTAAGCATGGTAAGCACATGAAAAGTCTTTAAAATAACCTTGACTGGTACTTTATGTTTCTCAAGGGGAAAGATAGCATCAAATTTGAGAATAACAAGTACATTTTAAAAATCTGTCACATTAGTGAGGAATAGTAAGAATATCTGAAGTTGAAGACCAGCTGCATTCTGAAGGAAAGGGTGTGTTCAGTTCTACTGGGACACTTACTGTCCATAAATAAAGTTTTATTGGAACACAGTCATGCCTGTTCACTTTCATGCTTCAAGGGCACAGCTGAGGAGTTGCAACAAACACATATGACCTGCAAAGCCCAAAATATTTATTCTCTTGCCCTTTACAGAAAAATGTTTCCAACCCTGCTCTACATGAAGAAGTGAGGGAAGGACACGTTTCACGTATTCTCATAGCACAAGTTAACGTAATGCACTGGCAAAGAAGCTCCTTCTTGTCAAACTACTCCTCTACCTTTATGCCTCTAAACATTCCTCAGATCCAATAAAAACATATTTCAACAGACAGGAAAACAGAAGTGTAGTCATCACAAGGGAACAGTAGTAGCATGAAGGAAGAATGGAAATTCTATTGATGGTGACTTACTTAAAATTTTTCATTAAATTTTTTTAATGTTTATTTTTTTTTTAATTTTTTTAACGTTTTTATTTATTTTTGAGACAGAGAGAGACAGAGCATGAACGGGGGAGGGACAGAGAGAGAGGGAGAATCAGAAGCAGGCTCCAGGCTCTAGGCCATCAGCCCAGAGCCCGATGCGGGGCTCGAACTCATGGACCGTGAGATCGTGACCTGAGCTGAAGTCGGATGCTCAACCGACTGAGCCACCCAGGCGCCCCTTAATGTTTATTTTTGAGAGAGAGAGAGAGACAGAGACAGAGCACAAGCAGGAAGGGGCAGAGAGAGAGGCAGACACAGAATCCAAAGCAGGCTTCAGCCTCTGAGCTGTCATCACAGAGCCAACAGAAGGCTTGAACCCATGAATCATGAGATCATGACCTGAGCCGAAGTTGGACGCTTAACTGACTGAGCCACCCAGGTGCCCCTACATTTTTTTTTTATTAGAGAGAATGAGAAAGAGAACACAAGCAGGAGAGAGGGGCAGAAGGAGAGAGAGAGACAGAGAGAGAGAAAGAGAGAATCCCAAGCAGAGTCAGTGCTCAGCACAGAGCCCGACCCAAGGTTCGATCCCATGACCGTAGGATCATGACCTGAGCCAAAATGGAGTCTGACACTCAACTGACTGAGCCACCCAGGTGCCCCTAACATTTTTTTAACATTTTTTAAAATAAAGGAACACGGGAGCGCCTGGGTGGTGCAGTCGGTTAAGCGTCCGACTTCAGCCAGGTCACGATCTCGCGGTCCGTGAGTTCGAGCCCCGCGTCGGGCTCTGGGCTGATGGCTCAGAGCCTGGAGCCTGTTTCCGATTCTGTGTCTCCCTCTCTCTCTGCCCCTCCCCCGTTCATGCTCTGTCTCTCTCTGTCCCAAAAATAAATAAACGTTGAAAAAAAAATTAAAAAAAAAAAAATAAAGGAACACGGACCAACCAGAATCTTGTGCCATTGTCTGGTTTGTCTCATTGTTAAGGTTTTCAGTTTCTCAGTATTTTAGAAGAATCCTATGATAGATTCTTCTTAGAATTACCAGGCATCATTTTAGAAGGCAAAAGGGCCATATTTTATGGTGCTTTCCATTTTTCCTTCCCTTCCAGAAATTCCAGCTTAACATTTAGTGTTAAACTGTGGCACTCACCTTAACCTCAGTTACATTTCTCCTTTTTCTCCACCTGGTTTCTGATCATTTTTTAATATAATTTTGAATTGTTGAGAGGTGTGCTTGTGTGTGCACATGTGTGTGTGTGTATGTGTGCACTTAGCTATAAAAAAGTCTCAAAGCCTTTTGGAAAGTAGGCAGGACTTAAAATTAGGAATAATTAGGAATAATTATAAATACCTATTAGGCAGTTGTGTGCATTTTAATGTTGGCAATATTGGAATGATAATCATGTCAATATTTCCTTTAATTTACCACTTGTTTTAGAGCTGCTTAGGACAGGCTTAACTTTTCCCCAAACTTGTATTCTAACAAAAGACAGATCATGTCTTAAGACCACAATGGATTTCTTCCTAAGAAAGCCTATGAATTTGATCTCAAATGCTCAAAAATTACTTTTAGCTCCAGGGAATGCAATGTGTGCATTGTTAGATCAGAGATACATTTACATTCATCCAAAATAATGGAGAAATTTACATTTCTATGTGATATGAAAGTAGTTCCCGATTTTATAATACAAGATGTTAAAATATTAATCTTTTTGTAGACTAAGAAAGATTAAAGCTCCTGTTCCCAAAAGTACAAAGTGAGACAAACTAGATCAGTCAGATAGAGATCTATAAAATTCTAAAACCATTCCTATTCCTTTGGAAAGCATTATGTAATTCAGTATTCAAATGATGAGATACTCAAATAAGGCTCTTTTCACCAATACCCTGGAGTCTCGGCTTAGCAGTGAACTAGGACACTAATTTTTTTACTAATGTAGTAATTGGAAATACAGAATCAGGATTTGTAACGTTGTTGCATGTATTCTTTAATTTGAAAATCTTTAATATTAACGAAGATGGGTGAATAAAGTAAAAAGTAAGAGGTCACATTTGCAATGAGATAGTGGAAGAAAACAGAATTCTCTGCCAACCAACATATTTGTTGAGAATACCATTTCTTTAGAGATGATTTATTAAAATAATGTAGATTCCATTATATCTTTTAAGGTCCCAACTCACATCTCCTAGTAATAAATTAGTTAATATTTTATAAGATATTACAATCCGCACACCAGATTTCCTCAGGCTGTTCCATTATTTTGTTTGTTTCAAAACCTGAAAAGTTCCAGGGCTCCATACAGAAATATTTGTTCTAGGGATTCCCCCATTTGTTCTATGGATTCCTCTATTTCCTGAAAGATTAATTCCTTACAAAAAATCTTAGATTTCATTCAAAAAGCTCAGATTTCATGGACTAGACTATGATTAACCAAATAGTTCTTGAAATATGGGACATATGAAATGGTAATTTCAACTCTGATAACTCCTCGAATATTTTTCTTTCCCTGGCTTGTATATCGTTCTGGTAAATGGTGTTCCAAGGACAGAGGCCAACATAAAAACTGAAAGGTATCTAAGTTTTTCTAAGTATTTTTTCCTGAGCTTTTTAATGACTACTAAAGTACAAAGGAACTAATATAATTTTTGCAATAAGAGAGGTCATGAAAACTTGGTTTAGTCTTAAATAAAGTTACCAGAAGCTATTTTCTGGGAAATATTTAATGATTGCTAGAACTCTGTGTCAATAAAATGATAACAACCCTGGGAATTTATAAATAAGCATAAACCAGTGCACAGCTCATATCAAGTTTCCTCTTTATTTTATGATGACATTTAAGACTGAAAGAGACACAGTGGGCAAAAATCAATATTCTCTTACCGTCTACAGTTTTTGCAAAGTTTTTTAACCACATCCAGGGTGACATTCTTGCAGAAACTGAGTTTCACACATTCCAAACTAATGTGACAATAATTAGCCAATGAACAAACTCTGGAAAGGAAAAAGAGAATAAAAAGTTATTAGAATAGATAGTTAAATGCACTTTTTACAAAGTTTTCAAAAATTCAGCCCTCAAATTTACCTTGGCCCTGCAAGTCCACTAACCCTACCCTATCCCTCCTCACCTCCTGGTCCTGCCCTCCCAACCAGGCTGAGACTCCAAAAAGAACTCCCTGAAAAAAGGACACACAATGAACACACCTAATAAAATTTCCAGACCAAAACCAAACAAAAACAGTAAAGATGACAGGAACAAAGATCTAAAGATGTAGATTTTACTTTGAGATTCTTAGAGAAATGGTAATAGTAGATAAGTCCAGAGAGTGTTATCATTTTGATGCGTATTTAATAATAATGAAGTAGGGGCGCCTGGGTGGCGCAGTCGGTTAAGCGTCCGACTTCAGCCAGGTCACGATCTTGTGGTCCGTGAGTTCGAGCCCCGCATCGGGCTCTGGGCTGATGGCTCAGAGCCTGGAGCCTGTTTCCGATTCTGTGTCTCCCTCTCTCTCTGCCCCTCGCCCGTTCATGCTCTGTCTCTCTCTGTCCCAAAAATAAATAAACATTGGAAAAAATAATAATAATGAAGTAAAAGTAATTACTATGTTAACATCTGACACCAGAATTACTCCCAGAAGCGAACCATCTTTGGGATAATGTTAGACTTGTCAAGGAAAGAATCTGCAGGACAGCACATGATAGTTCTGCCACTTTTCAGGGACAGGGATGGGCTTTTCTTCCCCCTGATATGTGGGTAAAGAAGACCATTGAGGGGAGAGAGATAGAAGGTAGAAAAACAGAGAGAAGGGCTGTTGCTGTGACCCTTGAGGATTAGTGAAAGTGATGTAGGCCCTTCTTAGGGTTCCCTGAAACATTTCTCCTGACTTTTGCTCACAGATGAGCTCAAAGAAGAGGCTGAGTTACTGTTGTCCATGTGAGAGGGAGCAGGACCCCAAAAGGCAAGACAAGAGGGAACGTGAGGGTATAAGTCTCCCCCAGAATTTGTCAAAATCATGGGCATAGAATTTTGACAACCTCAAGATGTTTACCTAGATCTTGGGAGTAAAAAGGCCTCTTCTAGGACAAGGGATCCCTGTATACCATAAATCACTAGTTCTCAAAGGATGGCTCCTAGACCAGCAGCATCAGCATCACCTAGGTGCCTGGATGGCTCAGTCAGTTGAGCGTCTGACTTCGGCTTAGGTCATGACCTCACGGTTCATGGGTTTGAGCCCCACATCGGGCTCTGTGCTAACAGCTCAGATCCTGGAGACTGCTTGGGATTCTGTGTCTCCCTCTCTCTCTCTGCCACTCACCTGTTTGCACTCTGTCTCTCTCTCTCAAAAATAAATAAACATTTAAAAAATAAAAAATAAAAAATAAAAGAAATTCGGGTGGGGAGTGGCACAAGGGCTTCACTCCTGACCCACTGAGTCAGAAACTATAGGGGTGGGGCTCCCAGTCTGTGTTTTAACAAGTCTTCCTGGTGATACTGATGCACATAAACATTGAGAATCACCGACCTTCGTTGAACAATGGTTCACAGCCTTGGCCACATATCAGATGCATCTTTGACATGATTAGCAAATGCTGATGCCAGGGAATCATTCTCAGTGATTCTACCAACCTAAACAAATTATACTTCTAAGAAACAAACTGTTGAGAATAAGTCTATAAAGTCAAAAATCTCTGGTAAGCAGCACTTTTAATTGACCTTATCACCGGGTTTCCTAAAAATAGTAATTCTGATTTAATAGAATCCATGTTCAGTATTTATGGCCTCCAAAAGCATTAATTCTTCTTTCCATTTCAACCTTTCCTGTTAGTCCAGTTACCAGGTTTTCATAGAAAAATTGGGTGGGGGGGGGCAGCTGTAGGAAGGCAGGTAAGAGCAGAGAATAGCAAGAAGGAAGGCAAGTTAGGGCAAGTAGGTTGTAGCAAACATATTTCCACTTACCCAGAACTATTGCACAAATGGGACAATCATCAATGTCAGAAACAGAAGATGGTCTCGTATAGATATGGCCATGCCAACATTAAAGACAAAGTAAATTTCAAACTTAAATCCTAAGTGTTATCATCTTTGCTCTCCAGATATAGACCCGGATGGTATGTGTGGCCTATATGCACTATCAAAGATGACGTGGGTTGGAGATTGTGAGCGTTTCACATAGCACACCATGGAGAGTGCTCCTGATGTTAACAAGGGCAAGGAAAAGCTTCTGTAGACTGTCCTTGAAATATTTCTCCAGGTTTCATAATGGTGAGAGCAATATACATATAAAACCTCTAATTTCTGTCCTTGCATTTCAAATGGACTTTTCTTTAGTTTCCAATTAATAACAAAAATTGGAGGACTTTAAATGTCATGATGATATCCATAAATACTGAAATTCTGATATCTCTTTGGATTCCACTGAGTGATTAGGCCAGTGCTATCGAAGAACTAAGTCTCCCCTATAATAATTATGAAAATTCAAAATTCTTCATAGTGGGTTTATTCAAATTGAGTAATGATAATTTTTGCTTTCTTTTTAATAATACACTATTGAGAGAAAAAATAAACACCCCAAATAAGGAACATGAGTTTAGGTCTAGTGAATAATACTTATTATTTGAATGAAGAAAAGTTTAATGGTATTTATAAACAAATAATAGTGTCTAACACAGAGTGCTTTTCATGTGCCAGGCCCCTAAATCTTTTCCTGTGTTAACTCACTTAATCCCCACAAGGCTCCTGAGACAGGAGCCATTATTTTTATCTTCATGCTACTGATGAGGAAACTGAGGCACAAAGAGGTTTAAGTGTTGTACCCAGCCAATAAAAGAGCTGGGGTTTAGGCCACAGAATTGGGCTCCAAAGTCCATGCTATATCAATCTTACCTCTGCAATGAAAGAAAAGATTCAGACTACTTTCACAAGAATTAAATGGGTGTTTTCCTGAACACTTCGGTGAAAAATCTTATTGCTTCACAGGAAGAAAGTAATCTGCCTCTCATTCTTGATAGTCTATTTGTGAATGAGTGGGCAAGACTCTGTTTGATAATTGTTCTTGATCATTTCTGGCCCAAACCTTGAGGATAATATAAAAACCCCATGATTGCACCCCAGGATACAGACACAGGTTTCTGTTGAGTGTTTTCATGAGCACAAGAATGGTGTCCCACATCTTCTTCTAAGCAAACAAATTCACTTATGTGAGGAAGGCAATGTATGGACAGGTTTTATATTGCTGGAAATGTTTCTTTCTCAGATTCTTCAACCACCATTGGAAGTACCCATCACTTTTAGAGTAGATCATTCTTTTCTCTTATAATTGAATAAATCCTGCTAAAATAGGCTCTACTGTAGAGGTACCCATGCTCTAAGAGTTGCAGTAAAACAATGAGACACAGAGTGTCTAGGTGCCTGTCATATATTTACTTACTTGGTCACTGCTCTATAAATTAAGCTACTGAAGTACTGGCTTGGGTGCAACAAAGAATGCAATGTAACTGGTTTTGAATTCACATTTGAATTAATTGAATATTTTATTTAAGATGTGGAAGTAAAATATAAAAGGAACGTACTGAGGAGGCATGAAACAGATAATCCTGTAAGAGTGCCAGGAGAGCCAACAAAAATGGGGATGTTGCCATAGTTACCAAGAAACACACACACACACACACACACACACACACACACAGCCTACAATCTCCATGTCAGTAAGATATTGAAAATAAGCAAAATAAGCTCTTAGGTCTGGGGTCATTCTCTCCTCTGTACTTTAATTAGTACGATCTTGGCCTTTGGAGACACGCCAGAATGAAAAAAATGTCTTCAATTCTGCCTGTTAGTAAGTTTCATCCTTATGAAACTCACTCTGAAGCCTCTGTTGCATATTAGTGTAATTAGAGACATAGTATCCTTCTAAAATGAAGATAGTCTCCTAATTAGGGCATTGACCAGAGCTGTCTATCATTCATGTAGGCCCACCACCAGAGGTAAGACAGGAGAGACTATGGTTCTAGCTGAATCACCCTTTTGTTAGTTCCACATCACAAAGGAGCTACTTTTGTCTCATAAACAAAAATCAGTAGAAGTGGGACAGTGGCTTATCATTAGCTCCACCATACCATATATTCACTTTTTTCTTCATTATGTCTCAGTCAGACATTTGTAAGTGAAATTCAAACACGTACAGTAAGCTGATCAATGGGATGATGAGTCCAGTCTTTATCCAGGCATTTCTAGGTGAAAGACAAATGAAAGAAAGGCAGAGAGAGAGAGGCAATTTCCATCTGTAACTTGGCTTAATCATAAATAACAAATGGGGCCTAAAGGAAAAGTAGGCTTCAAGGCTATAATGAAGTAAATTCATGATGTCTTCCTTTCTATTTGCTTTGACTGATTTTTCTCATAGAAAAATCTGTAGGACTCTGACAAGTGTCCTCTGTCAATCAACTGCTGCAAAGTATGAAGTAGATCATGGATAGAAGTGTAATTAGAAAGAGGGATAATAGGGGCGCCTGGGTGGCGCAGTCGGTTGAGCGTCCGACTTCAGCCAGGTCACGATCTCGCGGTCCGTGAGTTCGAGCCCCGCGTCGGGCTCTGGGCTGATGGCTCGGAGCCTGGAGCCTGTTTCCGATTCTGTGTCTCCCTCTCTCTGCCCCTCCCCTGTTCATGCTCTCTCTCTGTCCCAAAAATAAATAAACATTGAAAAAAAAAAAGAAAGAGGGATAATATTCATGAAGTTGCAAAGAGGAGAGGAAGCATGTCAGTGCTGTAAATCTTTTCTAAGTGCTTATTTAAATTTTAGTTAACCTACAGTGCAGGAGTAGAATTGGTTTCAGGAGTAGAATTCAGTGATTCCTCACTTACATACAACACCCAGTGCTCATCACAAGTGCCTTCCTTAGTATCCATCACCCATCTAGCCCATCCCCCCTCCCCACCTCCCTCCATCAACCCTCGGTTTGTTCTTATTATTAAGAGTCTCTTGGGGGCGCCTGGGTGGCTCAGTCAGTTGAGCGTCTGACTTCGGCTCAGGTCATGATCTCACGGTCTGTGAGTTCGAGCCTCGCGTCGGGCTCCGTGCTGACAGCTCAGAACCTGGATCCTGCTTCAGATTCTGTGTCCCCTCTCTCTCTGACCCTCCCCCATTCATGCTCTGTCTCTGTCTCAAAAATAAATAAGCCTTAAAAAAATTTTTTTTAAAAGAGTCTCTTATGGTTTGCTTCCCTCTCTCTTTTTCTCCCCCTTCCCCTACGTTCATCTATTTTGTTTCTTAAATTCCATGTATGAGTGAAATCATATGGTATTTGTCTTTCTCTGCCTGACTAAATCACTTAGAAGTTCTGTAAATTTAATGGAAGTGTGTGGACCCAGTGATCTGCAAGTAAACAGACATATATCTGTATGTACTACAGATAATACATCTGTAGTAAATGAATGAAAAATTCCTGGGTACTTTGAATTCTATCTATTCCATATGACCCTATTTTTTCCATTCAGACCCATTTATATATATATATATATATATATGTGTGTGTGTGTGTGTGTGTGTGTGTGTGTGTGTATGCAGGTTCACAGGAAGAAACCAAGTATAATCTTTATATATTTCTTCCAGAACATCAATGAGCCACACCCTAAAACACCACCTTACAACAAGTGAGTTCCATAAAAAGGGCTTTGTGTGACTTTCCCAGATTGATACATGATCGTTTCATATATTGTCTTTAATCAGAGATTTTCAAGTTTAACAGATGTTGGGGGCACCTGGGTGGCTTAGTCGGTTAAGTGTCCAACTTCGGCTCAGGTCATGGTCTCACGATTCATGAGTTCAAGCCCCACATGGGCTCTGTGCTGATAGCTCAGAGCCTGGAGGCTGCTTCAGATTCTGTGTCTCCTCTCTCTCTGCTCCTCCCTCACTCACATTCTCTCTCTCTCTCTCTCTCTCTCTCTCTCAAAAATAAATATACGCTAAAAATAAAAATAAAGTAAAAATAAAAATAAAATTTAAAAAACAAATTTTGACCAGACTTATTGTGGAGATAATTTTGCAATATATACAAATATTGAATCATTATGCTGTATGCCTGAAACTAATATACTGTTATTTATCAATGATATCTCAATAAAAAATTTAATAATAAGAGTGCCTGAGGTGGCTCAATCAGTTGAGCATCCAACTTCAGCTTGGGTCATGATCTCGCAGTTTGTGGGTTCAAGCCCTGCATCAGGCTCTGTGCTGACAGCTCAGAGCCTGGAGCCTGCTTTGGATTCTGTGTCTCCCTCTCTCTCTGACCCTCTCCTGCTTATGCTCTGTGTTTCTCTCTCTCAAAAATAAATAAACATTTTTTAAAAATTAATAATAAATAACTCAAGCAGTTTAGCTCTAGAAAAATAGAACTGTATGTGTTTATTATTGTAACATATTGTAAAGTATGTATATTTTGTACATATTCATGTATTCTACTTTAAAATGTATGCAATATATCAGGAAAACCTAAGAGAATCAACTGGAAAGCTTTTCATAAAATGGTATACTTGGACAAATTCCCACAAAATTTTTTAAAAACCAAGAATTAATACCATAATATCTATAAAGATTTATTATACATCTATGAAGATATATGTTTCAATAGTAAAGAGGGGCAAAAAAAAACCCCACACATACACACACACAAAAATAAAAAATACATCAAGAAATGCAAAATGCCATTATGAATATTAATAAAAACTTAATGTCAAGAATCAGCAGCAAAACAAATCAAAATAAGATATGCCCTCCATAATTTGGCTATGTATGTGACGGAGCACTGAGGTTTCCAGTGGTGCTGCAAAACAGGCACTTCTATATGCTGCTGTTGGAAGAATATACTGTACAGTGTTTTGGAGAGCAATTCAGAATATTCACTAGAAAGCCTTAAAAATGTTAATTTCATAACTTTTTGAACTAGCAATTCTATTTTTAGGGTTTATACCAATGAAATAATCAAAGATGCAAATATTTGGGTATAACGATATTTTTTACTGTGTTATTTTTCATAAGTAAAATTAGAAGCAATCTATATGCCCAATAATAAGATAATATTTAAATTAATTATATCACATTTATGTAAGGGGATATCAAGCAAACATCAGAATAGTGTTTTTGGAAAGATGATGGTTAATTAGAAGATGGCATAACTTTACATGGAAATGCAACAGACACAAGACTGTATTTATGAGATGATTCATATTTAAGTGTATTGTAATAGTGACATATCTTGATTTTACTATGATAAACTAAAAATGTTTTATTTTGAAGATCCTAAGACAGCGGTTAGAATACTTTCTCTTAAGGGGCAGATAGTAAATATTTGAGGTTTTGCAGGTTTTAATTTGTAGTTAATCACAGGCTAACAAGTAAAATCAAAGATATCATATAGGCTTTTTATATAAGCATTTAAAATATAACTAAAGTTGTAAAAAAAACATTTTTAGCTTGCAGGTCATTAAAACAACAACAACAACAGGCAGCTGGCTACAATTTTTCAAGCCCCCTCTTACATTAACAAACTTGCAAAGTTCTTCTTAAGTTCTTTCTGGCTTACTATGTCTTATTCAGCAAGTGGAACTATTAACAACACCTGCCCTAAGCACATTGCTGGACTGTGGTGTCTGATTTGTAGGGAAGCTTTTGGCAAATATAACCTGTTTTTTAAAAAATCACAATATGGAAGAACTTGTTCTCTCCTGGACTTCCTTTTCCTCCCTTCTGCCCACCTAAATCCTCCCAATGCTTCAAGGATTATCTGAAGTATTTTTTCCAGAAGTCACCACACTCTTAAGGCTACAGAAATCTCTTCTTCAGAGGATGTGTATGGCATTTATTTTTTCTCAAAATTAGGTGAGAAGTACCTTGGAGGAGATACTTGTCTTGGATACTGTTTGCTATCCCTCACTGCAAACAGCTCACCTAATTATTTTGAATTTATTATATATTTAAAATGATCCATTAAACTAAATGACAGGAACTGCATTGTTGCATCTATTCCAGGAATATTCAGCTTTGTGATTCTAGGGAATGAAGACTTAACCACAAAGCAATCTTTTACTTGACAAATTTTAAAGATATGTACCAGTAATGGCAAATAGGTACAAGAACATTATTTGATTTTACCAGGAAAGTAAAATTGCTTCCAGTAAAGGCACAGCCATCACTATGCCCTCCTGCTTCACTACAAACTGAGAACAGTAATAGTAGTCATATCTAGAAGCTGGAGAATCCATTGACTTCTTATAATCATTAGGAAGTTGATTCTCTATAAGTTTGCTTATTCTGAACTGTTATTATTTTATAGATATAAAATGTCAGTTTTCATGATATTAAATAATTTAAGCATCATTTAAAATGTTGCAGAACTTCCAACAGTAATTATTGGTGTGCATGTGACCCTTCACATTGCGTACATTCCAAACCAATACCCCCTCTATGTTTATTTCAACATTTTTATTTTTTAAAATATTTTCAGGTATCTTTGGCAAACAAGATGCTTTAAGCAACCAGGTGGGTAGAGCTTACCCACTAATGACCTTGTGGCATACTAAATGTACTAGGTGTTATGAGGGATGTAAAGAAGTAGAATCAATCTCTTAAAATCATATTTTTACAAGATGACCATTCAGAGCTCAAGAACATCTTTGTTAAAATATACATCCACAAAAGTGACCAGACGTGATGTGTGGGCTTGGGCAGCAACTGTCCAGAGGTCGTCAGTGTCCTACTTAGTAAGTGGAAATAATAATACCAGCCCTGAACACTTGCCATGTGTGTTAGTTGTATGATGCATCATAAATTACTCCCAAACTTAGAAGCTTAAAATAATAACCATGTATTATCTCTGTTTCTCTGGGCCAGGAATCCAAATGCAGCTTAGCTGAGTGGTTCTGGCTTAAGGTGCCTCATGAGATTGTAGTCAAGCTGTTGGGAGGGCTATAGTCTCATCTAAAGGCTTGGCTGAGGGAACATTTGCTTCCAAGCTCATTCACATTGGTTGTTGGCACATTGCTGTTGTTCCCTTCTGGCTATTGGCCAGAGAATTTAGTTCTTCACCATGTGGACTTCTCCCTAGATTGCCTGAGTGTCCTTATGATATGACAGCTGGCTTTCCACACAAGAAATAATAAGAGAGGTAAAGAGACAGAAAAACAGAGAGAAAGCTGCCCCAGATAGAAGTCTCAGTCTTTTATCACCTATTCTCAGATGTGAGATGCTATCACCTCTGCTGTGTTCTGTTGATCTCGCAGACCAATGCTAATACAGTGTTGGAAGGGACTACTTAGGGCATGAATTCCAGGAGCTGGGAATCATTGGGGGCTACCTTGGGAGCTGGCTACTACAATGGTAGAATATTATCTATCTAATATTAACTGTGATTGAATATTAAGTGTCACTAATACAGGTATTTTGTTACATCCCTTGACTTGTTTGGGGCCCAGAAATGCAATAAGAAACAGTAGATATATCTGACCAATAAGGGGCAGGCATTGCAGTAGAAGCAAAATTAGAGAGAAACATTGAAGACAAAAATGAAAAGAAGGCACCCTACTATGGACTGAATCATAACCGCCCACCCAATTCATATATTGAATCACTACTCCCAATGAGATGGTATTTAGAGACGGGGTCTTTGGGAGGTAAATAGGTTCAGATTAGGTCATGAGGATGAGGCCTTCATAATAGGATTAGTGCTCTTATAAGAAGAGACTCCAGAGAGCTTGCTTGCTCTCCCCCCACCTCATCATATGAGAATACAGCACAAAGGCAGGCATCTGCAAGCCAGGAAGAGAGAGTTTTCAGCAGAACCCAATTCTGCTACACTGATCTTGAACTTTCCAGCCTCTAAGACTGTGAGAAATAAAATTAGGTTGTTCAAGCCACCCAATCTATGGTATGTTGTTATGGTAGCCCAAGCAAACTATGCACACCCTAAGTTAGCAGTAGGTTAGCCTATGCTAAGCTATACTATAAGGCCAGAGTGTCATAAGGGAGCAGTGGTTCTGAATATACCATTTATATATGTGCATGTGTGCGTGTGTGTAGATAGATAGATACATAATATATTACATATATTACATATGTTGTACATTGACTTTATTCAACATTAGTGAAGGTAACCCCACACCATGGCATAAGTGAGACTCTCCCTCAGGTTGGTAAATGTTGGGACCCTTGGAATATAGCCTCCATTGGAAGACTGGTCTGTGAGTTCCAATATTCTGGGGAAAGGTAATTATGATTCAAGAGTTTAAGAGGAAATGCTGACTGGGGAGAAAAGAAAGGTGGCAATTCAGGAACTATGAGTTGACAGGTGTCAGGACCAGTTGTAATCAGTAAAATAATTCCCTGGGAGGTAGCTGTGCAAAGGAATTGAAGGAACTAAACACCAACAGGAAAATATTGAGATCTCAGTCTTGGGGCACACTGCTTAGAATTGAGGTATTGAGATCATTCTCCCTCAAAGATTACTCAGTTGGCCTCAGCAGTGGAGATCTGGAATCATAAGCATCACTGCAGTAGAGGACACTGGAACCCACTGAACCATCTTCAGCATCATCCCTTGTGGCAGCAGGAGGCAATGGCCATAGTGGGCTCATTGGCTTCCGGTCTCTTCACCTGCGTGAAGCTGGATAAACTCCCTCCTCTTTTGATTATATAAGCCTTCAGGGTTCCAGGATAATTAGTGAGGAGGCCAACCAAAGAAGAAGAAAATACATTTCTTATCAATGAGGCAGGGATTGCTTAAACAAGAAATTAATTAGAATGGGGGCACCTGGGTGGCTCAGTTGGTTAAGCGACCTACACTTGGTTTTGGCTCAGGTCATGATCTCACAGTTGTGAGATCAAGCCCCACGTGGGGCTCTGAGCTGAGTGTGGAACCTGCTTAGGGTTCTGTCTCCTTCTCTCTCTGCCCCTATCCCACTCACATGCTCGTGCTCTCTCTCTCTCTCAAAATAAATAAACGTTAAAATGTTTAAAAAAGAAATGTAAATAATTACGACCATATTTTTAATTAAAAGTCTGTGAAGTAGTTCATACCAGACTATACATATCGTTTGTATATATCCCTCTTGGGAAACAACTCCTCTGTCAGTTGATTGGATAAATCTCTTCTATTCATATTTTCATTTATCATGGATTTTCTCTTACAAGAATCTATAGAGATTCCTTTTGGCCTAGCATATCATAGTCTACATTGTAGACTCACAGGTACCCTTAAAATGATGAACTGAAATGGACAATTAATTCATGATTCATTTTCTTAAAGCAACGGGATAAAAAAAGAATCTGCAAATTCCCTACCCTCTTTTGCTTATTCCTGTAGAGCTTAGGTCTAGCTATTTGAGCTGGTGGCAGCTTCTTGCCAATGCATGGATTCCTGCATTGGTTATCTGCCGGCATCCACTCACATCAAGATACCTGTAGAGTTTAAATAAAAAGGATTTAGTAGGGGCTTTTCATAAATTGGCACCCTCAGTTTCCCCTCTCCTAACTAGCAGGTTAAGAGTTGGTGTTTCTATATGGAGAAATATTAGCTTCATATTTATGTAGCTGAGAGAAGACACTTCAATGGAATTTGTTGTTTTATAAAGAAAACACATAACAAAGCAATTTAAATCACATTGTTCTTTACCCAAGTCTTACTTTCCTAGAGATAGAACTCTATCTACTATGCCCCCCATATCTACTCGGTTAAGTACCATGAGCTCTAAGTATCTAAACAAGTTAAGTCTTACCTAGAATTTCATAGACTGTTCTGATCATGAGAGTTATTTTAAGAGGCATGAAAGATAATATAAACAGTTTCCAGGACCAGAGTTCAAATAAAGATCAGATGTCTTTGCTGCTTTCATTTAAGTGTTTTTAAGTATCAAAATCAAGAAAAAGAATAGTTTTCTAAATGAAAAGCTATTTGAGAAATCATTGTCGAATTTTTGCAAGAGCAAAAACAGCTTCAGCTTTCATAATAGAGAAAGGCTTGTAATAGAAATGTCTACACAGATAAAATAACTATATTTTAACTTATTATTTACATTATTTGTATTCTATGTTATTAATCTCTTAATTTAATCTCTAAGTCACCTTGGAGAGTCAGTTTATAACTCTTCAAGTCTATGAGACAAAAATCACCCCCAAGGTCCTCTTTTCTAGAGTCTTTCCAGAAACCACCATACGGTACCTGCCTTGCTTCTCCAAGGAAGCAAATAAACAATTCTGAATGCCTCTGCCGGGCTTGCCTGGAAGCCATCAGTAGGAGCCTATAACAAGGGGTGCATTTATGGCAGCAGGAATGGCATTGCTTGCCTTTACTCCCCTTTTCCTCCTTCTAAAGGAAAGCAGACATTCTTAAGAAATGGAAAACCCAGGGGGCGCCTGGGTGGCGCAGTCGGTTAGGCGTCTGACTTCAGCCAGGTCACGATCTCGCGGTCCGTGAGTTCAAGCCCCGCGTCGGGCTCTGGGCTGATGGCTCAGAGCCTGGAGCCTGTTTCCGATTCTGTGTCTCCCTCTCTCTCTGCCCCTCCCCCGTTCATGCTCTGTATCTCTCTGTCCCAAAAATAAATAAACGTTGAAA
This sequence comes from Herpailurus yagouaroundi, assembly GCF_014898765.1. NCBI lineage: Eukaryota > Metazoa > Chordata > Mammalia > Carnivora > Felidae > Herpailurus > Herpailurus yagouaroundi. The sequence continues at coordinate 7,368,635 of NW_024412432.1, read as the reverse complement.
AAAAAAAAAAAAAAAAGAAATGGAAAACCCACTAGACGGATTCAGGTGCTGGAGTAAAAAATGGTGGTTTCATGCCCTTGTCCTCTGATGCATTCGTTTGTCCTTACAAGGCAAACTTCCATCAAATTAGGGTACCCCTATCTATTTATGTTGCATTTTAAAGATTAAAACAGTTCTCCTGCTGGGGAAAATATAGCTCAGATGTACAGCCAGATGACTTGGTGTGGAGGCCTACATTGCCATTTACTGATTAGGCAAATGTGGACAAGTTACTCAATTCCTTTGAGCCCCAGTTCCCCTTGGGGGAAAAATGGGAATAACTTTATCATTTAGAGTTATTATGGTGGTTAAATATATGTGTCTGTGAAAGTGCCCATCAGATAGAAGGCAATATTATTATTTTTTTAATGTTTATTTTTGAGAGAGGCAGTGTGTGTGAGCTGGGAGGGGCTGAGAGAGGGAGATAAAGGATGTGAAGCAGGCTCTGAGCTGTCAGCACAGAGCCCAAAGCGGGGCTCAAACTCACGAGCCACAGGATCATGACCCGAGCCAAAGTTGAATGCTTAATCAACTGAGCCACCTAGGCACCCCTAAAAGGCAATATTGTTAAAGAGGTGGCATATTGATGGATTTCCCAACTGTTACTCTGTCCCCCATGTTTTCACTAGTGGTGGCAGTCACTATTTAGTGAAACTTTTGATGCTGCTGGTGTCATTTGTCATTCCAAAGTTCTCTTCTGTCAGATAGAGTTGTTTGTAGTGAATGTTGCTCAGTTGCTAATACTCATTCAGTCTGACAGACAGAGCACTTGTTGGTCAGATCCCCTGGGATCTGATCCCAGCCCTACCAGTGCCCAGCTGTGTGAACTTGGACAAGTCACAGCACCTCTCTGGACCTTGATGATCCCCTTGTTATATAAACAAGTGTTTGGATTAGGGGATCTTTAAGGTTTTCTTCAGTCCAAAAATTCTAAGTCTATATATAATTAATTTAGAAGTTATATGACAAGGTATTGGTATTTCTTTAGGTTCCTCAACTATAGAATGGGCAGTGGCCATTTTTTTAATAGCCATAAAAGTTTTTTTGACATTTGTCCACTGAGAGGCGAGATCTATGTGCCCTCTCCTATAGAACGGGGCACACCTATTAACTGCTTCAGTCAATAGAGTACAGAGGAAATGATACGATATGAATTCCAAGGCTAGTTCATACAAAGTGATGCAGCTTCCTCCTCATTTCCCGGGACACTCATGCTAGAGCCCTGAGCTGCTGTGGAGGACGTTTCATTGTCCTGTGGCTGCCACTCTATGGGGAAGCCCACACCATAGGGAAGGCCACATGTAAGTTCTTCAGTTGACACCATCAGCTGAGTACAGAGCTCAAGTCATCCCTGTCCAGATGCCAAACATGTGAGTCAGAGAGCCTCCAGATGATTCTAGACCCTTTCAGTCTTCCCAGCTGAGGCCCCAGACACTGTAGAACAGAGATGAGCTGTCATTCCTATGCACTGTCCAAACTCACAAACCACAGAATCTGTGAATCTGATAAAAGGGTCATTTTACGTGACTCAATTCCAGGGTGGTTTGTTATACAGCAAACTGGAACAGAGGCCAACAATGCCAGAGTATTAAAGACATGAAGTTATCCTCCATGTATTTCACAGCTCTGTAATTCTGAGTTCAAAGAAAGTAGAGAAAATGGTAAGGAGCACATTAAGTAAATGGTCCTGTGGCTCAGACCCTTTAGAACATCACCTCTCAGGCCATGCCTTTTTCTGGTGAATACTTGTGGGTCAGTGGGCTTCTGTCATGGAGGGCATTTTCTCTATGCCTACTCTGCCTTCCCCTTACCTCTTCTTACCATCCCCACTCTTGCTTACATTTGATGGGGAAGGATGAAGACGTTAAAGCCATTTACTGGTATTGTAAGGCAGGCCCGTTAGGAATATAGAATGGTCGCTGTGCTGAAATATTATCCTGAATTTGCCCTTCAAAAAAATCTTTGGTCAGACAAAATCTCACAAATCCCCAAACCGTGCATCTGTTCCTTTCTGTTTCATCCTATTCCAGTCAGTGTTGATGGGTCAGGTCACTTCACAGAATAATGTTGGCTGTTCTACCAAGACACAAAAATGTATCAGGCAGAACCCTGGCTTCTAATTCATCCATCCACAAGAATGTATGGGTTATTTCAGTGATTTTTTTTTAAATTTTTTTTTCAACGTTTATTTATTTTTGGGACAGAGAGAGACAGAGCATGAACGGGGGAGGGGCAGAGAGAGAGGGAGACACAGAATCGGAAACAGGCTCCAGGCTCTGAGCCATCAGCCCAGAGCCTGACGCGGGGCTCGAACTCACAGACCGCAAGATCGTGACCTAGCTGAAGTCGGACGCTTAACCGACTGTGCCACCCAGGCGCCCCATTCAGTGATTTTTTTGAAAAAGAAAAATACACAGATCAAAGTCAGATTTCTAAAGAACAATGGGACCACTTTGCTGGGGTCTGGTTATGATGCTTACAGAGGGGAGATTACCTGAGGGTTCGCAGATAGGTGCTGATTTCCACCAAGCTCACATCTGTTACCTGAGAGCAAGAGCTGAGTACCAAACTGTCCAGTTTAGGACACTGTGTCACAATGCAATGGACAATCCGATCCCTCAGCTACAGGAGGAAACAAACCAGAATTATTTTCAAGCATAGGGCTCTCTGCACAGAAAAGACAGGACGATGAATTGTGTGTGTTAACGATAAAAATGTGCATTTTTTCCCAGATGCATTATCATTATTATCATTATCATCATGTTAGTAATTCTCTTTTGAGGAGTGCTTAAGGTGTGTCAAATCTTGAGCTAGTCACTTCATATACACCAGCTCTAATCCTTGCAATGGTCCTACAAAATAGACATCAATACCCCCACTTTACAAGAAGGAAATTGTGCGCCTGGGAGTTAAATTGCTGAGGCTGCCCCTGAGTAAATGGAAAGCATACAGTCAAATCTAGAACTGATGGTCCCAAAGCCAGTATTTTTCCAAGGTACTTTCAGTGAAGAACTAAACTAGTAAGAGTCAGTCATCTGATGCAAGCACCGAGGCTCATTATTAATATAATTGGTAACTAAGAGAGACCTTGATAAATTAATGATATAAAACAGAATTAGTTGTAAGATTCTAAAATGAATGTCAAATTTAGGCTTAGTAGGTTCTGTTTTAGGTTATTATTAGAATAAAATGAGTTATGAAACACTAAGAAACTGAGGTGTTATGAAGGATCTGAATGCACCAGACAAGAAAATCAGATCTAACTTGTGATTAACTGCATTGTTTTCTGATTTTTCTGCTTATTTTAATCACTGTTCACTATGGTTTTTTCATCATAATGTTAATAGCTACTGAGCACTGTCTTAGTAGTAAGATTTTATTCATCTACCTAAAATTATTATCGTAAAAAGTAACTAATAATCACCTAATTGCAACTAGGATGGTGCTAGGCACTGAATGAACACAGACTCAGATTTTCCTTCTTATAATTTATAATAGGACAGGATCTTAGAAGCCCTGTCCCTTTATATACATATAGGTGTAGGCACCTACAGAGAAGGGGAAATCAACTCCTCAAGCCCTCATCCACCTTACATCTTTATCTGTCCATCTCTATGTCTTTACATAGATTTATATCTATCCATGTTCTGTCATCCATCCATTTATTTTTTATGTTTTATAATTTGCTATAAGAATTATTGCCTTTACCCCATATAGTCTGGTTTAAGTGCACATTTACATTTATGCTGTCTTACATGAGTGAGTCTGAGCCCACTTTTCAAACCTTGAGCTCTGTCTGGACCACAAAGCCTATGGTTTCAAGAGCAAAGAGACCTGTCCTTCTTCCATGGTGACTCTCAAGTCCTTGCTGAAAAGCTTGGCATTTAGAGATCATAAAGGGTCTTTGACTTTCTGGGACATAAGAAGATTGAAAATCACAAGAGAGATCCTGTCCAGGATATCATGCTGTGCTAAGTGATTTTCTCATACACTCAGGTGACCCACACTTTAAGAAAACCTTAAGTAAGAGAAAGTCAAACTTAAACAGTAGGCAAATTAGGCAGTACCTATTCATTTAAAAATAATTCCAGACAAAGTTATTAAATAGAACAAGCCTTCCCTATGCATTCAAAGTAAGACCTGACTCACAATATTTCAATCAACACATAATTTACTGTGATATAGCCTTCACAGCCTGGTCTCAGCCCAATCATTAAGTTAACACAAATTTACGTAGCACTGACTGTATTATAGCAACTGTGCCTTGTTTGTGATCAACACTCAGGGCCCCAAGACCTTGTGGGGCTGGGCTCCAAATCTGTGATCTTATATGGCTGTTTTAGTGCCAGAATCTATAGAATTCCCATTTGGTTATATAAATCAGAATGTCATAGAGGTGCTTTGTCCCATATTGTACTTAGATTAACTAAGGAGCTCAAATACTATAGTGATACAGCATTTCTTAAACTAGGCTCACAATTTAAGTAATGGGCTCTGCCTATCTTATTCAGGATATCAAGTAATCCAACATGGCATACATAATGGTAATTTGGGAGCTCTTCATATGTTAGAAGCGAATGCCAAACATGAAGTAAGATTAAGCTATTGTTACTGTGCGAGTTTGCTGTTTTGAGTAAAAAGAGACGAAGAATTTTGAGTTTGTGAAAAGACTTTCCCAAACATATCTAAATACATCATCAAGCAAGCTAAGAGCAGACTGTCGACTTTTCAGTGGAGAATGCTTTTCAAGGACATGACATTTTGATTAAAAGAAAAAGAAATGCAGTATTGTTCTTCTCTCATTACTTCATTCAGAGTGGTGTTCAAGGCAAGAACACTTGAGAGCTCAAGATGAGACTATAAAAGAGAAAACTGAGCACAAAAAAATTTTTAATTCAACTGCTTACAGCAGCTGACCCTTTCACTGGCTTCCAGTCAACCAGTACCAAAAAACACGAGGATGTTCTGAGCCAGAAGTACCATCCACTCAAAGTTCACAGAATTGCAGTTCATATTCAGTTTGTGAAGATCAGCCTGCCCCATGGTCATGTCACCTTTTGGCTCATCTGGTGTGGAGGGAAAAGTCAGCCTGCCTTGTCCTTCCACATACGGGTGGAAACCGGTGGATATGGGGTGGGGGGTGGGGGGGACAGCACACCTGGGTCCAGGCTTACTAGCTTTGTGACCTGAACCATATCTCTTTCAACCCTCAGAACTTCAATGACTCCATCTGATAATTGGGCATAATGTTGCTTCTCCCACAGGGAGGATGGGATGCAAATGAAATAATACGTGTAACAAGTGCCTTGTACAGTTCCTGGAATATGGGAGGGGCTCAATAAATGATAGCTATTATCAAAAAAAAAAAGAGGTAAAAAAAAAAAAAAAGAGGTTAGAGTGGGAGAGAGCCAAAGCATAAGAGACTGTTGAGAACTGAGAGCAAACTGAAGGTTGATGGGGGGTGGGAGGGAGGAGAGGGTGGGTGATGGGTATTGAGGAGGGCACCTTTTGGGATGAGCACTGGGTGTTGTATGGAAACCAATTTGACAATAAATTTCATATATAAATAAAAAAATAAAATAAAATAAAAAAAAATAAAAAAAATGATAGCTATTATCATTATCTCTTATTTGTTCAATAGTTTTATTGAATTACGGTAAATATTAGTTCAGTTGCAAAAGTGGTAAAAGATCCAGTTAATGGGTCGACTTTTAAATCTATCACCTGATCCATAACTATATAGCATTGTTTCCTTAGGGAGATCGTATTTGCTCCTCTAGTTTAAAGTATTTTGAGTGGAAAAAATAATCCAATGTCCAAACCCTTTCTATCCAGGTACTATGGGATTCTTTGCCTTCTATAAATGCACATTACTTCATGATGAGGCTGGGAAGCCACAGAAACATTATTAGTTTTGGGTTCTGGAAATGTAGGAATGTGGAGACCTCGTTAAAAGTCTGCAGACCAAGAAGTCTCACCATTTTGAGGCCAGCGACATTAAGTGCAGTTACTTCTCATAAGTTCTCCAGGATCCTGACCAGGCAGGCCTCAGAAACCTTGGGGACTCTCCCGATGTTCAGGGTCCGCAGGTGTGGACATTGCACAGCCAGGGAACCTACACTCTTGGCAGTGAGAGCAAGGCAGCCAAATACTTCTATTTTGTGGAGACTAAGGAAGGAAAAAAAAATTAGCAAAATATATGGTGCTTCCTGATCCACTGCACATGAGAAGATCCCTAAAGTCACCTGAGTGACATTTTTACTTTTTCATGGTGGAAGGAAGGCCTGTATTTTAATGTCATACTTGAGGCATAAACATATAGTGCTGATAACATGAAATGTTGGTAAATTTCATCAACAGACAAATAAAATTCACTAAGTGTGGTATTCTCAGCAAAGACAAGTCTTGATTCTCCTTATTCCTGATAGCTATGTTCTATAAAGCTGCTGCAAATACTGGATGAGTGAATACGTAACCATTGTTTCTAAGGGAAATACAAGGTTAGGTTCCCACAAGAGTTGGTCTTAACATTTTTGTCAACTGATCGATACATAACCTTGTTTTATGTGTGTTCTTGCTTAAAGACACTTATTTTAATATATATTATTGATTCATTAGCATTGAACATGGCCAACACTGTAACTCCTGCCTAAATAAATTAAGGTGACACATGTAGACACTTTACAACCTTCTTGCCCTTAGGAATACTACACAGCACTTCAGTACAATGCTTGGGGGCCATTTTAAGCAGCAAAATCACCAACAAAAAAAGCACAAAAATGTGAAAAACACAGCATTCAATAGACTGCATAAAAAATACTTTACACTATGAGAACTGAAACAAGAAGACAGAGCCTCGCCCTGTTGGATCTCAGCTGAGAATACGCACTTTGGGCAACTCAAATTTGTTACCGCTCTATGCATGTCCACAAATGGCCAGGAAAGCTCCTCGAGTGTTGATTTGGGGGTTACAGATAAATTTTAGTAAGTAGGCAAGTTCACAAATATGGAATCCACAAATAATGCGCATCTTCAATATCAGTACACTAAATTCAGCAATAGTATATACGATTAAAGGCAGCTTCTAAGAGGAAGAACAACCTTAGCTTATATTAGTGGCACCTGAATTACAGGGTAGCTGTGCTCACTGGCAGTGCAGGTTTATCAAAAATATTTTCACATTTCTTACAAATTGATATTACACGGGAAGATGGAACCATCCCTCACCTCAAACTAGTTACAGGACTTGTAAAACCTGTCTGCTTTAAAGCACTGATAAGGCTTGCAAATCTGAAGTATCCTTTTTTTTTTTTAACTATTTTAATTTATTTATTGAGAGAGAAAGAGCAGGAGAGGGGCAGAGGAAGAGAGAGAGAATCCCAAGCAGGCTCCACTCTCAGCACAGAGCCTGACACAGGGCTTGATCCCACAACCGTGGGATCATGACCTGAGGCAAAATCAAAAGTTGGACGCCAGACCGACTGAGCCACCCAGGTGTCCCTGAGGTACCTATTCTTGTAGCTGGTGCCGTGGTGTATTTTTCACACATATTTGCCTGATCTGGGTTACTTCTTGCTGTGTTTTAGGAGCCTCCTCTTAGAGAATCTCCATTCAGAGTAGAAGCATGGGGAAGGATTAACGGTGTCTCTGTGGTATGAGGCTACAAGTTCAAGAGTCAGCTCTGAAGGAATCAGGAAGTTCCCACCAGCTCCTCCTGGTAGCAGCTCTCCAAATGTGCTTCCTGAACCAGTAGAACCTTGTTAGAAATGCAGATGGCTGGGGCCTCCCCAGATCTATGGTATCAGAAGCTCTGATAGTGGAGCCCAACAATCTGTGGCTGAGCCGGCCTCAGGAATTTTCTTCATCCTATCCAGGTCACTTTAGTACTTAGCACAGGCACATGGGTCCTGGATCCATGTTTACATCTCGGATATGTAAGTTCACTAGTGCATAATGAAGCTTTAATTATTTCCCGGAACCAGTACAAAATAATAAGCTACCTTAAGTGATAGCCTGCTTTTAGGGCATGATTTCAAAATCAATCCATATGATAATTAATGAGTTATTGTCAAGTATTTTAACAGATAGCCTGTTAATTTATTGCCCCATCCATCTAGACAGGTTAATTTGAGTCAAGGAACTTCTTTAAAAGAGCAAAAGGAGAGTGAGTTTTCAGGTGTGGGGGTGTTTATGTTGTGTGTTAGTGGATGTTTGTGAGTATTTGTGCATACATAAGCAACAGTCAGAAAGAAAAATCTGGCATATTACAATAACAGAATTATAATGAAATATGACATAAATTGTTATTAGAACATTTTTTCACAAGAAAGTAATTTCCTGGGGTGCCTGTGTGGCTCAGTCAGTTGGGTTTCCGACTCTTGGTTTCAGTTCAGGTCATGATCTCACGGTTTATGGGGTTGAGCCCCACTTTCACTGTGGAGGCTGCTTCGGATTCTCTCTCTCCCTCTATCCTTCCCCTGCTTGCTTGTGTGTGCGTGCCCACATGTGCGTGTACTCTCTCTCTCTCAATAACAAACTTAAAAAAAAAGGTCATTTCCCAGTTGTCTAAATAAATATTTATTATACTGATTGTGCTACGGCCAACTATAGTAGTCCACTAGAACTTGTGATTGTGAAACATGATCTATATTGAATAAAAGTCAGATTTTACTGAAAATTATCAGTGTAGTAAGAGAATATGTCCTTTAGTGTCAAAGACCTCCGCCTTTTTTGCAGCCTGTGTTCTTAGGACCAGTCCTTTACCTCTCTGAGGCTCGGTTTCCTCATCTGTAAAATGAGAATATTAGATTTAGAGAAGTCTATGGTGCCTGATCTGAGATTCTACCTAAGGTGGACACTGAGCTGGATATGCAAGCATTAGCTTGAGAACTAGAGTCTCAGAGAAGAGGAAACACTTGAGGTAGAGTCAGGTACTGAAAGCCTCAGTTTCAGTCCTTCTCTGTTGACTATTATAAGATTGCATGGGATATGCAGCACCAACAGGAATGGTAGCCTGAGGGAAGAAATACTGGGGAGGCATCAACATCAAGTCCAAGGGAATGCTGCTTCCTAGTCCTCAGGGAATGTATCTGAGACGACATTCATACCTAAGAAAAATTATAATTGCCCCTGGAATTCAACCCACCTCGGGAAGCCAGCAAGGTAATGATTGCCTATTGCCACTCAATTATGATGTTGTTCACGTGCTATTTACCTCATTTCCTTTGTCCCCATTGCTCTTCTTTTATAGAGTTTGATCTCCAACCTGATTACCTGACCCTGGACCCTCAACCAGCTTCCAACTAAGCTTGTCTCACCTTAGAAAGGCCTTGATATTAGTCTCAAGAGATTTTACTCAGCTTTTACCATCTTGTTTTATTGTTTAATTTTTTTAATGTTTATTCATTTTTGAGAGAGACAGAGCATGAGCGGGGGGAGGGTCAGAGAGAGAGAGGAAGACACAGAATCCGAAGCAGGCTCCAGGCTCTGAGCTGTCAGCACAGGGCCTGACACGAGGCTCGAACCCACAAACTGTGAGATCATGACCGGAGCCGAAGTCAGACACTCAACTGACCAAGCCACCCAGGTGCCTCACCATCTTGTTTTTAAATGTAGGTTTTATTATTATCCAAGTATAGTGAGACCAACAGATCAACAGTTCCTAAGAGAAGGGGCATGCAACACAACAGTGTGCCACATGGGGAAGCAACAGAGGGAAGTGAAGGGAAAATATGGGCAAGAGTCTTTATTGTGCTTCCCATGGGAAGGAATGAGTGAGGCAGGGTAAGCAGGTTTAGGATTACTTGGTTTGAATAATTTTGATGGGCTTTAGGGCACAGGGGCTGTCGCTGGTTGTCTGGTACTTGGCCCTGTGGTGATTAGGACAGATAGATAGTGGCCTGGGGTATAACAGCTAGGTAAAGAAGGTGGTTAGGGGATATGGGCTTTGGATTGGTTGGCTTGCATATGAAAACCATACTTGCAAGTGAGTCCTTTACTCTCTCTAGGAACTGGAGCCCTGGGAACAGCAGTGTCTCCGACGTCAGCAAGGCCCCAGATGTCAAAACATCAGAATAAAAATGCTTAATACACATCTCCAATGACCACTTTCCTCTGGCTACCCTCAGCATCCTTTAGTTCATTCTCAGGTATCACAAGACTGAAAGAAGGGAGCCTCTGCACAAAACAGATGAAGTCAAATACTCAAAGAATAGCCTTTTATTTGATATGGTCATATATACTGCAAGTGCAAAAACTTAGCTAAGTATTTGTAGGGGACCCAAGTTCAAGACCCACTGTCACTATTCAGTAGCCCCTGAAAATGTCATTAACAATCAAAACCTCTGGGTTTGTTTTTTTTTTTTATATGCTAAATAGTAATAGAGTAATATATAACAAATGATTGTGATAACTTCATGAGATAAGGCACTTTAAAACTGTAAATCGCTATGTAGGTTTTAACATTTAGAATGATTTTAACATAAAATAGATTGACAGAGGCAAATACTGAAGTGTTTATGGGTAAAATAATATATCTGGGATTTGCTTTAAACACCTTCTTCCCCCCAAAACAAACAGAAAAGTAGAGGGGATTGATGACACAAGATTGACAAAATACTGGTACTTATTGAGACTGAATGATGGGTACATGGGAATTCTTCACACAATTTTGTGTATTTCTGAATATCTTCATAACAAAAATTAAAATTTTTTTTAATGTTTATTTATTTTTGAGAGACAGAGCGTGAGTGGGGGAGGGGCAGAGAGAGGGGGAGACACAGAATCTGAAGCAGGCTGCCAGCACAGATCTGTCAGCACAGAGCCCGAGGCGGGGCTCCAACTCTGAAAGGTGAGATCATGATCTAAGCGGAAGTCAGATGCTCAACTGACTAAGCCACCCAGGAGCCCCTCATAACAAAAATTTTAAATACAAGTTGAGAGACATAGAGAAAAGAAGCATTAGACTTTACAATCTTTGGAAGTTTGCTATTCTATAAAAACGCAAACTCTACCATACAATATTTATTTTTGCCTACATGAATCAGAGGCCCTTCCTCTTTCCTTGGACTTCTGTATTGCTAAGGCGACTGGATCTTATCAATGGTTCCAAGTACCTCTAGGCTAAAATTGACGGAGGTTAATCAAATTCTTGTTATAATCCATTTGTGTTAAGCAACGGAATTCCTAATGGTAAAACTATAATCAACATGTTATGACTGGTTTATGATGAGAGGTCCTATCCAATTAGAAAATTTCCCTAATCAAAGGCTCTTCACTCTCAAGAGAGCTTCACTGAATAGCGGTGGAGGTTGCTTAATTAGTAAGGTTAAAACATCCTTCAGAAACAAGGTCAAGATGACATTTCTATCTGTGCCAAGTTGATGAAAGAATCCTCCAAAGACAGCACTGAGAAATCTTGATGTGCAAATTCCTAGAAGACTTAGCAAGAGAAGGAAACGTAAAATACATTGATATTAATAATATCAATGGACTTTTCTCTAAGCACATTCTAGGCAATGGATTTACATAAGCATTTCCTTAAGCTTTCCATAAAAGTGACCAACTTTTTGGCTTCAGAAAACTCTTTCCCCAAATGTATTATTATTGTTTTAAAAAATAAAAATCCTTAAAATAACAATAAGCCCTCAAAAACCAGAAAACCATAAACCACAACTCTAACCCAATCAACAGAGGAAATTAAAAAAGAGGCATTCTCAGAGAGTCTTCTTTTCATGATATCTATAAGGCCACTGAAAGAGATTGCAAGAATCACTGAGTCAGTCTGTGCAATGAAAGGAGAAGAATAACATAAGACTCTTTAATCAAAATGCTGTATGCAATGACAAAGAAGTTGATAATCAATGTCAACTAAACAAAAGCTCAGTGACAAATCCTGATTTTTTTTTTCTTCATCTGACCAGACAATTCTGCTTCCCAAACAATTACATTTTTGGTAGATGGCATCAGCTTTCAAACCCTCATTTAACTCCGTGTACTTTAATATAGCCTACAATGATATTAAAATGTTATCTGCTCTCTAAAAACATTTAGCTATTCAAATTAGTAACAGAACACCCAGATAGTATAAAATAAAACAGGTCCCATTATGTAACACTTGCTCACTATCAAGGCTGGCTTGCCTCAGACAGAAGACACCCTTTCTACACTTTCAAACTTCACTTTAGTGCCAAGTGTAGACACTAGTTCAGCTAAAAGGAAGAAATGAAAGTCTCACCTTTATGGAACAGTCTACCTTGTTCCAGGTAAATGAGTTTTATAACTTTCATTGTTAATAGGAAGGAAAATGGGGTTCGGGAGCAATTATGTAGCTGACTCAAGCTTGAGCATTTGTAAGAAGGTAAGTTTCTATACTTCATGCTTGTTTGTTTGTTTGTTTGTTTGTTTGTTTGTTTTTGCTACTTCTGAGGCCAAATTGAGCTTTATATTACCAACCAAATATCCACAGTATCAGCTACTTCCCTCCCGATCGTGAAGAGTCACAAAGCTAAATGAGAGAATACAGACTCCTGCCCTGAGGACCATTATTTAAAAAGTGAAAAGGGGCGTCTGGGTGGCTCAGTCGGTTAATCCTTAATCGTCTGACTTTGGCTCAGGTCATGATCTTGTGGTTCATGAGTTCGAGCCCTGCGTCAGGCTCTGTGCCGACAGCTCAGAGCCTGCAGCCTGCTTCAGATTCTGTGTCTCCTCCTCTCTCTGCCCCTCCCATGCTCATAATGTTAAATAAATGTTAAATAAATGTTAAAAAAAAAAAAGAGTGGAAAAGAGTGGAAGCCATCATCAAGTCTGGGGAACAACCTGAAGACTCACCTGCTAAAATTAACTTCAATTTGACCATTCAGGGTCTCTGAAAACTGACAAGAGATATACCTCGTTTTTCACTCCTCAAGCTTATTTTTCAAATCTTAATCCCCTCAATGTGTTTTTTCATTTCCACATGAGAAAACAATTCATTTAACTGAAATTATTAACCCAATATAAAATTTTCTTTTCTCAGCCTGAGTTTTCCCATAATTGTGGATAAACCACAAGAGAAAAGCTTTGTGTTTATAAAAAGAAAATGCAAGGCATTATTTGGGATCATGTACTTGAAAGTACCTTGAAAACTGGTTCCAAAGCCTGGAAATACTATGAAAGTATATGACTGCATGATTATAGATCCCAGCCAATTTATGGCAAACAAGTATGATGCCAGGATATAGCAGCTAACCTCATCATAGCCAGGAATTTTGATTACAAGACTGAATAACAGTAAAGGTTTTATACCATCTCATGCCTTAGCTGTAGGGTTGCAAGTGACTTGACCGAAGGCCAAGTGACTGCAGAAATTGCAGCTGCTGGGACCAGTATCATCTAAGAGAAATCATCTGGACATGGGCCCATTGCCCACTGTCCTCAAAAAGATTAGCTGAAAACCCACTATGCATTTTCACCAGGAATACCCAAAGTATGAGGCTCTGGCCATCCATTCTCTCCTCCACCCTCACCCCCTCTGTCATACTTCTGGGCCCTTGACCCAGCCCATCCCTCCCCTACCCCATCTAAACCCTTGAGCTCAGCTCTATGGAAATACCATTCCATACCCTAAAATCTTCTATGAAGTTATCGGTTTCTTTGCTTAATCTCTCTACCTTTCCTTAAGGGAGTCCCCTCCTCCTCCATGCAGTTACTTTCCCACATCCCTCACAAGTTGATACTGTTCATTCTCTCACTGTTATGTAGCTCAAAATCTTGATGGAGAGATTTTGTCCTCTGTGTTCCCCACCATCACTTGCCAGCAATTATCACCTCCTCTCACATCATGTGTGACCGACTGACCACCTCTCCCCTTCCTCTTAGCTGTCACTTACCACCCTTGCGTACACATCAACTTCCCATATCCCTCAATCACTACCATTTCTAAAAGACTTGCCACGGGCACAGTCTTCCTTCCCACCCAACTCCTGCCAGTATCGTGGGCAACTTTAGTAGCCAAGTGGATGACCTGTCTGACACCTTGACCTTGGGTTCTTGACCTCCTTATCTCTTACAGTCTTCTCCTCTGCACACCATCAGCCACCCATTCCATCAGTATGGCCTTAGACGTCATCATACTGTGAAGTTACTAACTAGGGCATCCCTTATTTAGATCTTGACTTCTTTTCCTTCCAGCTAACAACTACTTTTCAAGCTACTATGGCCATTCTTCCACTTCATCAGGGTCTCCAAATAACTGTCCAGATGCAAGGGATTTTTCAAACACACACTTTTCTTAAAAAGATAAAAGTAAGAAAGACTTTGTAATGGAAATGCTGTTTATGCGAGCATCTAAAAACAGAGTTCTGGAATTAGGGAGAAGGGTAGGAAGGGTATCATAGGAAAAAGTACAGTACAACCTGCTGCTACTAATTTAGTCTGTGCTCGTTACAAAATATGGGGTAATCAAACTCATTGTGTAAATGAAGTCCTTAAATGAACAATATGTGTGTGTTTGGGGGCTCAGTGGAGAGAGGTAACTCATGCACGAACATGAGCTGATGTGAACAGTAGTTCCTGAAGATGATCATGAGTCAGCTGAAGCAAAAGACTAAAATCAACAAAACCAGAAAACATCTGCCTGTTGTAGGAGGGTCTAAAAATGTTTCTGTAATAAAGTAAAACTTAACAAAGACAGCAGTGGAAGATGTGATGGACATGAGTCCATTTGAAGTTTATAAGCCCTAAATGTGTTAACAATCTAAAAGCATATGTTATGTCAATATTTAATACATAAAAGCAGAGATGGTCGGGTAGCCTCAAGAGAACAAATTGGGCAAATACCATGATATGGAGAACACAGGACTTTCTGGAGAAAAAATCCACAATAAAACCAATAGAGGAAGACAAAGCCACGTTCCCACCTTTAAAGTTTAAACATAGAAATAATGGAAAATAGATGTTGTTCCACCAGGAACCCAAATTCCTAAGTTCCTATGGCTGCAAAAGACTCAGGGTCAGAAGCAGTCCAGAGATGGACTACAATCTGGAGAGTTACCCAGAGCTAGCGCTGTTTGTCTAATTTCATAAAGTAGACCCCTGGGAATCACCCTTGGTATCTTCCATTCCTCCTGTACTATCCTAGTTTCTCAGCAACTTCTCTCCATTTTAACTTGTAAATATCCTACTTCTCTCTGAGTCTTCACTGCCACTGCCCTTGGATACCATTGTCTCTGGTCTAAACCACACCAATAATAATTACTAGAGGAGAGCCCTGCTACTCAAACATGATTCTCATGCAGGTGGCATCAGCACTATGTGGGAACTTGCCAGATATGCAGATTCCCAGGCCATACCCCCTGAATTATAACCTGAATTATAATCTGCATTTTAACAAGACTTCCAGGTAATTCATATGCACATAAAAGTCTGAGAAGCACTGAACCAAAGGACATGAAACTTCCTCGAAATTTCATGAGCCAATGGTAGTATAACACGAATTTGGTTTCTACGTGGTCTTAATATGAGCCCTCACTTGTTAAGAACACACTTACGGGTGCCTGTGTGGCTTCGTCGGTTAAGTGTCTGACTTTGGCTTAGGTCATGATTTCAGGGTTCGTGGGTTCGAGCCCCCAGTCAAGCTCTGTGCTGACAGCTTCGGATTCTGTGTCCCTCTCTCTCTCTGCCCCTCCACACTCACTCTCTTTCTCTCTCTCTCTCTCAAAAATAAACATTAATTTTTTTTAAAGAATACATTTAAACCTTTAAATTCTTCAATGAGTAAAAAGTACTCAGTTCATGTTTCAATTTGTTGATGTTATTTGTAACAAAGAGTGCCTGAATTTCAATTCTGTGTTTGTGATTTAACTCCAGGTGGTGGGAGGGTACAGACAGCAATTCTCCTGCATCTCCTTGTGGCCCCTAGTATAGCACTATAAACACCAAAAGGACCAACAAATTCCTGCTAGTTAAGCAACTGGGGTCTTCAGTAACAACAATATAAAGAACCAGGATATCTATAATAAAAATGTATGTGTTCAAAAACACAGGTGAGCCTCAAAAACAAACATGCTGAGGGAAAGAAGTCATATACACAAAAAATACACACTGCTCTATAATCTCATTTAAATGAAGTTCACCCGGGTGGATTGGTGTCTCAGTTGGTTAAGCATCAACATCAGCTCAGGTTATGATCTCACAGTTCGTGGGTTTGAGCCCCACGTTGGGCTCTGTGCTGACAGCTCAGAGCTTGGAGCCTGCTTCAGATTCTGTCTCCATCTCTCTCTGTCCCTACCCTGCTTGTGTTCGTGCTCTCTCTTTCCCTCTCTCTCTCTCTCTCTCTCTCTCTCAAAAATGAATAAACATTTTAAAAATATTTTAAATGAAGTTCAATAAAAGGTAAAACTAAGTAAACTAAGCTACAGTGATAGAAGAGTGAAGAATGATTACTTCCAGGGAGAGGGAGATTACAACTACAGAGGAACAATAGGGAACTTTCTGGAGTGATGAAAATAGTCTATATCTTGATGTGGGTGGTGGTTATACAGATGTATACACATGCAAAAATGCGTTAAGTTGTACTAAGATTTGATCATTTTACCCCACATAAATTATACTTCATGAAGACACAAAAAACAAAATAAATAAAATTCATATATTAAACATGATTTTCATAAAAGGGAAAACGTGGATATACTTACTTCAGCACAGTATTTTGAACATGAGTTCTTTTTGGTTTTGTTAAGTTTGTTTATTTTGAGAGTGCGAGCAGGGTAGGGGCAGAGAGAGAGCAAGAGAGAGAGAGAATCCCAAGCAGGTCCAGCACTGTCAGAACAGAGCCGGATGCAGGGTTCGAACTCATGAACCTTGAGATCATGACTTGAGCCGAAATCAAGAGTTGGATGCTTAACTAACTAAGCAACCCAGGTGTCCCTCAGCATAGTATTTTGAAAGTTCATGCTACCAAATCATAGCCTAAGCCGGGCCACCATGTTTTTGTTTAAAAAAAAAAATGTATTGGAACACAGCCACACCTATTTGTTTACAGAGACTATATGTTCTTCTAAACCTAAAATATTTACTATCTGGTAAATACTATCTGGTCTCAGTTTTAGCCAGTCCTGTATCAATCCATTTATTTTGTTCTCCTTCTAGGTGACAGTCTATATACTAATTAGCTTTAGAAGTTTTTCTGAAAATGTCTAGAGTTGGTACCGGGGTAGACCAAGAACACCAGAAGTGACGAGCTGGTGTCCTTAGCCTCAATACTAGAGAAGAGCACAAAGCAATAGCTTACAGAGAAGTGAGCGGTCTCACATCACATATGAAGAATACTGACATGTTTATTTAATAGACCAAGAAAATAGAGGAAGCAAAAGCACGGGGACCAAACAGTGGAGTGTATGTGGATACTGTGAGCTCTTTCACAGCAGGGCTAGGCCCACGCATCTATTTAGCCCCTGCAGCACCTTGCACGTTGTAAGAAACTAATAAGCAATAAAGAAATGGATAAATTAAACCAATTTATAAAAACAAAAGTCATTATTTTATTTAAGTGGTTCAGGCTTCCTGGGAGCAACATGATAGTTTGATTTATTTTGCATTACATAAAAAGACAATTATGAGTGGGGAACACTCCCTGTGTTTCTGTAATTCTGATTTCATATTAACATGCTCACACAACATGTATCAAAGGTCTAGTTGGTGGGAGGCCTGCCAACTTATTAGCACCATTTATTGTCCTGAAAGAAAGCACTCACAGAGTCATTTGAGGAGGACACGGCATGTTTGACCAATTCCTAAATAATTTTTAAAAAGTTCACACAAAATAAAGACACCTCAGTCAGCATGATCTCTGATCTAATGCTAGTTGTACAATTTTCCGTTACTGCCTTCCTAGCTGCTTTACAAACAGTGGGTGGCATTTTACAAAAGCTGATTAATGCTGGGATCTTAAATTGCCGAAAATTGAAGGAATGTGCCCATGCTGACAATTTGTTAACCAAAAAATTGTCATTTCTGTCATTGTGCAAGGCTTTAGCCCATCTTATTTTTTCTCAAATGCCATGTTACATATTCTCCCCTCGGTGAAACTGAATGCTTTTTTCCCCAACAGTAAAAAGGTTTTATGGGTTCATCAAAAGGTTAAATCTTTCTATTTCCAATGAATCAACTACCAAAGTGGAAGGAATATATTTCTGAGTATATTTGCAATTTTTTGTATCAGTTTGATAACAATTCACAGATCTGTGGTGACACTGACCTCTTATACGTTTATCAAAACAGTTTTTGATTTTTACTGATTACAGTAAAATTACTGTATTCTGATTACTGATACAATTACTGATACAATTATATTTTTAAAGAAAGTGAAATGTGCATATTCAGTTGTAGTAGGTAGCATTGTTAAGCCCTCAGAGCAACTGGCCTACATCAGCCTATGCAAAGTGGCCATCTCAATGTAGACAAATGATGACCATCAGAAAAACCATATTTAGGAGCCAGAGTGAACTCAAAATAATATAAGCCACTAGTCCCTGTGGCTCCTGACCCACACTGTCCTAGTGGCTCTCACCATCCCTTCCCACTTGGCTTAAAGTCAACGGGCACGTCCCTCTCTCATTAGAGTGTACTAATAACTTATTCCTCAAAATCCCTTTTCCAGCGCTTTAACCTTTACTTCTCATACAGGCTGAGACTAAGCATTTGCCAATCCTGCAGAACTAACAATATGTTCCGTTAGCATATCCTGTATGGGTGGTCTAGCATCTTGATTTACAATGAAAATGGGAATATTGTCTCAAACCTTGTATTTTAAGGGCACCACAGAAGACAGGATGTAAACACCCTAGGGTATGTAGGAAGAGGGGAGTCAGAAGAGAAATGTGCACACAGAGCCAGGATTCTTAAATGTCTCTAACTTCAGGAAATAATAAATTGTCCTCACCCTAGAAAAGGAGACACCGCAGAAATTGCCCATCTCCCTGAATATTTATAATCATATTTATATTTATGTTTATAATCACACTGCTTTGTGGCCTAAATTTGTACCACCTGTTTGGTCTGAAAAGCCCTAAGTCCAGAATTTCTTCTAAGGTGATTCTGATTTAGCAGGGTTGCAGAACCAGGAAGAAGAAAAGGCAAATGCTTACCAGAGAAATGTACATTTACCCTGTTCTTCTGCTGTTTCCAAAGGAGCTTGAAACACGAGCTGACATTAAAATCACAAGCCACAAGAGGAAACAAGGCACCCTGAGCAACAATTGCCAGAAACAGGGGCGCCTGGGTGGCTCAATAGGTTAAGTGTCCAACTTGAGCTCAGGTCTTGATCTCGCAATCTGTGAGTTCAAGCCCCGTGTCGGGTTCTATGCTGTCAGCCTGGAGCCTGCTTTGGATTCCGTATCTCCCACTCTCTCTGCCCCTCTCCCACTCCCACTCTGTCTCTCTCAAAAATGAACATTAAAAAAGTTTTTAAAAAAACGAATTGCCAGAAACAATAAGTGGCAAAGTCAGATGCACAGAACCTGAAGATATTGTAATTTTTAGATGCAGAATATAAAATAAGAATATGTACTATATCTAAAGAAATAACAGAAAATATTGAAAGTACTGTATGTGCAATAACGAAAAACTATCAACTTCGTTAGGCTGATAAGAAAGGAAGGAAGGATGGAAGGAAGGAAAAGAAAAGAAATCCACCAGTAAATATGTAATAATTAAAATTTAGAACTCAATTGATGGATTAAATGGCAAATTGCATGCAATGCAGGAATTAATGAGGTAGAAATCAAGCTGAAGATTCTATGCAGAATGCAAGTGTTTACAAACTTGACAAGATATCGATTCTTCCAAGATAACTTAAAGTTTAAAAAAAATTAATAAGAAAATTTTAGAGAGAATATTTGAAGGAAATTGATAAAACATTTCTAAATATAGTCCAGAAAATGGAACAGGAAAGAATGGAGAATAAAATGTTTAAAAATAAAATGAAGAGCTTCTTTTATATATCAGAATATTTGATAAAAATATAATAGAAAAATGTGCTGTTAGCACAAGAATTGACAGACAAATTAATGTAATAGAATGGGTTGCCATTCTATATGTTCTGATGAGGAGGAAAGCTTACTATCTGTTAAAGAAAGCATTCTAAACCAATAAGATACTATTTAGAAATATTTCTATCTAGCAAATAGTATTAGGAGATTGGCCCAGCTTTCAGAACTTATGCCAAATCCTTACTTGACACTAAAATGAGTGAGAAGGGATCTTCAGGGTTGGAACTTTAACATTGACTCTCTTTTCCTAGTAGCCAATGGAATGAATGACCAAAACCTGAGAAAAGTGAAAACATTGCAAATTCTTCAATAACAACCCAGAAAAGACAAAGATCATTGAATGTGATAAACTTTAAAAAAACTTTTGAAAGGAAATAAATGGATTCTGAAGCTGAGAGGGATCAGTGTGAGTTGGCTCCCAGCCCCACGCACCCCAGAATTCATGCTAACAACAAAATACTGAGAATTCTCAGCAGTTCCTACAAATATGTAGAGCAAAATGATTTTGTGCACAATGAGTTTATAAATCATA
The DNA here is from genome assembly GCF_014898765.1 of Herpailurus yagouaroundi. Classification (NCBI taxonomy): domain Eukaryota; kingdom Metazoa; phylum Chordata; class Mammalia; order Carnivora; family Felidae; genus Herpailurus; species Herpailurus yagouaroundi. The sequence continues at coordinate 7,348,037 of NW_024412432.1, read as the reverse complement.
AGTATATGACTTTTTCCTTGAAGAGATAAGAAAAAGGAAGACTGAAAAATATTTAAATGTTAATAGCAGATAATGTGTTAAGAATACATATAATTACATTTTCTTGGTAACATTTTTAGTTTCCAAAGAATAACATCTTAAGAGTTAACTGAGGGGCACCTGGGTGGCTCAGTTGGTTAAGTATCCAACTTCAGCTTGGGTCATGATCTCACGGTTAGTGAGTCGAGCCCCGCATTGGGCTCTGTGCTGACAGCTCAGAGCCTGAAGCCTGCTTCAGATTCTGTATCCCCCTCTCTCTCTGCCCCTCCCCTGCTCGCTCTGTCTCTCTCACTTTCTCTCAAAAATAAATAAAACATTAAAAAAAATTAAGAGTTAATTGAGAAAACATTTTAAAATAGAAAAAGCAAATAATTTCACAGGTTTCAAAGCCTTTTTTTAAACTAAACACAATGGAAGAAAACATAAAGGAGATTAATATAACTAAATAGTTTTTATAATTCTGAACATAGAAGTGTTTTTTAATTTTTTTTTAAATTTACATCCAAGTTAGTTAGCATATAGTGCAATAATGATTTCAGGAATAGAATCCAGTGATTCATCCCCTACATATAACACCCAATGCTCATCCCAAGTGTTCTCCTTAATGCCCCTTGCCCATTTAGCCCATCCCCCCACCTACAACCCCTCCAGCAACCCTCACTTTGTTCTCTGTATTTAAGAGTCTCTTATGTTTTGTCCCCCTCATTTTTATATTATTTTTGCTTCCCTTCCCTTATGTTCATCTGTTTTGCATCTTAAATTTCACATGAGTGAAGTCATATGATATTTGCCTTTCTCTGACTGACTAATTTTGCTTAGCACAATACACTCTAATTCCCTCCACGTTGTTGCAAATGGCAAGATTTCATTATTTTTGATTGCCAAGTAATACTCCATCGTGTGTGTGTGTGTGTGTGTGTGTGTGTGTGTGTGTGTGTACCACATCTTCTTTATCCATTCATCAGTCAGTGGACATTTGGGCTCTTTCCATACTTTGGCTCTTGTAGATAGTGCTGCTATAAACATTGGGGGTGCATGTGTCCCTTTGAAACAGCATACCTGTATCCCTTGGAATACCTAGTAGTGCAATTAATTGCTGGGTCATAGGGTAGTTCTATTTTTAATTTTTTGAGGAAACTCCATACTGTTTTCCAGAGTGGCTATACCAGTTTGCATTCCCACCAGCAGTGTAAAAGGGCTCCTCTTTCTCTGCATCCTTGCCAACATATGTCATTGCCTGAATTGTCAATTTTAGCCATTCTGAAAGGTGTGAGGTGGTATCTCATTGTGCTGTTGATTTGTATTTCCCTGATGATGAGTGATGTTGAGCATTTTTCATGTGGCTGTTAGCCATCTGGATGTCTTCTTTGGAGAAGTATCTATTCATGTCTTTTGCCCATTTCTTCACTGGGTTATTTGTTTTTTGAGTGTTGGGTTTGATAAATTCTTTATAGATTTTTGATACTAACCCTTTATCTAATATGTCATTTGTAGATATCTTCTCCCATTCCGTCAGTTGCCTTTTAGTTTTGCTGATTGTTTCCTCCACTGTCTTGATGAAGTCCCAGTAGTTCATTTTTGCTTTTGTTTCCCTTGCCTCTGGAGATGTGTTGAGTAAGAAGTTGCTGTGGCTGAGGTCAAAGAGGTTTTTGCCTGCTTTCTCCTCGAGGATTTTTGTGGCTTCCTGTGTTATGTTTAGGTCTTTCATCCATTTCCAGTTTATTTTTGTGTATGGTGTAAGAAAGTGGCCCAGGTTCATTCTTCTGCATGTCGCTGTCCAGTTTTCCCAGCACCATTTGCTGAAGAGACTGTCTTTATTCCATTGGATATTCTTTCCTGCTTTGTCAAAGATTAGTTGGTCATATGTTTGTGGGTCCATTTCTGGGTTCTCTATTCTGAACATAGAAGTTTTTAAATGTAAATGCAAAACTGGAAAAATGCTTGCAATAGCTATGATAGAAGGTTAATATCCTCTATATTGAGAGTTCTTAAAAAAGAAATAAAACCTCTGAAATATAAACATATATTTCACAGAAGAATAGAAACAAATAATAAACTTCTGATAAATGTTCTTTTTTTGGGAAACAAATGTTCTATTAAATGTTCAACTCTGCTATCAAAGAACAACAAAGTAAAATGATAAAGCATGACTTAATTATATAAAAGAAGCAAATATTTGTATTTAAAATTATAATAATGCTCAATGCCAGCAAAACAATGTTAGAGCAACACTTCTACATTCTGCTGGAATATATACTATTACCACTTTCTGGAAAGCTATTTTGCAATACTTATGTTCAGTAATTTCATCTCTAAGTCTCCATCCTAAGATTTTTCATCATATCATATATAATAGCAAACATTCAGAAACCATTCAAATATGTTAGTGAATTTGTACATTAATTTTATGCAACCATCAAAAATTATTCTTTCAAAGGATATTTAATGAATTGAGAATATTCTTTCAATGTAGTCAGTGAAAATAAATAGTACAAAACTCTATCCTTGTAATCATGGTTTTGTGTAATTACTTTTTTAACAAACAGGAAAAAAGACTGAAAGAAATTGATCAGATGTGAACACCTCACTTGGTAGTAAAATTAAGGGCAATTTTTATTTTCTTCAATTCTGTATGTTTCAATTTAAGAAAAATGCTTTGTTTTTATATTTAAAAAATAACCATTGCATTTAAAATTTCCTATGGGTTTAAGAGTCAATTTTCAACAAATATATAAGAAATAAAAGAAAGTATAGATATAATTAATATCTAGAGAGAAAAGAGCTCTGTTATCTTAAAAGAAATGGATATAAAGTCTTTGTTACAAAAATCATTATGCCTTCCATAAAACTTGAATGGAAAATTTACAATTGAAGAAATGCATATAGCTAACATATGAATACAAAACCAAGCAAAGACAGGAGTATTAAAGTAAGCATGCAACATCTTTTTTTCCTTATTAAATCAGTGATGTTCACTTTGTCCCTGCCCCTCAATTCTACCCCACTCCAAGGAACAGTGACTGACAGGAGTATGATGAACAGGCATTCTATTCCACTGTTGATGGAGCATAAATTCAATCCTTGAAATCATCTGGATATGTGAATCAAGAATTTTTAAAAATGTTTTAAGTTTATTTATTTTGAGAGAGAGAGAGAGAGAGAGCATGAGCAGAGGAGGGGGCAGTGAGAGGGGGAGAGAGAGAGGGAATCCCAAGCAGGCTCCATGATGTCAGCACAGAGGCAGATGTGGGGCTTGAACTCATGAACTGTGAGACCATGACCTGAGCCGAGATGAAGAGTGGGAAGAAGCTTAACTGACTGAGCTACCCAGGTGCCCTGTGAATCAAGACTTTAAGGTATTTTCATGCAGTTAGACCTAGAAATCTCCCTGTACATATTCTAGCCTAAATTCATAGTCATAAAAGAGCTGTAGGAATCTCCATGCAGAAAGATGTATCGTTAGAGCAGTATTTACTTTCAAATATTAGAAACCTTTAACTGCTCAACACTTCAGAGATGGCTAATAAATTTTGCAAACATTAAACTGATGTTAATCGCAAGTTTTCAATAATGTGAGAAAGTATTTGCTAAAATGTTAAAGACAAAAAAAGCTACAACTATTAAAAAACAATGTATTATGGGCACCTGGGTGGTTCAGCTGGTTAGGCACCAACTTCAGCTCAGGCCATGATCTCACGGTTCGTGAGTTCGAGCCCCACGTCAGGCTCTGTGCTGACAGCTCAGAGCCTGGAGCTTGCTTCAGATTCTGTGTCTCCCTCTCTCTCTGCCCTTCCCCCCACTCATGCTCTCTCTCTCTCTCTCTCTCTCTCTCTCTCTCTCTCTCTCTCTCAAAAATAAACATTAAAAAAAATTTAAAACAACTTATTAATAACACTTAAAAGCAAACGTATCCAAACAGTAATAGCTATAACAATGAAACAAGGACAATATACTGGAATTTTTCAAAACCAAATGATTAATATTCCGGAAGGAGCAAAGGTGCAATTTGAAACAACAGGGACCATTTTGGAATTCTCTGCCAAGACTTCATTTCTAGTTTTATCTTTCCATTTAATGTTGACTTCTGTCAAAATTGTACAAGGACAAGGATTCAAGAAACTTGAGATAATTCAGAGAAACCAGAGCCAGCTGCCAACTTATGTAAGAAATGCTGACCTTCTTAATTTACTCATACACTTTGCCAATCAGAATTCAATTTGATGAGGCTTTTTATTGGCCAGCTGCCCTTTTTTTTTTTTTTTCAATCACAGGGGTCACGCTCCTTGGTGTGTTTTTCTACCAAATGAACTATTACACAATTCACAGGCTATTGACCTTGGGAGGATTCATGGTGTTTTCCCAAATTATTTGTGTAGTGTGTCAGATCCCACAGGTGCAAAATGTAGTCTTGCTTTAAAAGTTTCTTAAGGAGACAAGGTTATCATATAGAAATATTGGGGAATAAACAGTCTATAATACAGGCATTCAGAGAAGTGGACAATCAATGTAGGCTGGAATAAAACAAAGTGGCATTTACGAAGGACATACTAAATACCAGTCACTGCGAGGTGGGTGTTTTTGTTTTGTTTTGTTTTTATTTAGTAAACATTTCCTTAATTTTCATAGGAGCTCTCTCTGATAATCATTTGACCCATACTTTATAAATAAGGTAACTGGGACTCAGAAAGTGTATAACTTTCCTAAATTCACATAACTAATGAGCAGGCTTATATGATTCCATTTTTTCCCCTCCTACTCAAAGAATGATTCACAGAGAAGGTTTGAGAAGACAGTAAATAACATGTCAACAGGTTAAAGGATAGATATTCTGTAAACAAATTATAATCCATCCAATACTTTCTCTTCATAAAAAGTTGATCAGTGATTTGAAGCAGTTTCATAGAATATTTTTCTTCTTATAAAGTAGAAAGTCTAAGGTATCAAAAATAACCACAGTCTTAAGCAAATATCTAGAGCCTCTCAGTCTTTCCAAAAGCACAATATTAAACATATTCCTATGCCTCATGGTTTATAAAATTATGAAGAAGAGAGTTAAGCAGAGTGAGGATGTTTCAAACAGATTCTTGACAAAATATCAAACTCCCAATTCACATCAGATTCATCATTTGCCATGTTTTTAAAACATCATCACATCTAATGTACTACTTCATTAGACTTTCCCAGGCTGGTAACATTGGGAATTTTATTTAAAAAAAAAAAAAAAAAAAACAAAAGTTGAAGAGAAGGTAGTAGCCTCTCTCCCCAGGGAGTGGCCGAGATAAAAGTTCTGTTTGTCCAGGAGCTGTTTATGCAGAGAGTCCCGTGCACCTTGGTCTCACACTGGGCTGGACTCCCCGGACTACTTTGGAATGTCCACAAATCAGAAGCAGACTCAAACCAGAGGAATAAAAATGTGTCATCCTCTGAATCACCTCACCCGAGAAATATGAAGAAGCCAGCCCTGCTATTCATGAAGCTTCTTTCTCAATGTTTCCTGTAGGTGTGGAAGCAGCAGCTGCCGCCCTGAGAGACCAGACACCTTATCTGAGGGCTCCATGTACCCCTGCTTGGTGAGCCTTCATGTTACAGAAAGCAAACCTCATCCAGCCCTATCCTGTGAGTCTGCAGTGCCTTCGCACAATGCCATCTGCTCCTGGTCATCTTACTACAGTGGGTGGGCAACTCCTCCCCCAAAGTGTGGGGAAATGACAGCTGCTGAAATTATAGTCATGTGATCTTTCCACAATGGTGGGGTAAATGCATGGTATTAACTCTTACAGTTCACCATTAAATCATGATGGGGAAAGTCTCTAGTTATTTGTGATTAGCCTTGAGGTTCTGAACAAGAGGAGAAGAAAATGTTTTCCAGATCTTTCCTTCAATTGTTCCAGAACACAAAGAACACTCTGCTTGAAACTGGAAAGTCTAGCTTCTGTATCTTACTGTGTGCCAGTTAGCATGTCACTTAGTGGCCCTGGGCCTCAGTTTATTCAACTGACAAATAGGGAAAATGAGTGCTTGATGAAACACCAAATAACATAATACAAATAAGACAATAGAATGCTCTCTGTGTAATGATAGGCGATACATAAATGTAAGGTATATGTAAATGAGAAGCTTATCACTATTACCTGTTTCCATGTTTTTTTCACTAAAGCTCTAATGGCTTTATCTGTATTCTGGCATCCATTAATGGACAGTTCTTGAAGGCGGAAGTTTACAAAAAAAAAATTACATCTCAATAATGCCTCTATTTAAAAAGAAGAATTTCATAGCAAAAGCTTGCAGTTGCAGTTCTTTATTTATTCAAATAGCATCAAAATATCTGAAGAGGAAGGGCACCTGGTCGGTTAAGCCTCTAACTTCAGCACAGATCATGATGTCCTGGCTCATGGGTTCAAGCGCTGCTTTGGGCTCTGTGCTGACAGCTCAGAGCCTGGAGCCTGCTTCAGATTCTGTGTTTCCCTCTCTCTCTGCCCCTCCCCTACTTGTTCTTTCTCTCTCTCTCTCTCTCTCTCTCTCTCTCTCTCTCACACACACACACACACACACACACACACACACACACACACATTTTCTCTCTCAAAAATAAACATTGAAAAAAATAATTTTAAAAAATCTAAAGAGGAATTTTGATTTGGTAAACAATGCACTTTAATTTTGGTTTATCAACTTGGGGAGGGCTCGATAAATCAGGCACAAATATTTATCTTTATTTCTTGGATTTCTTTTCTGTAACTTTGATTTTGCCTTTTTAGAAAATATATTTTCATTTCGAATTATTTTATCCAAACTTTGGTTGTGTCCAAGGAACCTGGTTGTGGAAGGGCTATGGTATATTCCTGGGTGTAGTCATTTTAAGTATACTTTCCATCATCACCATCATGTTATTAAGTCAGGAATGGCTTTCTATAAATTAAAGAAAGCATACAATGACATCATGACCTTTATAAAGATTCTCTATGCTCAACAGCAGTCCAGGCTTCAACTAGAAATTAACAAAGAAATAAAATACACTGAGTCTTACATAGCCTTTAATTTTAGATTTACCACCATATATAATGGGACATAAAAGCAACCATGTTTTTTATATGACACATTCCTTCCCATTGGATGCACAAAATCAAAAAAGCTACAAAAGCATCTTACCTGACACCAGATTAGTTTAGCAGTATGGATTCTTTCTAAAAGCAAGGCTCAATATAAAATTCTTATCTTAGAACATCCTATAAGGAAAGTTTTCATGTTGAGAAGCCTGATGGAAGGAATATTAGTAAAGTCCTATGTTACAGAAATGTGTATCTTACATTATGGCTGGAGCAAAGGAAGAATACTAAGACAATAGCTCTGGAGATAGAGATTTCCCTCCCCATCAGGCATGCCATCTGCAATTTTGAAGCAGGCCATGAAGGAGTTGCAAGTTGCTCTATTCTCCTTACATAGGCAACTGGATGAAATTATTGATATTTCTCAGTGCAGCCATTTCCTGGTTTTCATCTGTTATATACTTGGGGACATCGTCAACAGTGGATTCCTGTCTCACTTTCTCCTTTTGGGAAACCAGTAAAGACATTGATATCTTCAAAATGATACTAAAATACATTTCTTAAACTGTTCTTATGGACCCTGTGTGTAGAAATTACACTTGTGATGATTGACAATACATCTGGTTTTGCTACTTGGGATGGAAAAGCCGTTATGACTTCTGCATCTGACATATTGACATCAAAGATTCTATTAAAAATTCTGAAAGAAGCCTTGCGTATTGCTGGAAGGGTTATCAACTTCATCAGAGCTAGGGACTGGGTGGTTAAAGAGGCAGGTGGAAAACTAAAAACTACTTTGGCCATAATTCTACTCTAGAAGAAGGGATTAGAAAAGGTCAATTATCATATCAGGATGGCTGTTCAAAATTGTCTGGCTTTCTCTTTCCTTCTAGAAATGTGCTCGGATTGCAATTCTACATTAGGTGGGGCTCACTGCTTTGACTATGAAATATAATCAGTGGCGTTAGGATCTGGTGCACGCTTCACCACGTTCTCTTTTCCTTCTTCTGTGACGTTTGCCAGGATTCCAGACAGTGCTTACTCTTCTAGCCTGGGCCCTGGTCTTAGCCGAGGGTAGCTGTGGACTGGAGCCTCCAACCCATCCAGGATGGACATGAGCAAGAAATAAACCTTTGTTGTTTTAAGCTCCTGATATCTGGAGGTTCTTGGTTACAACATAATCTAGCTTCTCCTGACTGATTCAAGGAGTATGACAACTTTCGATCACCAGAGTACTTCTGCAAGTAGAACTCTGCAGATAATCAGAAACACTGCAGAACTCTTTTATGTGTTTCTTAAACTCAGGTGACCCTTAAAATGTAAATGTAGATCTGTAATCCTTTTCTTGCTGCCATAAACAGCACCAATGATGAAAACCTTGCCACAGTGACCTCTTGCTTTAGGAACAAAGGAAGTAATGCAATATCATTTCAACTTAAGAGCCTCTGGGAAACCCAGAATGCCTTGATATCCATCAACCATTATCTGATAAAGAGACCTTCTAGAGTTCTGATTCTATTTATGTGCCTCTGCAAGTCAGGGCTGTCAGCTCTCAGCTTCTGTTACCATCAAAACAAAAAGTCACAACCATTAGGATGTTAAAGATGATATTTGCATTCAGGAACAGCCTTTATAGAGTTTCACTGGAGCAGATTTAATTTTTGCTTTATGCTTTAATTATGCAATTTGGAACTTTTTCAGGTTGTCAGGGATGGAATTAACTTTTGCATGAAAGATATTTATGAGATAAGTTATTTGAAAAGATTATGTTCTGATTTTTCTGAAAAGAATCAATGTTCAAGGCAATATATTAGTAAGTGTAAATATATCATACCAATTAATATACACATATGTGTATCAGGTGACATATACCTACATATACTACAGACATACACATATTTATATATATTAATATACTTATCAACATATGTAAAAGGTTTTATGCACGTGTTTATGTGGCTCATTATGGGTAAGGAATCCATTACTTTCATCTGATTCTCAAAAAAGTCATACTCATAACACTGTAACTACTTCTCTCAACTAGGGGTCAACAAACTATGGCCCATGGCCCAAATGTCACCTGCCACCTGATTTTGAAAACAAAGTTTTACTGGAACATGACCAGGTTAATTTGCTTACATATTGTGTATGACTCCTACCAAGGCAGAGTTGAGTAGTTATGACAGACCGTATGGCCTGCAAAACCTAAAAATAAACTACCTGCTCTTTAGAGGTAAAGTGTTCTGATCCCTGCTCTGGACTCTGCTCCATCTAGAAATCTGGCACTCCTGGCTGTGAACTTATATTAACAGGGCTGACTTTACAAAAATCATGGCTTGAGTACAGCCAAACATTAAATCCGTCCTCACTGTTTCTTTCTGCAGGAAACAGATATAAGGCAGAGGGTGATGAGACTCTAGGTTCCAATGCAGACTCTACTACCTAACTCGATGTGTGAAGTTAGACCAGTTACTTGATCTCATTTGCCTAAGTTTTCTCCTCAGCAAATTGAAGAAAATAGCAAGAACACCTACATCATAGGGGTTAATATAATTCATAAATAGAACTTAGAACAGTGGCTTGCGGGGAGCCTGGGTGGCTCAGTCAGTTAAGCGCCAACTCTTGATTTCGGCTCAGGTCATGATCTCAGGTCATGAGATTGAACCCCACATTGGGTTCTGAGCTGACAGTTCAAAGTCTGCTTAGGATTCTCTCTCTCTCTACGTCTCTCTCTGCCTCTCTTTCTCTCTATCTCTCAAAATAAATAAGTAGAATATTAAAAAAACACAGTGGCTTGGGGTGCCTACGTGGCTCAGTCGGTTGGGCATCCGACTTTGGCTCAGGTCATGATCTCACGGTTGACGAGTTCGAGCCCCACATCGGGCTCTGTGCTGACCACTCAGAGCCTGGAGCCTGCTTCGGACTCTGTCTCTCCCTCTCTCTGCCCCTCTCAGCTCATGCTCTGTCTCTCTCTGTCTCAAAAATAAATCAACATTAAAAAATTTAAAAAAAACAAAACAGTGGCTTACATATAACAAGAGCAAGAAGTGTTATTTCCAAAAATGTGTTATCAGTGAATTAATTGGAGGCATGGCAGGGTAACTCTTGGTGCGTTACCTTGAAGCTCCTTGTATGAGAGCCATCACACCCACATCTGTGGCTCCAGACCAACTCATGTCCACTGCTGTCAATCTGGTGCAAAGGGCCCCAGCATGGAGCAGGACCTTGTCTCCTGTAAACCCAGGACCACTGCAGCTTGTCACATTCAGTTCCTGGGTGATTAAAACCAAGTGAGCATTCATTAGAAATGCTTCAGAATGCCTTCGGAACAGGGCATGAACAGAAGGAGATTTTAGTCACTAAGAAAGAGGATTAGAGAGTAAGAGAAATCACCATAGAAGCCAACAGCTGAGGTATAAACAGCTCAGCAAAGGGGGAAGAAGAACATGACTAGAGCAATCGAAATAGAATGTTCCTTTCTCAGCTGGCCTGTCTTCCAGCAGCCCTGTTTACTGAATCCATCACACCTTCCTTCTGATGGCTGAAGATTACACTAGGGGAAAGAAGGAACTCAAGGGCCATTATAGGATTACAGGAGCTCATTCAAAGTGTCAACATTATGTAGCCATTCAAAGTTATTTTTATGAAGAGCTTTTAATGAGAAAATGTTTAAGTGAAAATGAAGACTACAGAATGTTTTATATATTTTATAATCCCCATTATGTTCTCTTTTTTTTTGAAAGAGAGAGAGAGAGAGAGAGGGAGAGAGAGCACATGTGGGGGAGGGGCAGAGGAACAGAATCTTAAGCAGGCTCCATGCCCAGCGAAGAGCCAGACAGTGGGGCTCAATGTCACGACTGTGAGATCATGACCTCAGCTGAAATCAACAGGCAATTGCTTAACCAACTGAGCTACCCAGGTGCCCCTCTATTATGTTCTTTATTATTATTATTATTATTATTATTATTTTTTTTTTTTTTTTGAGAGTGAAGAAAGAGTGTGAATGGGAAAGGGGAACAGAGGATCTAAAGCCAGTTCTGCAGGGACAGCAGACAGCTGGATGCAGGGCTCAAAATCACAAATCAAAAGATCATGATCTGAGCTGAAGTCAGACACTTAACCAACTGAGCCACCCAGCCACTGCCTCCCCCCATTATGTTCTTACATGCTGTTTTAAGATGATCTTTAATTAATATGTATTAATTTTGTAGCCTAAAACATGTTATTGCAGCAAGGCAAAACTAATAGCTAGTGCACAACTCAGAACAGTGATTAGCTGTGGGGGCAGTGGCATGGGGACTACGTGGGAAGGGGCTTGAGCCGGTGAGGTGGGGTGGAGTAATTCTATATCGGGATGGGGTAGGTTACACAGGTGTATGCCTTTGTCAAAACTCCAGAAATGGTACACTTAAAATATATGCCTTTCATTATATACAGATTTTACCTCAAAAAGAAAAACAAAAAGGAACTATAATGATATGCTTGCTGAAGTGTACCAGATGTCTATAACTCACTTTGAAATTAACTTTTTAAAAAATAAGGTGGGTTGATGGACAGGTAGAGGAATGGATATGTTTATAATAAAGTGAATATAAATATCAACTAATGGTAAGACCAAGGTGGTGAGCATAGGTGCTAACCATGCAATTCCTTCTATTTCTAAGTATATTTTAAACTTTCATTTAAAAATGAGGGGTAGGGGCACCTGGGTGACACAGCCGGTTACGCGTTCAAGTTTACCCCAGGTCATGCATGATCTTGCCGTTTGTGGGTTCGAGCCCCACATCGCGTTCTATGCTGATAGCTCAGGGCCTGGAGCCTGCTTCAGATTCGGTGTCTCCTTTTTTCTCTGCCCCTCCCCTGCTTGTGCTCTCTCTTCTCTCAAAAATAAGTAAACATGTAAAAAATTTTAAAAACTAAAATAAAAATGAGGGGTAAATCCAGCCAGAGCATACATCTGGTCTGACCTTCAGTCCACATCAGAGCTTTATACCCTACACTTTAGAGCAGCATTAATAATACGGACTGGTTTGGTGGGAGAAGCTGGTTTGCCCATCTTTGGCAAACCCAATTTGTGAAAACTAAGAATTCTAAAACAGCTTATTGGATATAAGTGCAATTTATCTGGTCTGGGATGATAAAAGATACAAGATAATTTTTCTACTAGTAGAACCTGAAAGTTTTGAGAGGCTAAATTAAAAATGAATGATCTGAAATCATAATGACCTTGAAGAACCTTCCCATTCCTCAGATTTGGCTCTTGATTTCCCCCCATTCCTGCTTCCATAACGCTAAAGGCTGAAGCTGGTGCATTATACCTTTGGCTTCACACCTTCACACTTTCCCCAGGAGGATGCCCAGCAGCTGCCTACTGCCCTTAGCTCTCCAGAATTCAAATAACCAACATCACCAAACATTTCCTGTTCATCATTAACACCAAAAGTGTCATGTGCAACATTATTCTAATTAAAGATTATAAAAATTAATTTTTAATGCCTCACGCCTTTTAAAAACCTGATAACCTGGTCTATCCTGGGACACCAAAGAAACAGGCTTGGATTTCTAGCCCTGACTATTTGTTTACAGAACAGTTTTAGCTCTTTTTGTGCCCTGCACTCCATTGACAGACTGATGGAGCCTATGAACCTGTGTCAGAATAATGGTTGTAAATGAATGAGACACAATATATAAGATTGCAAAGAAAACCAATTGTATTGAAAAACAGTTACCACATTTTTTTTAAATCTGTGAGATAGGTAATAATTTTGCCTCTTTATGAACATAATATATCATATGATCTAGCTGCTGGTCTAATTTTGAAGTAGTGACAGACATAAACCTCATTTGAGATTTTGCAGCAACCTTAATGTAAAATGAAAAGAAGTGTGTTTTCTGCTGACGCGCGGTGGATGATTAGTCACCAGTAGTCATACTAGAAGGAGAGGCTGAATTTCTACAGGGTAGAAGTGAAAATCCTTTTTCCAAGTTCACAAGCCCCTTGAATTTTACCCAAGGGCCCCAGGTTAAGAGCCCCTAGCTGAGACTTTCCCTAACCCTTTGTTAGGACAAGCTGGGAAAGAAAAAGTGGGAGGAGGGCGTGGGAGAAAGAAAAGAAAAAGAGAGAGAGAGTAGAGATGGAGGGATTGATATTCCGAGTGGAACAATTCCAGCAAAGTGAATGAAAGTGCGGTGTGTGTGTCGGCAGTTAACAGGGGAGAAACAAAAGGCAGGAACAAAAACGAAATGAAAGCCTGGAAGGAGAAAGTGAGCTTCATTTCCGAGACACCACAGGTGGCAGTTAGTTACAGGGGTGTCCAGATCCAGGAATGTCACCGCTTTCACAGGTGATCCTTTGTGAGCTGCCCTGAAACCAGATACCAGCAGCAAGGATGTGGCAAACCTGGCAAGTCACCAAAACGCACCCTTCCAGAGCCCGCGGTAGCCACTGACTCATGAAAACAAATTCAGAGATGATGGGTCTAATTTTTTGTGCATTTCAACAAGAATCGAACCTGCTGGTGATGGCAATATTTCCCACGATATTCCTTGGATGAGTTCATATTTGCTCCCATTTATTGATCTGACACCCAAGGAATGGAGTGCCTACTACCACAGAGAGGATTTTTCGCGAAAGCTAATGGAATTATTTCTGACACTTCCACTTCTACTCTGTAATTTGTATAAAGACAATGTTTTCACTATGGAGCATCTCAGCAATTCTGAAACTCTAAAAATAATGATGGTGGCTTCAGTATAATAGTTTTTATTCCATATTATTTTGTTCTTTTAAGTCCATACTTCAAGTATCTGTCAATCACTCTTTCAGCAAAGAGTGTATTGCATGTTTATGACTATTCGGAGAAAATAGTTCAAATCAATGGATTTTCTCCCTGTACACGTCAGTTATCTTTAAACAAAAACAAAGAGACAAAATCCAGTTATGTTCTATCTCACAGACTATATACTATTAACTCTTGTTGGATGACTTTCAAATAGTGCCTCTGGGACAAAGACATCTCTGTGATAAAATCAATAAAAATTCATCATTAGTGTGGGAATGAATTTTAAGTACCTTGATTTAAAGTCAATTAAAATTTAACAGCTAGTGCTTTAAATTCAAATATTTTGTTATTACTCTGGAGTATTTATTTCAAAGAGAAGAGGTGCCCTCTTCCCGTTTAAGCCAACAATTCACATAAGAGTGAGATATTAAGTGGAAGATCGTTCCTTATTTTTTAAATATGTGGATCCTCCTTAGGCCAGGCTTAGCTTTACTGTCAGGAAGCCATCCAGTTTGATAAGGGCCCATCTTACTTGGAGAAGTAAGGCCCTTCCTTACGAGGGCCATCCTGGACTGCGATGGATCACTTCTGAACCTGCTCCAGTCTACATACGTGAATGCCAAGAGATTCTACACACTCTGATGCAGCTGTTGGCACTAATGTGGAAGGTTACAGCATTAGCCCTTTCTGAACCATAAAAATTAAACATCTAAGTGGGTACACCCTGGACTACAGAATTTAAAATAATAGTGCCTTTTAGTATCATTGTGCTAAATAATCTCTTTGTGAATTCCATATCTGGACATCTCCAGAATTTGCGAAGACACCTTTTTTGGCCAAGTCTGCCTTTTTACGTAGAAGCAACTCCGGTGATAACTGCCTAAAGCAACATTCACGAAGTGTGTTTCGTGGAACCGACATTGAAGAGATTCCACGGAGAAAAGAGAGCCCTGTGGTAGAATGTATTTTCCAAAGATGGTAGCACAATATCCCCTCCTTGTCTCCATGCTCTTATGGAGCTCTGCCACTTTCTCATCAAGATGTAGAATTGAACTTCCCTGTTTTTGTAGTCCTGTGACTCACTTGCATGTAACAGGAGGCAGTGAAAATAATGCTGCATTATTTCCAAGGTTATAAATCACTGTAGCTTTCACTTGTGGATTGAAATACTTTCATTTGAGGGGTGCCTGGGGGGCTCAGTTGGTTAAGCATCTGACTCTTGATTTCGGCTCAGGTCATGATCTCACAGTCCGTGAGTTCGAGCCCCATGTCAGGCTCTGCACTGATGGTGTGGGGCCAGCTTGGGATTCTCTGCCTCTCTCTGTCTGTCTCTCTCTCTGTGTCTCTTTCTGTCTCTCTCTCTGTCTCTTTTTCTCTCTCTCTCAAAAATAAACATTAAGTAAAAAAAAAAAAAAAATACTTTCATTGGAACCCTGAGCTACCATGTAACAGTCCTATTAGCCTGAGGCAGCCATGCTGTGAGGAAGGCCAATGTAGCCGACATGAGAGACCTCAAGGAGATACTCCAAGGTGACATAAAGAGAGAAAGATGCCCCAGCTGCTCCTGCCACCTGCTCTTCTAGCATCAGTCACCACCTGACTACACTGCATGAAAGACCCCAAGTCAGAGCCATCCTGGTGTGAGTCCTTCCCAAATTCCTGATCTACAGAAACTAGGAGATAATAAAATGTTTATTGTTTTAAGTCTCTAAGCTCTGGGACAACTTGTTTCACAGTAATATGAGGAGGTTCCATAACAAAATTTGGTCAAAAGTGAGTTAAACAAAACTCCATAGATTTTTGTTTTCCCTGCAGGATTTTTCAGAGCTTCTGTATGCTAATGAGCATATGCATCTCCCAGACTGGCATTTAGTATGCAGCACTTCCCAACTTATTTCCCCAAGAAACCATTTCTATAGCTACTGTCAAGGGATAACTTTGGGAAATGCCAGGCTAAATGATGCTCTCTTCTCATGTGCGGGTTGCCCTCTTCCCCAGTGATCTGAACTACAGACAGTGAGCTTACTTCACTGTGATAATAAATTGAAGAACAAATGGTTATTGGCCAGCCCAGAAAGAGTCACCTCTTGGTGACTCCTGCGTGTGATGTAACTCATTCCAACAGTATCACAGAGCAAACAGCATAAACTCTGAATGTCACTCACTATTTGCTGTGCCAATAATAGCTCCAGGATGTGCTACTCTTCCAATGGGTTTGACAAACATTTCCATGCACTGA
This sequence comes from Herpailurus yagouaroundi, assembly GCF_014898765.1. Classification (NCBI taxonomy): domain Eukaryota; kingdom Metazoa; phylum Chordata; class Mammalia; order Carnivora; family Felidae; genus Herpailurus; species Herpailurus yagouaroundi. Next base: position 7,331,931 of record NW_024412432.1, on the reverse strand, counting down.
AATTTTCATTAACCCTCTGGCTCTTCCAGTATCTCACTTTCAAACTGAAAATCTCTAAAAAGTTGGTTAGAGAAAGAGGGGGATGGGATTTGGTCCCTAATGTCTTCAAGAGGAACAAAGGAATTGGGCAGAAAATTCTACTTTGTGGTATCAGTTCCCCACATAGCTCTAAAAACAGAGTGCTTCCCCTGTCCAGAAAATTTTAAAAGGCCAGGAATGAGGATTAAACTGCTACAGATTGTTGGGAAACTTTTGCCCACTTTGTTGAGTGTTAAATAATTAGAGGGACAATATTGAAAAAGTTAGAAAGAATGCGTTTTTCTAATCAAATATGTGAAATGGGAATTAAGGTTTACAAACCTTAGTAAATATATAACAAGGGAGTACCACTTTCTGATTTGATAAAAGGATAGGAGTTACTCCTATGATTCCCAATTAGTCACTAGATGACTATCAATGTATGACATCAAATGCTCTAATCCATGACTCAGTTTCTCCATGACTAAATTGCCACTCAGTTTTTAAGCCCTTTTACCTAAAAACTCTAAACATATTCAAAGTCAGAGCTGGGACAAGGATGAAGCCAAGGAGGCACTTCCTTGGATGTAAAATTTAAGGGGGTGCCCTAAATCTCAGTTATCAAGATACATAATATTTAGTGTAGTTTTTTGAAAATCTGTATTAATGCAAATAAAATCTATAATGAACAAATGTCAAATTTTTCAATGAAAGCAGCGTCAATATTACCAATTTTTCCTTTTGCCTCAAGCTCCAATATGGCAAAGTGTGGTACTATTACCAAGCTCTAAAAGGAAGATAAATTGAACTCCGCCAATACATCACACATGATAATTATGACAGACAAGTAATCAATACCTACATTGTTTTGGGTTCCCTCAAGCAACTCAGAAACACTATCTTACATACCAATCATATTATTTACTTAAGCAAATTACTTTAGGACCCTGCACTAGTCAAAATTCTAATAGCCAATTTTAACAGATATAGTGATAGATACAGATATGGGTATAGAGATAGACTCACAGATACAGATATAGATATACAGCTCTATATGCCTGATGTACTGAAGTGGACTTTTCCCATCACACACAGGCTTCCTCATCCCTCTTCCCCCCTCCCTATTCTCGGCCCCGCAGCAGTACAGGTGGCTTTCCTGTACTTTCACAGTTGAGTGCAACAAGTTACACAGAGAAATCCTGCTCCTCTTCCAAACAGGTCTATCATTTTGGCCAAACTGATTGGGAGCAGATTCTTTATTCCAACAAATAATTGGTTTCTCTTTGATCCTAATAGCTTCTCTCTCTCTCTCTCTCTCTCTCTCTCTCTCTCTCTCTCTCGATAGACAGACCACAGTCTTTGTTAAATTTAAAGACAGAGATGGTACCCAAGGGGACTAAAAGCCCATTGCAAAGTGCCTATGGCCCACAGATTGGCAGTCACAGATTTTTTTAATAATTCTTTTTTTCTTATTATTAAAGTAATATATGCCCATTTTAGAAGAATAAGTGAGTGAAAGGAGAAAGTAAAAGCCACCCTGCTGTGGGATTGTGAAACAGTCTAACTATTCTATTTCTAACTGCTTTAGAAAACAACTTCGGCAGCACCTCAAACTGTCCAGTATATAGTTACCATGTGAACCAGCAATTTCCCTCCTAGGTGTGTAGACAAGAGAATTGAAAATAAATCTATGTTCACACAAAAGCTTGTACATGAATGCTCATGGCTGCATTGTTCATAGTGGCAAAAAAGTGGAAACAACCCAAACGTCCATGGATAAGCAAAGTGTGATATATCAATAAAATGAAAATTTTCAGCCACAAAACATGAAATAATGATGCATGCTATAATGTAGATGAACCTTGAAAACATGCCAAGTGAAAGAAGCCAGACACAAAAGGCACCTATAATTCCATTTATATGAAATATCCTGAATAGGGAAATCCATAGACACAGAAAGTAGATTAGTGATTGCTTGAGCCTGGAGGAGGGGGAATGGGGATTGATTGCTAATAGGTATAGGATTTCTTTTGGGGGCAATGAGAGCATTCTAAAATTACATAGTGATGGTTGTATAACTCAGTGAATATAGTAAAAATCACTGAACTGTACACTTTAAAAGTAGGAATTTTATGGTTTGGAAATCATATCTCAATAAACCAGTTACTCCTTTAAAAGTCAGTTGTAAGTCTAAGACCTAAAAATAAGTACAATTAATATTTTCAGCGTTGCTACTTATCCCCTGATGGGTATCCACCAGTCAGTTCGCTCCAAAATAATCCCATTTCTCAATGATGCAGACACAACCCAAATGCCTGGAAGCCGTGTTCTCCATAGGCAGGAAATATTACCTGCTTTGTATTTCACAGACATGTTAAGGTAGACAGTGTTAAGAATATTTCTTGCAAGCTTCCCCTCACCCCTTAGTTGAAACTGCATGGCCTATACTTTGCTCATTAGTGAGTATGTCAATGTCAGTAGAGAGTCTGTTGGTCAATAAGTAAATAGTACAGTTTCCCTGGGAGACCAACAGCTTCACTAGGTTCATGAGAATGTAAATTATATGTATGTATGCATTACAAATAGTAGCAATCACTTTATGCATTTTAATTAAAGCTACAGTATTAAAAATATGTAAAAGCAATAATAGGAAGACCATAAGTTCATTACCCTCATGAAATTGCTTTTATTTCTACCTGTATATATTTTGTCTAGTATGTGCTAACAGAACTTTTTATAGTTGCAATCATAATATTATAACATGCCTTATGTTTTTACTTAAACGTCTCCATACATCTTTAGAATTAATATTATTTGCATGGTTTCATAACATACCTTTGTGCAAAGTGTATATGCATAACCATATCCCTAATATTAATTGTGGTAAAGTTAGATTGAGTACCTTTAATGTAGAAATATACATGAATATGGAAATACTAAGTAGTTATATCTATTTAATATGCACATGTGACTCATTTAACCTTGGCTACTTCATTAAAATAAATTTCTGCATTGGTGGATGATTAGCTCTTATTACAAACTATCACATTTCCTTCCAAAAGGTAACCAATTTATAGAGCTGCTAGTAGGAATGGGTACTGATTCTACTATAACATTGCTGATATTATATGGTATCATTTTAAAAAATATTTCAGTTGACATATTTTAGTTATCCAGGGTTGTTTATTTCATATATTTATTCCTGGAATGATGAGCTTTTAGAAATTGCTTTCTATTTGTTCTCCCTTACTCAATTATTCCTTCAATGTTTAATACATACGTATTAGGTGTGAAATATAAGGAAATATCCCTTTCCTTACAGAGTTTACAGTCTAGTGAAATATATTTGTATCCTCTTTATCCTTTGAAGTTTGGATGTCTCCTTTATAAATATGAATTGTTAAAAATATTATATATATGAGTGCCTTTGGGGTTTTTTAATAGTGTAGAAATTTTAAATACTGCGGAAGCTATTAATCATACCTTTACAATTTATTTTATTTCTTCAAAAATGAAGTTATCCTCCTGTATATTGAATAAATGTTCTAGTCTTTGTCAATTTTTCTTATAAATTGATTTGATTTTTATATTTTTATTCCATATTGATTGATTTTGAAACATGATAAAGCAGGGACTCACCTTAATTTTACTGTAATGTTATCCTGTTTCTATAATACTCTCTATTAAACAATCCTTCCTTGGCCTTTAAAAAAATTTTTTTTCAACGTTTATTTATTTTTGGGACAGAGAGAGACACAGCATGAACGGGGGAGGGGCAGAGAGAGAGGGAGACACAGAATCGGAAACAGGCTCCAGGCTCTGAGCCATCAGCCCAGAGCCCGACGCGGGGCTCGAACTCACGGACCGCGAGATTGTGACCTGGCTGAAGTCGGACGCTTAACCGACTGCGCCACCCAGGCGCCCCAGCCTTTTTAAACACACACACAGTTTTGCATACATATATTAATATATTATCTTATGTTGGTACTCTCTAGTCTGTATTAATTGATATTCCTATTTTCATTGTAGCAAAATACTGTCTGGGGAATTGCGTGTTTATGGACTAAACCTGGATAGTACACGTGATAAAAGAACATAGTCCCTGGATGCAAAATGAATAAGTAAGATAGTAAGTATATAATGAAGATAATAATCATAAAATTGGAGCCAGTTGGAGTAGGGAGTTAAGTGTGGCAAAATATTTGTATTTAAAGGTTAATCTTGAAAAATGTTACTGCTAGGTCTATCTTAAAGTGACATTTCCTGTAACAGTGGGACATCATTCAGTAGACAGAAAACAGAACAATGGAGAACGTTGAGGAGGAAGGATTAAAGTGCTACAGGCAGCAAGACAGTACCAGACGGGTTCACGCTGGGAAGAAGAAAAACGGAGTGGTCCAGAGTTACTGAAAAGCTTGCTGACTGAAGTCAGAAGCTAGATCAGCTGGGGCAGGGGGCCAGTGCATGTCACTTGATTGGAACGATATGGAAAGGCATGAAAAGATTATTTAAGCACAGTTTGCAGCCAGGCAGAGTTAGAAGGCTGGAAATTCAGGAGGCAGCAGTGGAGCAGTCGCAAGAGATTTTTATGTATGAAGAGGCTGAAAAGGACAGGATGTAGAGCAGTAAATGCTAAGCAGCAGGGAGGGAGGGGCGGAGGGCGGGAGGAAGGGCCAGATGGATGGATGCAGGTTAAGCTGGCAACACGCTGTTACATTTCTTAAAAAGATAAAAGATACTTGAAAGACTGACTTTGGTGGAGGATAGACAAAACTTGAACATTAGCCTCAGAAGGAGCTGACCTATTTTAAGATATAAATGCAATTTAATTTTTTGTTACTTTACAAAGACTAAAATAGTATAAGGAATTAAATAATAACAGCAATGATTTGTCCAAAGCTACAGAACCTGTTTCAGTGGTACTTGTGTTAATCTGCTTTTCCAAACATCTAAGGCCCTGAAAACCTCCCCCCAGGGGAAAATTGTTTTCCTACCTGCATCCGTTGGCCAAATACTCCCAGTGGGCTAGTTTCAGATGGCACTATCAGTGAAAATGCCACCACTATCTGTCCTTTACGAAAGGTCTCAAGCTTACTTGCTATGCACTTACAGTTCTTAGCGACAGCGTAACCCATTAACCACCAATCACAAAGATAGTCCTCTAAGGAATTAATGTTTAGGTTTCACACCATGAACATGCCCAAATGGGCAAAGGATCTTCCAGATTGATGGGAGCTTTTGTTGTTATTAAATGTTAAAACATCAACAACTCAGCCCTTCTAGAGCAGAGCAAATCTTCACCCTGGCTCTCCTTCCCATAGTTCCACACACACCCTTGGCTATTTTACTAGGAAGACTGCATTCCTCCCCAAATCCCCTGTGGAGTAATGTGACCTCTTGCTCTAAACGTGACTCAAAGGACTGTCTGAATTGACCTGCCGTACAAGAAACCCTACTTGAAACTCTTAGAAGCTTTTTTTTTTTTTTTAAATAAAAATGTATTACTGGTGTCATGAAAATGATAAGACTTATCTCTGGTCGCCACCTCCCTCTTCCAATAGTCTCCACCCAGATAAAAAGGCCCTGAGTATTTAAATGTGAAATGGCACACAATTATTGACATAGCAATCACTTGGTGACAGTCTCTGTTTTGGGGGCAGGTCAGGGACACCAGGCCCTCGGTGGGTGTGGAAATGGTGACATGTCAGAATTTTCCCTGTTTGCATCTTCCTGAATGGTCATCAAAATACAAGTGATTTGGGCTCCAAATCATGAGCATACCAGCTGCTCTAGCACCTTCCTGCTCATAACAGCAAAATTAACATCATTGGGGAGCTCATTAGAAAGGCAGAATCTGCATTTTACCAGGATCCCCAGGGGATTCATATGCACATTAAAGTTTTAGAAGCACCATATATTAAAGATTCGCTGCCCCAGTGCACACTCCTCCAAGATATTTCTTTGTATATAAACTAGAGCAGAAAACATATAAACTAGAGCAGCAAATGTAGAGCATATGAATGGATTTGGGCTAAAAATCTTAAGGATCAGAGGAAAAAAATCCCTCTTAACATGAAGACATCTCCTTACTTTAGCCAATATTAGGATATTTTTAGCATATGGTAGCAGGCTGCTGGTTTCCTCTTCCTACTTTAAAATAACAACATATTGGGGAAATGACAATAGCAGTGGAAACTAGGGGTATAAATCAATAATATTTATGATGGTTTTCAATCACCAGGAGGAATTCATCCTACTGCAATGTAGATTGGTCACACTGAGACATAATTGCCAGTGATTTCATATATGGGTTTCTTAAGAAAGCAAGACAGTTATAAAAATTCATCATTAGTGACAGACCTAACTCTTCAGAAGCTCTTCCTCCCTAAGGGAATTATTTCCTGGGAATTCTTCAGTGCATCATTGCTAGATTGACTATGGAGTCTATAACACCCAGTAATTTAACCTGGCCATGAGCTCATGGGTCCAACAATAGTGAGTTGCACCCTGTGTGGTCAACTCAGGAGTAAGTGGGGGTATAAAAGGAAGCAGTCCATCTTGGAGACCGGACTTACCCATGCTGTACCTCTCACAAAGCACGAGCTACATGCTGATTCGAATTTTTTGGCAGTAAATACACTAGCTCATAGTAGAAAACTAGGTAATATGAACAAAAGTGGACCTGCCTCAACAAAGTAATATTGAGCAGGATAAATGTCTTCTGGACACTAAAAACTTAAATGCTAGGGGTTTGTGCCTGTTTGGCCTCCCAGCTTACATCCTGAAAGATCTGACTGTATGTTGGTAGACAGTGAGAGAATCCATATGGAATATGTGGACAACTATCAGATGGCAAACATCAGGCTGGGATCCATCTTCCTTGTTCAAAATTCAGTAATCAGAAAAAAATTTATATATAATATGAAATTTTTGAAGATCAAAGAAAGATATAATTGCCCCACATAGGGAAAATTATTCTTTTTTTTAACAGAAGAATTTAATTCTTTTAATGTTTATTTATTTATTTTGAGAGAGATATAGAGCATGAGTGGGGGAGGGGCACTGAGAGAGAGAGAGACAGAGAGAGAGAGAGAGAGAATCCCAAGCAGGCTCCACACTGTCAGCACACAGAGGCCAATGCAGGGCTTGAACCCATGAACTGTGAGAATCATGACTGGGGCCAAAATCAAGAGTTGGATGCCTAACCAACTGAGCCACCCAGGCACCCCAGGGAAAATTATTATTATTAGCAATGAGGAGTCAGATAAAAATTTTAGAAAGCATTTCTATTTTCAAAAACACAGAATAACTTAAAAAAAAAAAAAAGAAAGAAAGAAATGACGGAGAAAGAACTCATTGAGGCACAAGGGCTGATATAAAAAGGTAAACAGCAAGGACACGTAAGAAATGTACAGAAACAAATGTGGCCAGAGCCAGCTAAAGGGCATCTCAACGGCAGTGCAGAGCAGAAAGTGCCTTGCAGAAAACAGAACAAGTGTGATGAGGTGAACTAGAAACCAGAATCAGTGCGATCAAAGACCAACTAGTAAACCCAGAAGGAAAAAGAGATGAAGATAAGATAAAAAGCGAGCAACAGATCACAGAGCAAAGCGAGCAAAGCGAGCAAAGATCCAAAATCGGGTCCAAATCAGATCCAGATCAGGTGGACAACTGTAAACAATAATTTATCCACAAAGTATTTGTGCTTGAACAGCAGCTAAACTTCAAGAAGGAACAGTGGGAGTCTGAGACATTCTTGGACCGGCAGCTCCAATCACTTCCCCGCTTCTTCCAGCTCTGTAGGCATGGGGCTCTGCCAGGACAGGGGGCAGGCTGTGCTTCCAGGGAAGGTGGTTCAGTCCCTTTGGGGTGGCGGTAACACCCATGCCCAATGGGATTGTTGATGGAAGTGATGAAGGAGGTGATGGAGAGAAATGGGGAGGGGACAGTAGCTCTTCTGCCTGAGGTTGAGGTCCTGACCGAGGCAAGCACATTCCCGGCTCAGCATTGGCTAGGGCTGGGGAGTGGTAGCAAGGATTAACTGCATGTGAGCCCACAGGAATTTTCTGGGATCATGAAAATGTTCTAAGACCGAAAATCACTGAACTGTACACGTAGCATGCATACATTTTATATGACATTTATTCACCAATAAAACTTTTCAAAGACTATGTACAAAAAGAAAAACTTTCTAGGGCAAAAAAAAAAAAGTCTGAGTCTACAGCTCTAATGAGCCCACCGTGTCCCTTGCAAAAATTAATTTAATATTGCTCAGTCTTCAGCTTGTCTTGGCAACAGTTTTATTTTCATGATGAAAATTGTATAAGTGATATGATCTTATCCATGTAGGAAAAGGAAGCCAGACAAACAGATTACTTGCAGAAGAAAGGTAATCACTGAACCCAAGCTTCTCCCATGCAAAAGTAAATGTCATAGTAATAAAAAGAAGAAATTTCTGTGCAATTCTAACAGGACAAGTTGAGCTCTCAAAATTATATGCCAAGCTAAGATGTAGCTCTTTGTTAGGGCAAAAGGATTATAATCAAGTGTGCGTATTTGATGTACAAAAGAATTCTTTTATAGTTACAGTGGGTTTCTCTGAATAGTAAATTGCATACATTTCAGATGAAATTTGATTTGGAAACAATATTTTTCCCAGAGTACCTCACAGAAGCACACCTATTGCAAATCTGGAGCCTCAAGTTTAATTGCCTTGAACTTGAACAGTGACAGGTAAGTAACGTGAACAAGGGGAGAAAGCCAAGTGTATTACCATGGTATGCTAGAGTCATTTTGTTGGAGTTTTAGCACTGATTTAACACTTAGGTTCTGCATCAGGGAGACCACAGGGACTGGTGAGGACTGTGGCAAACTGCAGAGCGTTCCAGCAGATTGATACTTTTCAAGAATGGGAACCCATAGGTGTGCCTGGGTGGTTCAGTCAGTTGAGTGTGTTTGACTCTTGATTTTGGAGTTCAGGAGACTGAGCCCCGAGTTGGGCTTTGTGCTGACAGCAAGGAGCCTGCTTTGGATTCTCTCTCTCACTTTCTCTGCCCTTGCCCTGCTCGCATTCTCTCTCTCTCTCTCTCTCTCTCTCTCTCTCTCTCTCTCTATCTATATATATACATATATATATATATATATATATATAAAGAATGGGAACCCGTATTGCTGAGTCTTTTCATTTCACAGAGAAATTAGATATCTAGATTTTTATATTTAAAAAATCTTCAGTTTATGCATCTGAAAACAAAGGGCTTTGTTCAGAGTCAGTGGCTTTCATGCTATTTTATGCTACAGAAGTCTGTCTTCAAATTAAATTCTCCATAGAACACAAGACTTTGAAACAGAGAGAACTAGATTATATTTCCAATCCCTGTCATTTTAAAGGACCCCGAATATCAGTTGGCCGAGTTTGGACCTGTCATCTAGCTGGTCGGCATATTTAATGCCAATTTAACTCATTAGGTTAGCTCAATTTGACATGCGTTAAGTGACTGCTATGGATGGACACTGTGTCCGAGTCATGATCTGTGCCTTCGTGGAGATGTGATCACACAGTTGACAGTCACACCTACTTCTTTCAGAGCAAGAAAGGTAAAACACCATAGAGGTTGCAGAATATCCTGCTTGAAGAGGAAGAAGAAGGGGAAGATGTCAGCCAAGGGGACATTTCTGCTGTGCCTTGAAGGACGGACTGAATTTTTCCAGGTAGAGATGGGACTGGTAGTGTGGATCTGGAACAGCATGAGAAAACACACACGGTTAAGAAAGGACACAGCACATGCAGAGAAAATGAGACACCTGGTACACGAAAGGAAACAGCACCCAGAAATTAAGCATTAACTTATTTACTGGAGAGCAATTGAGTTACACTAATCAGTTACTTTCTTAGAGTTTCCTGCATGGAGGGATGAGAAAAACCAGGGCTCAGAGTGGCATGGATGCACATCCTAGCCTACATGTATAAATCACTCATTCAATTATGCACTTTTTTAAAAGTTTTCTTTAAAAAAAAATTTTTTTTTAATCCAAGTTAGTTAACATATAGTTATGTAATAATGGCTTCAGGAGTAGAATTTAGTGATTCATTATTTATGAATAACATCCAGTGCTCAATCAAATAAGTGCCCTCCTTAGTCCCCATCACCCATCACCCATTTAGCCTATCCCCCCACCCACCTCCCTTCCAGCCACCCTGTTCTCTGTATTTAAGTCTTTTATGGTTTACCCCCTTCTCTGTTTTTATCTTATATTTCCTTTCCTGCTCCTGTGTTCACCTGTTTTGTTTCTTAAATTCCACATATGAGTGAAATCATATGGTATTTGGAATTATGCACTTTAAATTAGATAATTTTGGGGTGCCTGGGTGGCGCAGTCGGTTAAGCGTCCGACTTCAGCCAGGTCACGATCTCGCGGTCCGTGAGTTCGAGCCCTGCGTCGGGCTCTGGGCTGATGACTCAGAGCCTGGAGCCTGTTTCCGATTCTGTGTCTCCCTCTCTCTCTGCCCCTCCCCCGTTCATGCTCTGTCTCTCTCTGTCCCAAAAATAAATAAACGTTGAAAAAAAAAATTAAATTAGATAATTTTACTTTAATAATCCAAATTTCTCTTAAATTTTATAAATACTTAAAACACAAACATGCACAGATTTTTGTACAAAATATTAGTAATATCGGCTTGATTCTCATCAACATTTCTAGTCTTCATTTCTAGGATTACAATCTGGTAATTCATCAAGAAGACAATTTAAATCATCCCCAGCAATTCTGAGGCTACTTTTCCAAGCAATCTTTGGAGCTGCATCCTCAGTTTGCTAAACATCCTTAACCACCAGAATGATTGGTGGAATGTAGAACAAATTCTTGTTCAAAACCCAGGTGACACAGAGCCCTAATTTACGCCTTTAACGAGGACTATAAAACTTAGAGAAGGAGTTAATCAAACATTCCACATTTCTGGGGTGACGTCACAACATGACATAGTTTTCAAGTCATGTTTGAGCTTATAAATCCCATCCAGGGTTACTCTACCACTAGAGAGAGTTCTGGGTTAATTTCGCTCCCTATATTATATTTTTAAGACATACTGTATTTTTTAATATGTGTTAAATATGATCTTTATTTCCCATTTAGCTGAAGAGACCTTAGAACTCGAGAGAAACCTGAATTCTTTTCATATTACTCCTACTTGGCAGGGCCCCAAAGTTTTATTCATTTTTTTCCCCAAAGTTTTATTCAATATTAAAAAGGCAGCTAATTGGATTCTCTATCTTTTAAGACTGTCTCATCACACCTGCTGAGGTGGGTCTGTTGACATTGCCTGGCATATTTTGTAGTGCAATAAATAATAGATCCGAAGAAGATTGTGAAGCATAATATTGAAAAGGATCTTGTGTAACTTCAAAATACCCACGGTCGATAAGATTAAACATAAGAAATGGAGAAAAAAGGAGGAAACAGAAAAAAAAGGCATGAAAAATAAAATGAGACCAAAGTTTAGGTTAGCTTAGAAGATATAAGTCATAACATGCTATGTCCTACTAAGATGTCTAATTTTACAAATTTGAATCTAGATTTCTTAGCAGCCATGGCAAAGCAGAAAGCATAGTCATACCTTCCATAAAGTAAATACAAATAAGTTACTCAGAAGAATGACAAATATCCCTAAGTCCAAGTTTTTTGAGAAATTTATTTCATGGGTCACCATAAAGAGTTCAATGGAGACTACTATAGCGGTAAAGAATGCTCTGAGCTGAAGTTTAATAATCCATGATATGTGAAGAGGACGAAGGAAGTGCTAAAAAGGCAAAAAAACCAAAAGATTTCTTGAAGGTGAAGGCTCTTCAGGGAGCCATAAGTTAAGTCCTCAAAGACATTTGTATACAAATGCAAAACCAACTGTTTTTTTTTTTTTATAAGATCCCTCAAAGTAGGCCAAGTATATGAGTAATCGCCAGAACTCAGTTCATCTCTGTGGACCTCAGTATGATTAATTTGAAAAGGAGAAGATGACAGGCAGGTGGAAAGGCCTAGATAATCCCTGAGGGTCCTTTTAGCTCTGGAATAACGTTTGTGATTTTCCATTATTATTATTGAAGTGTAATTGAGGTGCAGTGTTATATTTGTTGCAGGTGTACAACGTAGTGATTCAACAATTGTATACATTACTCAATGCTCACCATGGTAAGTATAGTCACCGTCTGTCACCATATAACATTATTGAAATATTGTTGACAATATTACCTATGCTAGTTTTCATCTCTGTGACTTTTTTGTTTTATGACTGGAAGTTTGTAGCCCTTCATCCTCTTCATCTATTTCACCCATCCCCCCACCTCCCCTTTGGCAATCACCAATTCCCTGTAAAGAATCCATTTGTTTGTTTTGGTTTTTAGAATCCACATATAAGTGAAATAATGTGGCTTTTGTCTTTGACTTATTTCACTTAGCATAATACCTTCTAGGCTCATTTATGTCACTGCAAATGGCAAGGTTTCATTCTTTTTGTGACTGAGTAATGTGACTCTTTTTATTAAATTTTTAAAAAAATATTTATTTTGGGGAGAGCCCAAGGTGGGGTGCAGAGAGAGGGGGACAGAGGATCTGAGGCAGGCTTTGCACTTACAGGCTGACAGCAGCGAGCCCAATGTGGGGCTTGAACTCATGAACCGCAAGATCATGACCTGAGCTGAAGTTAGACGCTCAACCAACTGAGCCACCCAGGCGCCCCTTTTTTATTAAATTTTTACTGAGCCCCTATTATGTGCTGTTTCCCTGGATTCAAAAGAATTCTACACACACACACACACACACACACACACACACACACACCCATGCACCCCTTTGAGTATCTCATAATTTTGCCTTTCTGGAGAGTAGATGTGTTGCTATTTGCCTGTTATTATAGCAAGAAAGAATCCAATATTTGCACACCAGTTGATCCATGAATGTCAACATAGCGCAGGCACCTTCTGTCCTCCTAAATTGTTAATCTGTGAACTCAGATGAAGGTTAGAAACTCTCACTAAATGTTTAAAATTCCTTTTGGATGCTTCTGTCAGACTGAAATTTTCAAATATGTGAATGGTACATATGCTAAATGAGGCACTCGACACCCCCACTCTTTTAGTAAAGTCCTCGTATTCAAAATCCCAGGAATATTTCCCACCATTTAAAACCCATAAGTGAGGATACAACTAAACTGTTGGGCTTTTGAAAACTTGGGGACACAGCTGTGCAGAAAAGACAGAGCCCCTTAGGAACTGGATGAAAACGGAAGTGAGACCAACAACAATTAGCGATCTTAAGAGGAATTTTAAGAGGTAATGGTAAATCTTCAAGGTGTTTTATAGTATCATTATGCTTCAAATCTCCCAGATGCCACAAATATTTAACTTTACACATATATCACTTAGGTATCATATGTATGTGTGTGTGTGCCCCATAATATTTATGGAAATATTTGGGGAATATCTGTAAATCTGGCTTAGAACATTTTGCAACCCCATTTTTCTCTGCCTCAAAAGAAGAAAACTATGTAACAAAATGAAAAGCATATTCCAGATCATTTTTACAGTTGCAGGAGCTCGACATTTTTCTGTAAACATAGAGTGCTTTCCATGCGTTGTCTTGGTGATCCAATGTTACACCCGGTGTTGCTATTAATGACATGCTATTTCCAAAGCCATGAGCAACTCTTGGTAAATTTCCAAACAAAACAGCATACTTTTTCCTCAATAAGCCTGGTAGTTGCATTTCTGAGAAATTCAACACATATTAAAACTGTGCAAAAATTACTTTGTATATGTAAAATAGTGTTGTTCTATGCTCAGATAATTATAAAGTGTTTTTTCACCTGTATGCATGTCCAATCTGACATTAAAATATCATGTGGGATATGTGTTATGGGTTGAAGTATGAGTCCCAAAACTTCACATTTTGAAGTCACATCCCCAAGGGCCTCAGAACGTGACCTTATTTGGGAATAGGTTCATTGCAGATGTAATTAGTTAAAATGAGGTCAGACTGGTATAAGGAGGGCCCCTAATGCAATATGACTGGTGTCTTTCTAAGAAGGGGATATTTGGACACAGACAAATGCACACATCATTCATATGCCATGTGAAGATGAAGGCAGAGGTGGGTGGTGCTTTACAAGCCAAGGATCGTCAAGGATTTCCGGCAAACTAGCAGAACGTAGGAAAGAGGCATGGGACAGATCCTCCCTCATGGCCCTCAGAACGATCCAACCCTGATGACACCTTGCTTTCAGACTTCTAGACTCCAGAAGTACGAGACAATAAATTTCTGTGCTTTAAACCATTCAGTCTGTGGTACTCTGTTATGACAGCCCTCACCAACTGATACAACATGGGTGAGTGAGGTACCTCAGAGGATATCTTTTCTTACTATTTTCACTTTTTATACTACGTGAAATGTGGTGCCCATTTAATAGACTGCATTTTTTGTGCAATCCCATACAAAAGAGATTTTGTTTTATGGGGAGTGAGGGGAAAGGTAGGGAGAAAGCCATTAGAACCTGATCCATACAATTCCCCTTGGGGGAAAAAGCATCATGTATGTGGCCAGTACTGATACCTGAAGAACATCCCCGCAGTGCTGGAAAAGTCGCTTCAGCCCTTGGTCCGTCATGGCCTGGCCAGCATGGCGGCAGCGATGCAGAGACAGAGAGCGGGGCTGGTGGCCAGCCAGAGCCACCAGCCAGTCATCCTCCAGAACGTGGCAGTCTGTGATCTGGACCTGCTTCCCTGGGAGTTAAAAAAATAATGATAATAAATAAAACCAAGGATCTTAAGGAGCTCCCCTTCGACAACACCCTCCAGATAAGGCCCATTCCAGGGTGTTTTCTCTTATGCCACAAATGTTACTGAGCACTAACATGTGCTAAGCACTGAGGTGACAGTGGAGATGTAACCACACAGACAGGGTACCTGTTCTCGAGCTGCTCAGCTGCTGCATGGGGGAGCTCCTCGTGTTTAAGGGTCATATGCACAAGGTAATTAGCAACCTTGAAAAGTGCTCAAGTACAAGATGCTGGAAGATTATATGAGGGGTAACACTGGAGTTAGAGAAGCCTTCCCCAGGAAGGGACATTTGCACTGATACGGGAATCCACGTGGCAAAGGGGGAAGGGAAGGAGCTTAGCACACAAAAGTGAAGAAGCGCTGGTGTGACTGGCAGCTACACAGTTGGGGTGTAGGGTGACCCAAGATGAGGTGGCAAGGAATCACACTGCATATGACCTTGTTCTCCAGCATGAAGGTTGGGAGTCAGTGACTTTTTTTTTTTTTTTTTTTTGAGATTTTAAAGTAATCTCTACACCCAACATGGGGCTTGAACTCACAACCCTGAGATCAAGAGTCAGACACTCCATGGACCCAACCAGCCAGGCACCCCTGGAACTCAGTGATTTTAAGCAAGGATCAGTCTTGGGTTGTTTTTTTGTTTTGTTTTGTTTTGTTTTGATTTGTTTTGTTTTGTTTTGTTTTAAAACAGGTCACTCTGGCTACCTTGTTGAAATGTGGTAGCTCATTTTTTTTTTAATTATTTATTTATTTATATATTTATTTATTTTTGAGAAAGAGAGAGAGAGCATGGGGGAGGGGCAGAGAGAGAAGAAGACAGAGGATCTGAAGCAAGCTCTGCGCTGACAGCAGAGAGCCTGATGCGGGGCTTGAACTCACAAACCATGAGATCATGACCTGAGCTGAAGTCGAACAATTAACCAACTGAGTCACCAGGCAGGTCATTTTTAACACTCGCCCTTCTCCATAGGGCCAGATTGTTTCCAATAACTATTATTTGTTTTCTGGAATTGTTTAGGTTTAGTGCAATACCTTTACAAGACATTTAAAATTTTAGACATTTAAATGGAAAGACATTTCCATTTTAAAGACATTATTTAAATTCAGTAAATCACTTCGCGTATGAACAAAAAAGTGCACATATCAAAGTTTTGCTGTTGAAAACATTAAACGTATCAAGTCTCTACGTGGTCACGTGGAATAACTGAAGTAACTCAAGTTCTGTTTCTTTATCTTTATAATCACTGTGCTATCATCATGTAATTTGGATCTGCTGTTTAAATGCTTGAATGTAAAGCTACAGAAGGATTAGAGACAAAAACCATAATGAAAATGAGCTCCTCTGGTTCAGAACCATCACAAACTTAACTTTCAAAAGACCAACAAGTCCATGCATGTCAGGGGCCCACTGTGTTACTTAGAGCTCAGAGTCCATTTCCACGTAGAATACAATGTTTGTTAAAGGGTAAGTATTCAGATGGACTCATTTAAAGCTCATATATTAATTATTAAAATTCCACAGGAACTGCAGCAATTGTATAGAACTTAGATCATCAAAAAAGATTTTTTTTCAGGGATTACTTTTTTACTGCTGAAATCCTTTAGAATTGCCCATGCATGGTGATAGTAAAAAATGGACTGACTTTTAAAGGTTTTATTATTGCTTTTAAATTCTTTATAGTCAATGCACCCCTTTCCTAACTGCACCCAGGGCACATCTGCCCGCCTTTCCCTACCCCAGCCCTCAGGATACCACTGGTGCGGAGAATGCATCAAAGGAGAACAAGGGATTTGGAGGAGGCCAGTAAGAGGGAAGCCCATGGCAGAGAAAATGGAGGCTTGTTGGGACTTTGTGACTGATTAGACATTTAGGTGGGGACAGGAATGAGACCATGTTATCTCCCAGCGTTCTGCTGGGGTGCCCAAGGGGATGGACTTCTTGGTATGTAGATGGGACTGATGCCACAAGAATGGTTACAATTGCCTGGGGAGAGAGCATTGTGCAATGGTTCTAAACCTTGATGAACTCTAACATGTAAAATGGAATATGCTGGCAACATATTAGTTCCATTTTGCAACTGGGAAACCAAGGCACTGAGTGATTATATCACTTTTCCAAAAGCAAGTTAGGAGAGATACCAGTGTTGATTTTTGTCCTCATCGTGTGTACCCAGTCACTTGATCAAACTGTGATTTAAGAAAGAACCATCTTTGGGAGATATTGAAAAGAAACACAGGTCCTATCATTCTTCCATGCTGGGAAAGAAATGCTGATGGATGTTATCAGTCTCTGGGACAGGTGGAACTTAGACCTAATGAGTACGTGGTATGAAGGGAGCAACGTGGACTTTCATTTCTCTGGGAATAGATGTGTTTTACTTGAAACATGGTTTCAGGAAGTCCAGAAAGGCTGCCAGAGATGTGGAAGAAAGCCCAAAGAGCATGGCATCACCAAAACCAAGAGGGAAGGACATTTCAAGGAGAGAGATCTTTTCTGATATCCCTAGTGCCGAAGCATGGGCTCTCACATGCGGTAGGTGCTCAATACTTGCAAGATGGTGGGAAATCGGATAGACTAGAAGTCACACTAGGCTAGGGATCATTTACCTGAATATAGACCCAGCTCTGGGAAAACTAAACATGTACTTTTAATCAAGTAATTGAACTGCTCAGATTAGTCCAAAAGCTTTCTTTCAACTCTAAGATTCTACATAAAGGATGACCACTCCCAAAATAATTAACAGTTTGCTCTCCATTCATCCGAGATTCAAAAAGCAGAGCTGGAAGGGACCTTAGAGACCATCTCCCTTCTTTCAGCCCCTCAGTCTAAGGAAGCCCAGGCTAAGAAAAAGCCTATACTTTGATAAAGGTGCATCAGCATTCAATCCCACATCTTCTCCCTTCTGGGTCACTGTCCCATCTTGTAGCTCCATTGTCTTTCTTCATGTGTAGAACTAAAACAAAAATGTTGCATAAGGTTTTCTTCCCCAATATTCTCTCTTTAGAAGTGCCATTATGGTTAACTCCTGGGCATTCCACATTCTTGTGCTAACAAACTGAAAATGATCAACGAAGGCCAGTTGATTCTCTGAAGATGTATGTGTACACACGCACACACAATGAGAATTGTAACCGAGGCCTAACTTACCTATTTTTCCCCATCAATCTCACCAACCTCTCTTATACACTATTGATAGTGCCAGCTATAACAAAGAGATAAATAAAACCTCAGGCACTATTGATAAGACTAAATCTTGCTAACCACATACAGCCCTTGTATAGCAGTGAGTGACACTGCACTCAGAAGAAAATAAACACATCAATGGAGAATTTGGAAGACCAATGTTTTCTACTCTAGCCTAATGAAATATTCTGTGCTGCTTGATTTTGCCATAAAGAACACCTTCAGAAAACTGTTTTTACAGACATCTCTGTATTATATAAAATTTACAGTTGACCCCTGAATAACACGGGTTTGAACGACATGGGTCCACTTCCATGCAGACTTTTTTTTATCTAAGTATAATACACTACTGTGTATTTTCCCTTCCTTATGATTTTCTTAATAACATTTTTTCTCTAGATTGCTTTATTGTAAGAATATAGTAGATAATACATATAATATACAAAACATGTGTTAATCAACTGTTTATGTTATCAGTAAGGCTTTCGGTCACCAGTAGGCTACTAGTAGTTTTGGAGAGATTTTTTTACCGCACGGGGGGTCAGCACTCCTCACCCCACATTGTTCCAGGGTCAACTGTAGTCGAAATTAGAAGTAAGAGTGATCAATTCCAACTTAACTGCTATGACTTTAGTTAAGACTTAGCTCAGCAGGTCTTGTCAGTTCTCTCTCCTGAGTGACATATTATCACTAACATCGCCATTTCCCCTTATGCACCATGTATGTATCTCCTCCCCCAATACCTACTGCTCTTCCCATGACAACACATTTATTAAATGCTACCTACCTTATTGAAGACGTTTTCTTTTTTTTTTTTTAATTTTTTTTTCAACGTTTTTTATTTATTTTTGGGACAGAGAGAGACACAGCATGAACGGGGGAGGGGCAGAGAGAGAGGGAGACACAGAATCGGAAACAGGCTCCAGGCTCCAAGCCATCAGCCCAGAGCCCAGCGCGGGGCTCGAACTCACGGACCACGAGATCGTGACCCGGCTGAAGTCGGACGCTTAACCGACTGCGCCACCCAGGCGCCCCAACGTTTTCTTTTTTTTTAATGACCTTTTTTAAGTAACATTTTTCAACATTTATTATTTTTGAGAGAGAAAGAGAGAGAGAGTTGGGAGGGGCAGAGAGAGAGAGGGAGACACAGAATCTGAAGCAGGATCCAGGCTCTAGGCTCTGAGCTGTCAGCACAGAGCCCAACACGGAGCTTGAACTCACAAACCATGAGATCATGACCTGAGCTGAAGTCTGACGCTCAACCAACTGAGCCACCCGGGAACCCTGACATTTTCTTTTTATTTTAATATGTTACTGCTTATAAGAAATGTGCTGTCCCCTGCACATTCAAGGGAACCCACTATTTACCTTAAATGTTCCAAGGCACTACAAAAATGTCCCTGACTTTAAGAAGACCATCTCTAATGCTATGGAAACTTCAGGGAAGGTTTATATCAATTGCAAGTTACTTGGGGTGCTTTTGTTTTGTTTCTCCATCCTGGGCTATACTTTCCCTGGAGTGACAGTGGTCTTTCTTCTCCAACCTAGTAATTCAGCTGCCCATCTAAAGCTCTCAAATTCCATCCCATGCCATAGAGTTCTCATACCAGACCCATTGTATAAGGCTTTTTGATGATATTTCTTTTTCTTTTTGTATTCTCTCGTAGTCCTCAGCACCAGGGGGCCTTAAGGGAAATAAAAAGATAAAACTTCAAAAGCAGTACCTAACAATATAGTGAAAACTGTGTGGCACATTCCGACCCAGGTGTGTCACCCACTGTCATGGAATGCCATTTTGCTGAGGCCAGGGCTTTGCCCTAGCACCTACTTAGTACCCAGCAATTGTCAAATCACCTTTCCATGAATCCTTAGTGAGGCTGCATGGAATAGTGGAGAGTGCATAGGAGATAGAGTCAGAGTGCCCAGATGAAAGTCCTGGCTCTCTTATTTACTGCTGTGTGACCTTTTAAGAGTTGTTTAATCTCTCTGGGCTTCAGCACATATGGGCCCTGGATAGCTTGGTGGGAAAAGAGTAGGCAAGATAACAGCCCACATCCTAGTCTACATTCCACCCCTTGCCAGTTCTCAGTCAATATGGCCTCATATGCCTTAGTTATAAAACAAAGATAATGCTATCTTCCCTGTTTGCACAGAGTTGCTGTTACAAGGAAAGGAGAGGATGTGGAAAGCCCTGTGAACTATACAGTCTTCAAAGACTGAGTGAACACTCACCCTCCTTGGGCCTCCTTACGTTATCCATTTGCCTATAAAATCTCATTTAAAAATCCAAACCTTTTCTCCCCAGCACTGAAAGTGTCATCCACAGTCATATGTTCAGTTGCATAATTTCATATGGGCCGGGAACTCCAGAACACCGGGTCTCTGTCTGTCTTAGAGACACAGTGAGAAAACTCACAGCTGGGCAGAAAGCTGGTCTCCTCCCCTTTCCCTGCCCTCACACTGTGTCCTCACTCCCTGGGGACACACAATTGCCTTTGAAACACTAAAAACTCGGGAACAAAATTCAGCACAAAAAGTTGGAGCATGATTTCTACAAGTTCTTGATCGTGGCTAGCCATCTCTCTTTCTACCCCATGGCAATTCCCTCGCTCACCATCTGATTTTTTTTTAAGCCTTCCTTTTCCTTTTGCCACACAAGCACACTCCGCATTCGTCTTTCCTCCTGCTTGTTTTTAAAATAAGAATCTTTACGTCCACAGAGTTAACAAAGTGTTCTCACAAAGGTGAAATTACCAAGACTTTATTTTGGGCTCTCAGGTGT
Organism: Herpailurus yagouaroundi; assembly: GCF_014898765.1. Lineage (NCBI taxonomy): Eukaryota > Metazoa > Chordata > Mammalia > Carnivora > Felidae > Herpailurus > Herpailurus yagouaroundi. The sequence goes on along the minus strand of NW_024412432.1, from coordinate 7,311,122 downwards.
CTAAGGCAGTAATGGCAGAAGGTGTTTTTATCCCAATGTTGGAATTTCAAAAATAAAAAGGCAAGAGTCTGAAAGGCTGGGCGATGTGCTCAAACACCACATAGAGAGTATGTGGCCAAGCCCGGCCCTACACACCAGCCTGCTGACCCAAGGTCAATGTTCTAACCACTACCTCTTGTGGGTTCCAAAGGAAATATAAGAGGTACAGCCAAGAAGGAACATTCTAGCCACCTATAATGAACAGACAGGTTGAATTCAGGAGTAAGCCAGAAAGGAAAAAAGTTAAAGGTCAATGACTCCAAGAACAATGGGCAGCATTTTGGGGTCATTCGGTCTCCCAGTCATGTTAAGGGGGCCATGAACACACTTATATGACCTTAGGATTCCTGGATACCTCTGTGACTTTTCTTCTATCTGTGGTGCCTGCATTCCATATGTTTTCTTAAGCTACGGAACTTCCAGTTAAAAATATACACAAGTGACTCCATTTTCCTTTTAAAATGAGTATGGAGTAAGGGTAGAAATATTTTATTCATTTGTTTGTTTATTTATTTGTTTGTTTGTTTATTTATTTATTTGAAATATTTCATTGATTTTTGAGAGAGACAGAGTGAGAGTAGGGGAGGGGCAGAGAGAGAGAGAGGGAGTCACAGAATCTGAAGCAGGCTCTAGGCTCTGAGCTGTTAGCACAGTGTCTAACATGGGGCTCAAATACACAAATCATGAGATCATGACCTGAACTGAAGTCAGATGCTTAACTGAAAGAGCCACCCAGGTGCCCCTAGAAATATTTAAAAGTACCAATGAGAATATGCTAGAAGAAAAAAAATATATCATTTTCTCCACTTTTTGCATTCGCTTCAACAGACGTATAGACAGACCCAGCTTGGTGCTTAGATTTATCAGTCAGCTTCCAGCAAGATTTGGTTTTAGAAATTCTAGGGTAGCAGTTTGGTGCAGTGAAAAGAACCCCAACTCTGCAGCCAGCAGACTTGAGTTTACATCCCAGAATCTGCCACTTAATAGCTATGGGGCCCTCGGATGCATTTATCCTGCCTGGGAACATAGGAATATCTTTTGAAAAGTTAATATAGCAAGTATCACAAACTTATGACCCAAGGGTTTTATCTGGTCCACAGACACAATTTCCTTGGCTCCCCCAATTTATGAAATGTACTTTATAAATTCCTTTATAAGAGGCCTGCCTTCTCCTGTTTGGCACACCCTTTATTCTTCCCTCTGGTCTTATAATGACCTGCATTATGGTTTGTGTTCTGTGCCCAGACCCGTGGACCGCTTCTTCAGGAGTCCCATGAGAGTGTAAAAGCTCCTAGCATATAGCAAACACTGAGTGAATACCCTGAGCACTCTTTGCAACTGGGTAAGTGATTCTACAATCTGAGTTTCAGCTTTCAGTCTCTGTTGCTGGCCCCTCCTCTTGTCTCCCTTTCCCATGATGGAGTGCCCAGGGCATAGTCTGTGGACCTCTCCCCTTCCCTATGCCACTTATCCCCACTGGTGACCTCATCCAATCTCCTGGCTTCAAATATGATATTTACATACTTATGATTCCCAAATGTGTAGATTCCCAAATGTGTGCGAGAACAGACACGTCTCAGGAACTCCAGGCTCATTTATCTAACTGTATGCATGACTATCTCCACATGACTAGCTAATAGTGGAGTAATCATATATTTGTTTCTCCAGAACCTTCTTGGTTTGCATAGAACAGCCCTGGATTGTGCCTCCCATCTGACCTAGCATGTGTCCTAGATTTTTCTTTTCTTTTTTTTAATTTTTAAATGTGTATTTATTTTTGAGAGAGACAGAGACAGAGTGCAAGCAGGGGAGGGGCAGAGAGAGAGGGAGACACAGAATCTGAAGCAGGCTCCAGGCTCCTAGGTGTCAGCACAGAGCCTGACGCAGGGCTGGAACCCAGGAACTGTGAGATCATGACCTGAGCTGAAGTTGGACACTTAACCGACTGAGCCACCCAGGCGCCCCCTAGGTTTTTCATTCTTAATGAAATATCATTATCATTTTAATTACAATGAGCTGGGATGGTTTGTTAGGTCTCTGCTTTGTACTTCCAGCTCCTGCCCTGGTCTTATCTAGTAATGTGGAAGATGCTTGGCCAGTAAACAGAGTTTTCACATTAACATGTGGTTACATTTAAAATAACCTCTCTAGGGGCACCTGGGTGGCTCAGTCGGTTGAGTGTCTGACTTCGGCTCAGGTCATGATCTCGCAGTTTGTGAGTTTGAGCCCCGCATCGGGCTCTGTGCTGACAGCTCAGAGCCTGGAGCCTGCTTCGGATTCTGTGTCTTCCTTTCTGCCCCTCCCCTGTTCGTGGTCTGTTTCTCAAAAACTAAATAAAGGTTAAAAAAAAATTTTTTTTTAAGTCTTAAAATAACCTCTCTTTTCCCAATCATTTCCAGATGAAGCCTAATGCCTCCCTCTCAAATGTAGCACTGAGGACACTTACTGCTTTAAAAAAAAAAAAAAAAAAGTCTGGATAGAAGAGATGGTATTGGGTGGTGATAGGAAAATACTGGAGGCTCCTGTTGCAGTCAGACACTTGGTGTATCAACCATGGCCTGCAAAACACATGAAGATACAGGTTGCCAGTCAGTGAGGTCAGTGGGAAACACAGGAATTACAGGTCAGGTGGACATAAAAAATATTCAAGAAAAAGATTAGTCTTAGTAGTGTAGTGAACTTTGTTACAAGGGTCTTGTCATTCACGGCCTCCTATTAATCTATAACTACTTATTTATTTTATTGTTTGAGAATATAGCTTTTATTTTTGCAATAAATCTTTTCAGCAGCAGTGAGCTGAAAAAGAAATGAAAGTGAATGTTCAGTGAAAACTTAAGCAGATGAATTTACCTGCCAAAAAATAATTGATAATCAAAGTGTAATTTATACAAAATGTTGACCCTTACAGGCTGTGGTGACATCAGTGACCACGTGAAAACCAGATACACATCTACTGGCAAACTTCAGCACTGAATTCAAAATTGATTCAGTAGTGATTAGAAGAAAGCTGTGCCCAGAGATGATTTAGCGGAGGCAATTACAAAAGGTACATTTAAATATTGTTCTGGGAAACATGAATTTTTGCATCCATTAAACGACTCTCTTCAAAATTAATTTAGTTTATTTTTGACTCCAAGTTTTCTTGTCCATGTAGGAAAACTGAAGTGATAATAGTTAATGATGATGCCAGTTTTATCTCAGTATAATCAGATACTAAAAATAAGCAATCATTTAAGGTAATTTAGATTTTTAAGATAACTTACACTTTTTTTACCCAATTAATGGAATCAAAACAAAGCGTTTAGAAAAGTAGTCTGCCTAAAATGAAATAGCTAACATTTTGCGAATGTCATTGTAAATGAACTTAAAGGTCAAAATTGAAGATAAAATTGTGTGCAGTGATAATATAAATGCAAATTTTGGTAAAGCATAGTGTTGTGGTAAAAAAAAAAAGTTTTCTTACTGAGCTGAGAATTTCATGAGGCAGAAATGTACTAGGAAGTGGTTGTGGTACACATGTTAGAAACAATCTGTGACATCTTCTAATCAAAACAGACACTCCAGCTGTCAACACTTAGAACTACTATATACATATTTTTTAATAGTTATAAATACATATATTAAATGTAAACTGTTAGAAATATTTACGAGTATATCTAATATTTGTAAGATATATATAAAAATTACAAAACTGCATGTGAAGCAGATATTGAAATTTATACACAAGACAAAGATATGCTTTCTCTCTTTAATGCATAGTTTTAAGCAAATTTTAGAAAAGTTTGAGCAGTTTAAAAACTGCTTTGTGAATTAACCTTGAATATTCTACACCTACGTAGAACATTTTATAAATAAATCCTCTAAATTTGTATTCCTTTTGTTCTGCATCATTTGAAAAGCTTTAGTGAAATATCCAACGAATGGAGTACCAAAAATTTCACCTTTTGCAATTTGCTTTTAAAAGTTCCAGTGAGGGGTGCCTGGGTGGCTTAGTCGGTTAAGTGTCTGACTTCAGCTCAGGTCATGATCTCACGGTTTGTGAGTTTGAGTCCTGCATCGGACTCTGTGCTGACAGCTCAGAGCCTGGAGGCTGCTTCAGATTTTGTGTCTCCCTTTCTCTCTCTGCCCCTCCCCAGCTCATGCTCTGTCTCTCTCTCTCTCTCTCTCTCTCTCTCTCTCTCTCTCTCTCAAAAATAAATAAACATGAAAAAATAAATAAGAATAAAAGTTCCAATGATACATGAAAAGATGCTCAACATCAATCATCGGAGAAATACAAATCAAACCCACAGTGAGATACCACCTCACACCTGTCAGAATGGCTGACATTAACAACTTGGGCAACAACAGATGTTGGCATCGATGTGGAGAAAAAGGAACCCTTTTGCACTGCTGGTGGGAATGTAAACTGGCACAATCACTCTGGAAAACAGTATGGAAGTTTCTCAAAAAATTAAAAATAGTACTACCCTACGACCCAGCAATTGCACTACTAGGTATTTATCCAATTGATACAAAAACACTGATTCAAAGGGGCACATGCACCCCAATGTTTATAGAAGATCTATTGACAATAGGCAAAGTATGGAAGGAGCCCAAATGTCCATCAGCTGATGACTGGATAAAGAAGATGTGGTGTACATATACAATGGGCTATTACTTGGCAATCAAAAAGAATGAGATATTGCCATTTGCAACAATGTGGATGGAACTAGAGTGTATTGTGCTAAGCAACATAAGTCAGTCAGAGAAAGACAAATATTATATGATTTCACTCATATGTGGAATTTAAGAAACAAATCAGATAAACATAGGGGAAGGGAAGCAAAAATAAGAAAAAAACAGAGAGGGAGAAAACCCTAAGAGACTCTTAAATACAGAGAACAAACTGAGGGTTGCTGGTGGGGAGCTGGGTGGGGGGATGGGTTAAATGGGCAAGAGGCATCAAGGAGGACACTTGTTGGGATGAGCACTGGGTGTTATATGTGAGTGATGAATCACTAAATTCTATTCCTGAAATCATTATTATACTATGTTAACTTGTATTTAAATAAAAAGTACATTAACATAAAAAATAAATAAAATGAAATAAAAGTTTCACCGATAAAAACAAAACTTAAAAGCAGAAATTTACTGAAATAAATTCTATAAAAGCAAGGGAGGAATGAAAAAATTAAATAATCAGAATTCCTATGGTAAACAATATTTTGCTTTGAAATTCTCTGTGCTTTTGGATATCCTGAGGTATAGGAATGCTCCTTTGATGGCATTCCTATTTTTAATTGGATAATTTAATATTCTACATTGAAATGGAATAGAATTGAGAAAATATACAAATTTTCACCATTTAGATTTGGAAAAACATCCAAAATAATCATAAACAACTTATTTGATGAATTTTATCAATATTTGTTGAATAAACATAAAATTTATTAAAGTATTTGTTGAATAAACATAAAATTTATGAAAGTATTATGGCTGCTATATTTACAAATTTCAGAATTCAGCCGTGGTTCACTACAGAGGATTTCCTGTGAGCTTTCTAGCTATCTAAACACCTATAAAGAGCACAGTATATCAGTTTAAAATATGATGGCCTATAGATGAAAATCCATTGAAAATATCCATAATTTCAAATTTGTAACTATATAATGCAACCACTTTCTCAGACAAACAAAAACTAAGGAAGTTTGTTGCCAGAAGATTTGCCTTGCCAGAAATGTGAAAAGGTCTTTAATTTTTTTAAATGTTTATTTATTTTTGACAGAGAGAGAGAGAGAGAGAAAGAGATATCAAGAGAGAGCAAGAGCAGGGGAAGGGCAGAGAGAGAGGGAGACACAGAATCTGAAGCAGGCTCCAGGCTCTGAGCTGTCAGCACAGAGTCCGACTCGGGCTTGAACTCATGAACTGTGAGATCATGACCTGAGCTGAAGTTGGAGGCTTAACTGACTGAACCACCCAGATGCCGCTGAAAAGAAGTTCTTTAGAGAGAAGAAAAATTATATAGCTCAGAAACTCAGATTTATATAAAGAAAAGAAGAGCATCAGAGAAGGAATATATAAGAGTAAAATAAAACTTTTATTTTTATTTTTAATTGTTCTAATCCATTACAGTTTGTTCAAAACAATAAGAGAAACAATGTACTTGATTAGGCATATGTATATGAAATGAATGACAGCAATGATAAATGGGACAGGAAGGAAGAATTAGAGTAGAGTTACTACGTTATTATAATGTACTATAATGAACTCACACTACCTGTGAAGCAGTATAGTGTTATTTGAATGTGGACTTGGATTAGTTGTAAATGTATATTGCAAACCCTGATGCAACCTCTAACTAAAGTTTTGGGTTCTTTTAAGTATAACTAATATGCGAAGAAAGGAGAAAAATGAAATCATATAAAATACCCCACAAAACCCACAAAAGGCAGAAAAAAGAGTGAAAGACAAAAATATGGCTGTAGGTGATAAGAGTGGGGGTGACCTCTCATTGGCTGTGGGTGATGTGGCAGCCTCTCATTGGCTGCAGGTGATGGGCGCAGCGGTGGCTTCTCATTGGCTGTGGGTGAGGGCAGCTTGCTGTTGCCTGGCTGAGAGGAAATCTTCCTCCTTCCTGTCTGGCTGTGCAAGCTGCCACAAGTGGTGAGTGGTCATGTGGTGAGAGCCCTCCTTTCATGGTTTCCGGACTCCAATTTTGGATTAGGTTTCCTGAACACATTTTCACACTTCTCACTTAGATGATTAACTCCTCCTTTACCTGCTCCCAAGCTATCTCAAGCCAGAGTGAAATCGTGAAAATAATAATAATAATAATTCTTATTATTTAGGGGCACCTGGGTGGCTCAGTCGGTTAAGTGTCTGACTCTTGATTTTGGCCTAAGTCATGATCTCAGGGTTCATGGGCTTGAGCCCCGCTCTGCACTGAGAGCCTAGAGTCTGCTTGGGATTCTCCCTCTCCCTGCCCTTCCCCTGCTCTCTCTCTCTCTCTGTCTGTCTCTCTCTCTCATATAAACAAACTTTAAAAAAAACAGAATTTTGTAACACCTAATGGACTAATAAACATAAGCACTGAATATCAACAGCTGCTAACATCACACAAAAAAAGCAACAACTAGACATTCTACTTCCTCATGGAAGAACACAACACCACCTAAAAAGTTATCTGACAAAAATAAAATCTGAATCTAGGTAGACCTCTAAGTCTAATTAATGATGTAGAGGGAATACCGGGGCACAGAGACATGTAGTACACCAAAAGATACCATCAGCAAAACCAGAATGTGGAAGTCTCCACAACTCTAGTAACAGCAATCTGGATTTTTCTAAAAATAATCTAAACAGTTAAAAAAAATAAAATAAGGGTAGGGAGAGAACTTATAGATTAAAAAACACTGTTGTATCAACCAATTGCAAGGTGTGTCCCTTATTTAGATCCTGATTTAAAAAAAAAACTAAAAATATGACATTTGTGGGAGAATTAGAAGTATAAATATTGCTTGGGTATGTGATGATATTAACACATTGTTAATTGTGTAGTACATAATGGTATTATAATTGTATTGTAATGTCTGCTCAATGAACTCCAATGCCTTCTCATTTCCTTTGGAATAAAATGCTACAGCTCTTACAATGACATTATAAAACTTACATAAACTGGCCACTTTACCTGTCACTTTATCTCTTATTATTCTTCCTCTTAGCTAATAGGTAATTAAGAGAGAGAGAAGATTTAGTGGGTATGGAAGCTGTAATACTAAACAGTATAAACCAGAACATACTAAAAGTCATGTAAAACAGAATCATCCTTGGGGCACCTGGGTGGCTTAGTTGGTTAAGCGTCTGACTCCTGATTTCAGCTCAGGTCGTGATCTCACCGTTCATGAGTTCGAACCCCGCATCAGGCTCTGCGCTGACAGTGTGGAGTCTGCTTGGGATTCTCTGCAGAGAGAGAAAGAGATTCTCTGTTCCTACCCCTCTTGCATTCAATCTCTCTCTCTCTCTCTCAAAATAAACTTAAAAAAACAAAACAAAGCAAAAAACTGAATTGTCCTTTTATCCTACCAACATTTCTAAGCTACTCTTCAACTTTCAGCACAAATGCATTTATAAACTTTTTTCCTAAAATAAAATCACAATTTAGATTTAAGTTGTATTCCAATCAATCAAGCAATCAATCAATAAAGAGTAAATAGGACATCAAGAGGAAGACACACTCGGGTATATTAAAAGGAGAAAAAATTGCAGAAGTTCCAGATTATAAAGAAACGAAGGCTTGTCTCTGGAAGGATGCTTTTAAAGGTACAGTCATTAATCCTCCCCACAGCTACGCACTGCACCCTGAATAAAGTGCACAGCCCTTGATTTAACCACCATGTGAGCAAAATACATGACAGCCCCCGGTGCAGGTGGCCTTGTCTTCCCAAGTGAGCTCCAGGAAAACAAACATTCCTCCAGTCCAGCATTAAAGCTGCCTGTTGAACTCTTCGAATGTCTCAACATAATTGTGAAATGAAGCAACATGGCCCTTGTCCACAAAGCAAATACAAGAGTGACTGGGCATCCCCGGAGGTAGCCAGGTACAGACCCTGCTGGGGAAGGCAGCCTGTGTGACCTGGTAAGAACTCTTAATTACACTCGACACACACAGTTGCAAATAGGGACGGGAAAAAGACAAGGAAAGCACTGTCACACTCGTAAGCCTTCTCTAAACAACCAACCAGAAAGACAAGTCCAGGAACTAGCTGTGCCGCCCATTGACGCAGAACCCTGAGAGCCCTGGTGTAAAATAACATGCAACCCTGTGGCCAAGTTAGCAGTAAGACACTGAGAATTGTGGTACTGCCATCGGCACAGTGCATGTGTGTGTGTGTGTGTTTGTGTGTGTGTGCGCGCGCGCGCGTGTGTGTGTGTGTGTGCACGCGTGTGGGGGGGTGGGTGGGGGCAGTGGGGAGGCAGGGTGAGTGAGTGGGTATGTGCATTGAGTCTTTTTGAATCTCACAGCTCTTGTTCAGGATCCCTCTTGAGTGGTGTTAGGTTTCCAGGTGGGTTTTTATAAGACTGAAGACATAGACTCTGCAGCTCCTCCTCTACCCTGCCTACCCCACCCCCACTCCAGCCGGATCACCTGATAGATGGAGGATGAGTTTACTTACTGCCAAGCAAGGACTGCTCCCAGCTGAGCCCTGGACCTGGAGATCATCAATTCCCTGATACCATTCACCTGAGGCTCTAGTGTCAGGAACCCAGAACCACCAACTCCCTCAGGTAGAACCCCAGTGTCAGATCTCAGCACGACCACACAGATACAGCAGCCTCTCTTCATCTTTCTGCACTTGAGGCTGAGGTCCAAGACACCAGCATTCAAGGGAGAGAAGCGCTGTGCCAAGTGCAGAGACTCCCTGGGTTCGAATCCTAGCTTTGCCACTTAGCAACTGCATGATCAGGGAAAGTTTTATCCATGCTTCTATTTCCTAATCTGCCAATGGGGTAGCACGTTCTTCAGAGGGTTGCAGTAATGATTTAATTAGTTAATATACTTGAAGGGCTTAGAACAGTGTCTGGCACAAAGACTTATTTATGATTCCCTACATAAGGCAATTGAAGTAAAATAAGTAAGGAGTAAGCAGATAACCTTGGGAAAAAAAAACCCCTTGTGTAATGGAAATAACACTGGAATTGGCCTCAGGGGTGGGGGCTGGCATCTCCTTGCCCTACCACAAACTAGCCAATATCTTAGGTAAATCACTTAAAGTCTTTTGGCCTTATTCTCTGACAATACAAATCTCTTTCCAGGATTGCTATGAATGCCCGTAAGATGTTAAGGACAGCAACACTTGGTAAATTAAGTATTCTACAAATGTTGGGGATATGCCTTTTGTATTTCCTTCCTCTTGCAACAGCTTTATTGACACATAATTCATATTCCATACAGCTCACCCACTTAAAGTGTGCAGTTCAGAGGTTTTTCTATTTTCACAGTTTTACAACCATCGCTATAATCAACTTTAGAACATTTTTAACATCCACCAAAAGATATCCCACATGCTTTAGCAGGGACCATCCCATTACTCACTGCCCCCTCCCCCAAAGCTAGGTAAATTCCAGTCTACTTTATGTCTATATAAATCTGCCCAGTATGGACATTTCATATAAATTGAATATAAGGTACAGTTTTTGTGATAGTGTTCTTTGACTTAGCATGATGTTTTCAAGGTTCATCCAAGTGGTGTCAGTACTTTATTCCTTTACATTACTGAATAATATTCCATTGCATAGATATACCACATTTTACTATCCACACAGTTGATGAGCATTTGGGTTGCTTCTACATTTTGGCTATTATGAGTAATGCTGTTTTGAACATTCATGTATGACTATTTGTGTGGACATATGTTTTCAGTTCTCTTTGGTATATACCTACAAGTGAAACTGTTGGGTTATATGGTTGATTTCATACTTAACTTTTTGAGGCGCTGCCAAAATGTTTTCCAAAGAGCCTGCTCTAGCAGGCCCACCAATTTCTGCATGTCCCTGTCAATGCCTGTTCTTATGTCTTTTTTATTATAGCCATCCTAGTGGGTAAGAACTGGTATCTCACCATGGTTTTGACCTGCATTTCCCTGAGGGCTAATGTTGTCAAGCATCTTATAATGTGCTTATTGGCCATTTGTATATCTTCTTTGGAGAAATGTATATTCAGATCCTTTACTCTTTTTTTACTTGGGTTATTTGTCTTCAAACTATCAAGTGGTTGGAGTTCTTCATATATTCTAGATGCAAATCTCTTACTCCAATATAGCTTTACTACCACCACCTCCTTTGTGCTGTTACTGGCAAACATATTACATTTCTATATGGGATAGATCCACACTACAATTAAATACGTATTGCTTTGTATGTCTGCTTTTATTTTTTTTAAGTTTATTTATTTATTTTGAGAGGGAGGGAGAGCATGAGTAGGGGAGAGACAGAAAGAGATGGAGAGAGGGAGAGGGAGAGGGAGAGAATTCCAAGCAGGCTCCAAGCTCCATGCTGAGCCCAACATGGGGCTTGATCTCACAGACAGTGAGATCAGGACCTGAGCCGAAATCAAGAATCCCACGCTTAACCAACTGGCCACCCAGGCACCCTTGTACTTTTGGTTTTTAAATCCATTAAAACAAGAAAGGAGAAGGCTACACACCCAGCATGGAGGCCCACGTGGTGCTGAATCTCACGAACCACGAGATCATGACCTGAGCTGAAATCAAGAGTCAGACACTTAACTGACTGAGCCACCTAGGTGCCCCAGGGTTCTGTTTGTGTGTGTGTGGATTTAAATTACTATCTAAACAGTTACTTGCTTTCAGTCTGAAGAACTTCTGTTAGTATTTCTTGTAAGGTGCGTTGGCTAGCAACAAATTATTTTTGTTTATCTGGGAATATTTGTATGTCACTTTCACTTTTGAAAGATGGTTTTGCTAAATATAAAATTCTTGGTTGACAGGTTTTCTTGTTTGCTTATTTTTCAAATTTTGAAAAGGACATTCTACTGCCTTCTGGCCTACATTTTTTCTGGTGAAGTTTCAGGTGAGATGTTAATTGTATTCCTTTGTCTGTGCTATGTCATTTTTTTCTTGCTGCTTTCAAGATTTTTCTTTATCTTTGACTTTCAATACTTTTACCATAATGTATCCTTGTGTGGATCACTTTGCATAAAAGTGATTTTAAAGGGGTTTGTTGAGCTTCTTGGATGTGTACATTAACATTTTCTCATCAATTGTCTTTCTCTCCTCTCCTTCTGGTACTTTCGTTATGTGTGTGCTAGTGTACTTACTGGTTTTCTTCATTCTTTCCTTTTTGCCTCTGTTCTTTGGGTTACAGAACCTCTGTCTTCAAACCTGTTAATTTGTTCTTCTGCCAGTTCAAATCTACTGTTGAGCCCCTGTAGTGACAATTTCCAGAGATTTTAAATGGCTGTTTTTAAATACTCCTCATGAGTTATGGTTGTTTCATTGTGGGGCGGGGTGTGTGTGAGTTTCAGAGCTCCTCACACTGTCATTCCAGAAGTGGAAGTCCCTCCTTTATTGCTACCTCCTCAAGGACATTAAAGGTGAAAATCTTTTTCTCTCCTTTAGCCCACTTTACTATAAAAACACCATATTTGCAATGAAGTACCACTCAAGCACTTGCTAATTGACAAATCTTATGGGCAGTTCTTGCCTTGTCCTCCTGACACCATTATGTACTCCCTCCTGGAGATTTTCTTCTCCCCTGGTTTCTTTATTCAGGTCACTCCTAACCATAAAATGGCTCTCCTGAAGAGGGTTCTTTCCTTCTAACTACTTTTAAATGCTGGTGCGCCCAACAGAGGTGTCTGTTATACTGTCTCTCCTTGGTACATGAATGCCCAGGCAGCCTCATCCATGCCCATGGTTTACAGTCTCACTCATACCTTCTAACCACCAGTTCATGTCTCCAGCCAAAACCTCCCTCTGAGCCCCCGCACCAAGCTGCCTAATGGACATTTCTGTTGTGACCCATAGACACCTCAAATTTAATAAACACATCTGAGATCAGACTCCCCCCTTTTTTCCAAAGCTTGTTTGTTTCTCTTCTTATATTTCATATTCTGGTTAATTATATCCAACTGTCTAGTCACCTAAACCAGGAATCTTGGAGCTTTCCTTGGGTCCTCCTCTCTTCCTACATTATATTATCCTGAGAGCTGGGATTTTTCCACAAAGTCTCTGCCTTAACTCAAGTTTTTATTGTTTGCCAACCAGCCTAGCATCATCTTCCATCCTTCCCCACTATCAGTCCATTCTCTACATGGCAACCAAGGGGATTTTTTTAAATCACAAATCTGATTACTGATTCCTTGTCAAAACCTTCTTATTACCAGCACTATCGTCTACAACCATGTTCCCTAATTTCAGTCATTTGAATACTACTACTACTGTCACGATTTTTGCCCTATCATCATCATCATCATACATTTATTTGCATAGGACCTTTAGCATTATTTGCTTACTTAGATTTATTTCAAAAGGAAATTTTATCTTTGTATTTGAAAAATCAGTCTCACTGACCATAAGGGAGGTAACTAGAAAAATCGCTATTAAAACAAAAAAACAATATTTGTCTGGGTACCATCTGAACCATCCTGCTTCATAACATTAGTACACTTACCACTGAGAAACTTAGTCCTAGAAAAAAATCATTGTCATGATATAGAAAGAAAAGGCTTTTGAATGTTCGATAAGGGTAAAATGTTGGATAAGATGGCTTATGTCAAGGGATAAATATTATTTTGGTTTTTGTTTCTTCAGTATCTATAGTGCCAACCCAGTCCAATGAGAAAGGGTAACAACATTAGATCAAGTTGCATCAAGGCAAGGACCAATGTCTTTTTCATTTGCCACCTGTCACTCACACTAGCCAGAGTGTGGTAGGTGCTTACTGAATACTTGATGAATAAATGTATCTAAAAAACACATTGTAATTGCAAAGAGATTTCTGTGATAAGTTCATATTATATTAAAAACCCAAGTAACTTGATATCTTGCTTTAAGGAAGGCATAGTGTGAATAATATGTTACCATATGCATAACACACACACACACACACACACACGAATGACCACAATGACCACCTGTTAAAGGATAGGGTTGACTGCGACTAGAAGAACTGAAAAATGGAGAGAGAATGAAAACTTTTTTCACTATATTCCACTTGGTAGCACTTGAATTTTATACCATATGTACATGTATTACTTTAAGAAAATGTTTGTAAGCCAAGTGCAAAATATAAGAGTCCAAACCAAAAGGAAAATTCTTTTAAGTCATACAATGTGTACCTACGTATTAAGATGGTTAAAATTATACTAACCTGCATCTTGCAATGAAAAAAAAAATGAAGAGCAAGCATGATTAAAGATGAAATTTCAGCCTATGAGAAGTAAGCACATAGTAAATAGTAGCCAGCCACCTTAAACTCAACAAGTCTTGAGGTCTGAAAAATCACATAATTTTACAGAAGTCCGTATCTTTGCCAATTGTGAATAAGAAAACAAGATATAGACAAGTGGTCAAATGTTACTCTTGTTTTCAAAACATGGCAAAAGGAAACTTAAAAAATCTGATCAATAAATAGGACACCAATCTCAGTCAAACTTCTAGAACACATTGATAAATGCATCCAGGGCAATCATTAGATCCAAGAAAAAGAAGAGAACTAGTATTTATTGTGTTGCTGTGCTGGACACTGTGGTGAGTATTTTACCTAATGTCCTTTTCAGCTTAAACTAATCACTAAAGGGGTGGTTAGGGAGAAACGTTGCTTTAATTGGCCAGATCTGGGTCATGCATGCTCCTTGGAAACCATGATGAACCCAACTGAAGGAAGAATGCTTCCTGAGAGGAAAATTGGGAAGCAATTACCAAAATGGAAATGGAGGCTAGAAATTCAAGAGGAACACTCACCTACAACAAAATGTAGCCTGTGGCTGCATTAGAAGTAAAGCACTCAGATCTCAGGAAATAGGAATGCATGTGTAGCTGTGCCAGTCGGAATTCATCCACTTAGTCTTTATGACGCATTTTAAGTGAGACTTTGGTAAGAAGACCATATGTCTTGGTTTTCCCTGGACAGTCCTTATTTACACTTTTTTGTCTCACCGTAATTATTAGGTACCCCTTTTATTCTCAAATGTGTCCCAATAATGGGGAAGTAAATTATAAGATGATGCTAGATCTTGACAAACAAGAGAGTATCAGAAGGGGTGTATGTTCAAAATGGTGAAAGCCTGAACTTCAAAAAAAAAAAAAAAAAAAAGAAAAGGAAAGTGCTGGAGAAACCAGGGATGTTTATCTAACAGAAAGCTATCATAAGGCACAAGAGTTGTCTTCAAATATGTGAAGAAGAGCCACTTAAAGAGAAGGGCTACAATAGAACTGTTTTTGTGTGATTCCAGAAGACAACCAGCTACCAGGGAGTAGCTTTCGTCTTTATATAAGAAAGAAATTTCTGAGCACTGTCTGGATGGAAGAACCAGAATGGGAGACAGGTTCAGATTCCTGAGAAGAGTTGTGCTCGAGAATCAGATAGATGTAATAATGTTATTCCCATCAGACCACAGACCTTCAGGAGCAAACATGGCCAGACTTAAAACAGTATTTAGAATAAAGCAGTGGAGGAAGAAAAGATATGGATTTTTGTTTAATTGCAAGATGGGAGGAGGCAGTCCCTGTAGCTAAACATGTTTCTGAGGCTGAACCCTGTGATCCAGCCCGGGATGCTGGTGTCATGGAGGAGTCGGCAGTTAGACAACTTCCTTAAGGTGACAGCAGCATGGTAATCAGTGGTCATTCCTTCGTGTAAGATAATTTCCTGAACACAGTCATTTCCTGGTCAGGAAGGAGATGTGACCATGAGCAACGACATGCCTCCAAACCATTTCAGATTAGAACACCATTATTGCTGCCCAAACACCACCAATTAAAAAGCCGTTTAATCCAGGGGCGCCTGGGTGGCTAAGTTGGTTAAATGTCCGACTTCGGCTCGGGTCATGATCTCGCAGTCTGTGAGTTCGAGCCCCGCATCGGGCTCTGTGCTGACAGCTCAGAGCCTGGAACCTGCTTCAGATTCTGTGTCTCCCTCTCTCTCTCTGCCCCTCCCCTGCTCATGCTCTGTCTGTCTCTCTCTCTCAAAAATAAACAAACATTAAAAGAAATTTTTTTAAAGCTATTTAATCCAAAGCATGATAAAACTGATGTTCACACGTTCCTCTCATTGTTTGACTAAATGTAACATGACCCAATATTCCTGCCGACCTTTCTTCATCACTATCATATTATAAAACACAGTTAACAAGCAAAGGCAAACACTGGTTGCTGTTGACTAGAAATTAAACATCAATTCATTTCACTTGCTTAGACACATCCGTGTTTGTGGTCTTGGTCTGAGGAACTTGTGCATAGGCAAATGAAGGACTCACATGTCCAATAAAACAGCCAGAAGCCATGTGGGGCTATTTAAATAAATTCATTAAAATTTAAAACATAGTTCATTAGTCACTTTTCAGTGTTTTTTGCTTATATCCATCTGTGGCTAGTGGCTGCCATATTAGCACAGACACAGAGCATTTCCATGATGATACTGTACTGTAGTCTAAATTGAGTTTCTATACATGTGTTTTTCTCTCTTTTATAAATGGAATCATTCAGTATATACACTTATGTGTCTCTGCTCTTCTGTCCAATATTATGTTTGAGCTCCATGTATGTTTTTGTTTATAGGAGTACTACAATCCTTTCCATTTTAGTAATGAATTGTGTCAATGGATCACAATTTATCCATTCTACTCTTCTTTTTTTAATTTGAGAGAGTGTGAGTGGGGGAGGGGGGAGAGAGAGAGAGAGAGAGAGAGAGAGAGAGAGAGAGAGAAAAGGGATCCCAAGCAGGCTCTACACTCAGCCGGAAGTATAACTCAGGGGCTCACGACCTGAGCCGAAATTAAGAGTCAGAGGCTCAATCGGCTGAACTACCCAGGGGACCCTATTTATCCATTATACTCTTGATGGACATTTAGATTCTATCCAGTTTGGACTATTACAAATAATGCCACTATAAAAATTCTTTTGGTGCATATGTGTATGTGATTTTGTTGAGTAGATACCTAGTAGTGGAATTGCTCAACCCATTTTTCACTGAAATAGCAAATGAAGCAGAATGGAGCTGGATGGAATGGAACAGAACAAAACATAATAACGTAGAAATAAGAACCTACCACATGCAGTAAGGTTAAGTACCGTTTTTCACAAACTTTTGTTCAGTCTTACATGTATGCTGAGTAATGAGATAAAATGTATTTCTGCAGATCACCATCAATAAAATTTGTGAGCACCAGACAGATGATCTCTAGAGTCTGTGTTTCTAGACCAAAGTGGGCAATAAACAAAACTTGGCACGGTGCTGGGAGTTTTTTCTTTGGGGAGAAGAGCAGGGATAGCTAAAATGAGGGGAAAGGGAAATCTGTGCTTCGTGGTACCTGTGAACGCAGTGGCTCAAGGTGAGCATTTCCTAGAAGGGGTATGGGGACAGGACTCCCTTCCAAAAATGAACTAAACACACGTGTACCAGTGTACCAAATCTTTCACTGCATAATTCTAGAAAGATTTTCAATTGAACGCCCCTGGGAGAAGTAACACACCAACACATAATAGTTCCATGGCAGGTAAGAAAGATTTTCCTGAGGGTATTTTGAGAAAGTGAAAGAGGTAAAAGAGGGTATAAGGGTGTATCTGGCAAACTTGCTCCGCTTCACAGTCTTGCCGGACCCTACAGAATGGGACTCGTGGACACTGGGACTTCCACTGCTGGGCTGATGTTAACTAGCACATACCCAGCTTCACTCCCTAGCACCTGGGACTAAGCACTTAGACAGAATTCTGAGATCAGGCGATTCAAACACCTAGGTGCCTTTGTCTTAGTTCTTTGTAATTCAACCTAACTTGGGTCCACCTGGCTGCATATCTGCGGAGACAATAGTTCTTGTCACTGACAACTGGGACTGCCAGTGTATTAATCACACTTATGTGCTTTTTGCTCATCCTGGTGGTCCCTTTGCCTAGAAAGCCTCTCTCCTTCCTCTTTGGCTGGTAAACTCATAGATGTTGCTAAGGCCAGATCAGCCAACCTGCTTCTTAGAACTTCAAGTTAAATCAGCTCCCCCGTGCCCTGGGCATTATACTTAAAATCTTTAAGTGGCATTATAACTTAAAATCTTTCTCCTTCAATGCCTGTTTACCCAACTAGCTTTTCCTCATGGGTGATACATGGTGTTTTTTGTACCTCTTAGCACCAAGCAATACTAGGCACATAAAGGAACTTAATAAATAGCTGATATGGGGCACCTGGGTGGCTCAGTTGGTTAAGTGTCCAACTTTAGCTCAGGTCATGATCTCACAATTGGTGGGTTCAAGCAGATGGCATGGAGCCTGCTTTGGATCCTCTGTCTCCCTCTCTCTGCCCCACACCCCACTTGCTCACACAAGCGCATGCTCTCTCTCAAAAATAAACATTAAAAATAAATAAATAGCTGACTAACATTATGGATTAGAGACAACGTCTGTGAAACTGGCTGCTGGATGTATTCATTACATATGAGAAACCATTTATTTACAAAACACAGAACCTTAGGGGCGCCTGGGTGGCTCAGTCAGTTAAGCGGCCGACTTCGGCTCAGGTCATGATCTCGCGGTCCGTGCGTTCGAGCCCCGCGTCGGGCTCTGTGCTGACAGCTCAGAGCCTGGAGCCTGTTTCAGATTCTGTGTCTCCCTCTCTCTGACCCTCCCCTGTTCATGCTCTGTCTCTCCTTGTTTCAAAAATAAATAAAACGTTAAAAAAAAATTCAAAACACAGAACCTTAAAACGGCATCAAGAAAAGTAACATAGTAACATCACTGCCCTAAAAAAACCACCACTGAAGTACTGAAGTGTCTCTCCTAGGAAGAACTTGCTTCTGTGAAAAGCCTTTTCTCTGAGCAAGTGGCTTGCTTTTCTTTTCTGAGCAATGAGAATTCTGTGATTCATCATGCTCACCTCATTCTCTAGGCCCAGGAAATTTCAGAGTCAATTGTGCAGTGACTCTATAATTATGAAAGGATGAATGAAGCACCCAATTCTATGTATTTATTTCCCCTTGTCTGTATTTTTCGACCTGACCCTTAGTTTTCTTTTGCCCTAAGGTCATTGTTTTCTAAAATGAAACATATATATTTTTTATTTATACACATTTTTCTAAATACCTCAAAATCTTTTAGGAATAAGTAGGGGGTACAGAAATAAATGATAACATATGAAAAATGTCTTCAAGTATTTATAAAACTACTTTCTTACATAATTTGGTCAACAAAAAGGAAAATTCTATGGTAACATTGTGCAAACT
Source organism: Herpailurus yagouaroundi (assembly GCF_014898765.1). Classification (NCBI taxonomy): domain Eukaryota; kingdom Metazoa; phylum Chordata; class Mammalia; order Carnivora; family Felidae; genus Herpailurus; species Herpailurus yagouaroundi. The sequence continues at coordinate 7,292,152 of NW_024412432.1, read as the reverse complement.
TTTTTCTCCATACTCATCCACTCCTGGAAACAAAAAGCACAACCAATTGAGGTCATTCCCCAGAGTAAGTGTCCACTCTTATTCACGGCTAGTTGGATGCCATTTCAGACGAAGGAGACTGGTGTGGCTCAAAGATATCTGCACATCGCCCTTGGCTGCCCTCTAACCATGCAACTGCTCAAAACATTTGGCCTCATTTGCAGGATCCCAGCCCAGGAGTCCTGTTCACTATAAACATGCCTGATGTCTAAAACACTGATGTGCTGTGTCTGAGATACAAGAGTGCTGTTTCCAGACATTCAGTCTTGTTCAACACAGCCAGTTAATATTAGCTTTAAATTTTACCGTGAGAATGTCACAAAAGCCAAAAATCTCTGACTAGCAGCAGGTGAAAATCAGACCAATCAACAGATATTGGCACCTCTTCAAATATATTTTTTTTACAGCCTTAAGGCTCCCTTTGACTGGATCATGAAAAGTGGGAGTTTCCTACACATATACCATGACAGTCACTGGACAACCAAAAATTTATACTATCCATCAAAGGGAATCTGTGACTCAACTTTTAAAATTCCAACTGAAGTATAATTTCTTTGAATCACCTTCAATAAGGCTATTTAATTTGAAAGCAATTATAAAAAATTACATCACCAGGATTAGTGTAAACACTTAGGCAAACACACTCATATTTTGGTTTCAATTAACCAATTACATTGTCATTAGCAGAATGGTCAGATTGACCAATGGAATAGAATATAAAAATCCAGAAAAAGATAAATACATGTAATGATTTGGGTGACTTACCATTTGGGAAAAAAAAGTTACATTCCCAAATTTGCCAAATGCTAGATTGATTAAATATTTAAATGTAGGAGCAGAATTCATAAAAGTAGCAGAAGAAAATTTAGGCAAATATTTAAACAACCTTTGAAGTTTAAATGTGTGTTTTTTTTAAAAAAGAACACAAAGTTAGAAAGCATAAAAAGATTTCATTACATTATAATTTAACACTGGTACATCAAAACAAGACCATAGAAAATCAAAAGGCAGGTGACAAACTGGGAAAACATTTGTAAAATATATACTGGGACATTGAAACTTCAGCATCCAAGGCAATATGTGCCAATTACCTGCATTCTAAATGTTTAGAAAGGGAGTTTGTGAAAACTAATTTAGCAGCCCTAGGCCACTCATCTACTTTGACAGGATCAAAAGGTTTAAGTTGGAGAGGCTAGAAATTGGAGTTGAGAGAATTTCTTTAGGAAATTCTTTAGGAAACCACTGTTGATGTGCTAAGGGTAACAGCCATGAGTGGGTAGTACTTGGTCCTTTTCTCAAGCCTAGAGACACACAATTTAAGACTTCTCAAGGAACTTGGTGTGCACTTCCTGAAGTATGCAGGGCAGGATGGATTGGTAACTGACTCAATTCCAAATTTTAAAAAAATGCACCACAAGTGGGAGGCAGGGTGAGGCAAGTGTCTTAACAAACCAGAGAATTAAGTTTGGGAAATAACTCCTCTCCCCCAAATAGCAGGTCAGAATACATAATCTGGGAACAGATGTGGAATCCACCAGGTGAATATCAAGTAAGGATCATTTTTAAAGGGATCAAGGAGGTATTATCAGGGCATCTGTTTCGGGACACTCAAACCAAATCTCCCACTGAGGACAACTTAAAAAGCTAAGGACAAGTTACTTTTAAAGTCATCTTGAAAATACTAAAAAGCTAACTAAATGGTAAGGAACTACCTACCTAAAATCCTGGAAAAGCTGTAACCCAATATGGTGGGTCTACTATTTGAAAGCCCCATTTCCCTAGGGCATGTACCTATCTAGCAAAGATAGCATAGTTTTCATAGGTTCTTGGGGATTGAGGGAATCAAAAGAAAGAATCCAGGCCCTGAAAGACAAAGACCCAAGGCAACCACCAATGCGTTTGATCTGAACCATAGGAGCAAGAGTGAACTAAGAGTAAATCAGTTCTGGGACTTGTACTCTTCTAGGGGGTCAAGAAAACCTCGAGCACTAAAATTAGATAAAGTTGATACCATGTTAGTAGTGCCCCCAGGGGCCAAGTAGAATCAAATAAAAGCACCTGCTAGAGGAATATAAAACCATCTTAGGGCTCAAATTTTCCCACAAATAATTTTTCAAAACCAATGTTCCATATATAATCAAAGCAAACAAGGCTCATAAGAACATAAACAACATGAACAAAACCCAGTACAAATAAGAAACAACAGGAAAGGACCCAGAGGGCTACAAATTACCAGACATGGGCTATAAAACAAGTATGGTCACTATAGTCCAGAAAATAAAATCTTGGAATGAATCTGCAAACTTTAAAAAGTGATTCACAAATTTAATAAAGAAACCAAAATTCAAGAACTGAAAGATGAGAAGAAAAAATTTAAGAACTCAACAGATTGGATAACACACGATGATGTGCTTGAGTTTAATATTCAAATGAAGGATTGGTTTAATATTCCAAAATCAATCAATGTAATTCATCATATTAACAGAATAAAGGAGAAAAATTGTATCATTTTACTAAATGAATAAAACCATGTGATCAAAAGCAGTATCAATTCATGACAAAAACTCTGAGCAAACCAGGAGTAGAAAATTTCCACAATCTGATAAATGTCATCAATTTAAAACCAACAACCAACATCAATCTCAATGATGAAATATTAAACTATTTCCCCCTAAGACTGGGGGAAAAGCAGGAATGATTGCTCCACCATTTCTGTTTAACATTATCCTGAAGATCCAGAAGACAAAAGGCAAAAATATTGCAAAGGAAGATGTAAAACTGCCTCTATATTCAGGTAACATTATTATCTCTATCTGCATAAATCTAGAAACAAACATTAAATATAAGAAATGAACTTAGCAAGGTAAGGGGATACAATGTTGATATATAAAAACAACTGTATATTTTGCACTGAGGGCAAAGAAAAATAAAATTTTCAAAAGTCCACTTACAGTAGCATCAAAAAACAGAAAACACTTAAGAATAAACTTAACAAAAGATATACAAGCCTCTATAATAAATGCCTAAGTCATAGCTAATAAACATTATTTTTATAAGTTAAATAAATGGAAATATAGACCATGTTTATGTATTGGAAGACAGCATAATATTAGCATAAGGATAAAGACAGATCAATGGGACAGAATAGAGAGTATGGAAAAGACCTGCATTATATGGTCAGTTGAAGTTCTATAAAGGTGTCAAGGCTATTCAGTAGGAAAAGGATAATCTTTTCAACAAATGATGCTAGAAGAATTGGAGATCCATATGGGAAAAGAAAAAACATCACTCAAGGGGCGCCTGGGTGGCGCAGTCGGTTAAGCGTCCGACTTCAGCCAGGTCACGATCTCGCGGTCCGTGATTTCGAGCCCCGCGTCGGACTCTGGGCTGATGGCTCAGAGCCTGGATCCTGTTTCTGATTCTGTGTCTCCCTCTCTCTCTGCCCCTCCCCCGTTCATGCTCTGTCTCTCTCTGTCCCAAAAATAAATAAACGTTGAAAAAAAAATTAAAAAAAAAGAAAAAAAAAAGAAAAAACATCACTCAAAACTTAATTCAAAATGAATAAACAATCTAAATCTAAAAGCTAAAACTATAAAAATTCACTAAGAAAACATCAAAAATTTTTGTGACCTAGTGGTAGGTAACAATTTCTTAGATAGGATATAAAAAGCACATATTGTAGAAAAAAGATTGTTAAGGTGGACTTTATCACAATGAAAAAGTTTTCTGTTTGAAAGACACCATTAAGAAAGTGAAAAGACAAGCCACAGACATAAAGGACTTATATCCCAAATATATAAGGAACTTTCACAATTTAATAAGAAAAACAACTTTAAAAAAAAGCAAACTATTTGAACACGCTACAAAAGAAAATATACAAATGGCCAATAAGCACATAAAAAGTTGTTCAAATACAAATTCAATACCCAATGAGGTATCACTACACATACATCAGAGTGACCAAAAATAAGACCGATGATACCAATTGTTGGCAAGGATGGAGAACCACCATATGTCTTATTCACTGATGGTAGGAACCTAAAATTGTACAACTATTTTGGAAACTGGCAGTTTTTTAAAAAATGTTAACACTTTTACATGTAGCACATGACCCATCCATTCTTCGTTAGGCAAGATAAGTAAAAATACATGTTTGTACAAAGGCCTGTACATGAATGCTCACCGCAGAATTATTTGCAATCACCAAAAGCTCAAACATCCACCAAGTAAACCAACAAATGTGGCAAATCCAAATGTGAAAAGGAATGCAACAACATGGATGAATCTCAAAATCCTTGTGCTGAGTTCAAGAAGCCAAGTACATATCATATGATTCTATTTATATCGAGTACTAATTCATCCATAGTAACAAAAAGTTGCCTGAGACCAGGGGCCAAGGGTGGGATAGACTGCAAAGACATACAAGGGAAATTTGAAAGATAATGGAAATATCTTTCTATATCTTGACTGTGGTGGTAATTTCATGAGTGTAACTGTCAAAACTCATCAAATTGTATACTTTAATTGGATGAAGTTTTTTATTATGAATTGTAGCTCAATAAAGTTAAAAAAGAAAAAAACTAATAAAAGGAACATCACTTAGACCTCTTAGATATATTTAGACTTATATACATATGCACGAATTTGTGTCTGCATGGAAAAAGCATTCTTACATACTCTATATACAGGGCCAATCAGTTACAATTTCACTGGACAATAAGCAATAAATTGCAAATCCTTGAATGTTGCAGTGTTTCTAGATAGGATTCCTCATTATTTTTTCAATTCTTCCAATGAGAAAGAATATATTCTAGAAAAAGAAATATAGAAAGAAAAAGAATTTATTCTAGAATATATTCTAGAAAATCTTCTGATGCCTTGCTTAATCTGTGCATTAGATTAAGCAAGGCGTTAGAAGATTTTAAGTATGAATATAGTTTACTTTAAATGGACATAATTTTTTTTAAAAATGAATTTAATCAGCAGGGTTTTTCTTCCTACTGTTAGATAGCTTGACTTCTATTAAATCATTGTTATTATCCAATTTGTTACAGCACTCTAAAGCATTCATTATCTATGGTTGAATTATAATCATTTAAAAAAGCAGGGCATTTGTACTACATAATAAAGTCAGTGAAATGTTAAACTTATGGAGAAAACATTCTCATTTTGTTTCTAAAGCAAACTGCTGAGGAAATTAAAACTGTTCATCTTAAAAGAAATGCAAACTCTCAATGCTTAAAATGGACTGTTAGTAATTAGAGAGTGGGGATTTCATCCGGGAGGAAACAGACTTCTGGGAGAGCTCTGGGGCCACTTGCCAATAAGTAGCTTTCCTCACGGAGCAGTATTTCTCAGAATCACCTGGCGGGTTTATGACAACTTAGATTGCTGGACCCACCCCCAAGGCTTCCCATTTGGGTCTGGGGTGGGGTTGGAATATTGGCATTTCCAACTCCTTGGGTAAGAGGACCACACTTTGAGAACAGGGATCATCACAGAGACGAACAGGGAAACTAGAGATGAGAGATGATGAGTAAGACTTGGACACAAGTAAGTGGGGGAAGGAATGATACCCTCATCAATTTAACCTATTCACTAATCAATAAAATAGAATTTGGGGAGGAATCAAAGACATTTTAAATGAGTCATTGGTGACATTTGAGCTGTGCCATGTGGGACTGGTAGAGATGGGAGAAAAGTAGATGTTGGGTACAGATATCAGGGGCAAAGGATCAGGAACAGCCTTGGAAAGTATAGAAAGCCCTCCCGGAACAGTGTGGGATCTAATCAAATGGGAAAGTAGACGATGAGACAGGAGGGTGGAGCCAGCTGGTGGGGAATGTCCTCCTCCACGGCCAAGGGAGGCACACTGCTCTGTGGAGTCAGTGCTATCTGTGTACAGGCACTTTTCCAACTCTGGCCCTCTGCCCATGCTGATGGGCCCTTTATTGCCCCACATCCTTTATTCCACCATTAACCTCTATTCTCAATTCAAAGACCAGCTCAAGCCCTATTTCACCCTGTGCTCTTTCCTAAAGACCCAAATCCACATTGAATTGTCCCACCCCGATCTACACTTGACTAGACCTTTTCTCCAATTTATATGCAGTCTTCATCTCTGCAGCCAATGAGAAAATTCCTTCAGGACAAGGACCAGCATCCCACAATGCCTAGTGCATCCCACAATGCACTCAGGTGCCAACTGCATAATAAGAATTAAAACAAAATAAAACCCTCACTGCTTGATTGGCAGGTTGCTAATAAATAATCAACATTAATTGTTTTTATTGTTTGTTTTCTTCATGACAGTGGCACTCAAAAGATGGTTCCTGGCCCAGCATCAACACCTGAGAATGTGTTAGAAATACACAGACTTCAGCCCTGCCCAGAGCCACCGAATCACAGACCATGGGGGTAAGGCAGTCATCTGTATTTTAACAAAACTTTCAGCTGATTCCCAGGCTTGTGTAAGTTTAAGAACCACTGGTTTCTACAAAGCCTGTACCCCAAAACAAGTTCAGCCAGCTTATAAAGGCTTGTAGACAGTACAGTATATAATTTAAAAATAGTATTTAAAGGGGAACCTGGGTAGCTCAGTCAGTTAAGCCTCTAGCTCCTTTTTTTTTTTAAGTTTATTTATTGAGAGAGAGAGAGAGAGAGAGAGAGAGAGAGAGGCAGGGAGGGGCAGAGAGAGAGAAGCCCACGCAGACTACACACTGTCAGTGCAGAGCCCGATGTTGGGCTCAAACTCACAAACCATGAGATCATGATCTGAGCCGAAATCAAGAGCTGGACATTTAACTAACTGAGCCACCCAGGTGCCCCAAGCCTCTAACTCTTGATCTCAGAGTTCAAGCCCCACATTGGGCTCCATGCTGGGTGTGAACCCTACTTAAAACAGTATTTTCAATTATAAAATTCTATTTTATCATTATACTTTATATAAGAAAGATATACACTATTTTTATTTAATGTTATTAGATAATATATACTAAGATGTGTAATTATATTTTGTACTATAAAATTATATTTTAAATTATAAAGATAATTTAAACAGGAACAAAAAATGATATAAAAAGAGAAAACAAGGATAGGAAAACTTACTGGCACCAGCCCTGTTCTTGCTCAACAAAATAAATACCGGCACACTTCTCTGCACGTGTGCAATGGGCCACCAACGTGGCTTTAAGCTTTCTAAAGCAGCACAATTACACAATTCGGTGCCATGAGATGAAAGAAGAGAGTCATTTAGGAGAAGCACAACTATTTCCGGTAGCAAGGCCTCCCCGTGGGTGCCACAGGGAGATGGCTGTGTAATGTAGAATATGATATTCTCAACACGCTTCCAGAAAGCACAGTGAATCTCCCAGGGCTGTTTCTCAGCAGAAGCTGCCGGTGGCCACAGGCCAGATGACTTTCTGCTGAGGTGACAGTGCAAAGCTGGGAGACTAGCTCCTCTCGGAGGTCTGAATTTATTTATTTGTTTGTTTATTTATTTGTTATTCATTTTATTTGTTTTTTATTATTTATTTAAAAAAATTTTTTTAATGTTTTAATTATTTTTGAGACAGAGAGAGACAGAGCATGAGCAGGGGAGGGGCAGAGAGAGAGGGAGACACAGAATCCGAAGCAGGCTCCAGGCTCTGAGCTGTCAGCACAGAGCTCGATGCGGGGCTCAAACCCACAAACTGTGAGATCATGACCTGAACCGAAGTCGGATGCTCAACCGACTGAGCCACCCAGGCGTCCCTTTATTTGTTTTTTAATATTAAATATAATTTATTGTCAAATTGGTTTCCATACAACACCCAGCGCTCATCCCAACAGGTGCCCTCCTCCATGCCCATCACCCACTTTCCTCTCTCCCCCACTGCCCATCCACCTTCAGTTTGTTCTCAGTATTTAAGAGTCTCTTATGGAAGGAGGCAAACCATCAGAGGTCTGAATTTAAAACAGGGACCGACGGCAGAGTACCTAGAAGAAAAGATGCACGAGAAGCCTCAGCCACTCCTCCATAAACACCTCCCCTCAACTGGGCTTCTGACACACTCCAAACGGCAGCAACATGGAGGCCCCGGCCCATTGGGTTGTCCCCAGCAGCCCCCCACCCTGGGGTGTCTTATTTAGTCCTAAATTTTCCCCTCCCAATTTAGTGAATGCAAAGCCACAGTGGTCATTAGAGGGGCTGCCTTCACAGCCTTTTGCAGAATGAATGTCTCCTGAAAGAATCCTTCTCTCACCCCACAGAAGTGCTATTCCGCCTGTTTCCACCCTCCACTGAAACATTTGTCCCAGTGTTGAAATGCATGACACCTAAAACCATAATCTTAAAATGACCTTTTTTTTTTAATGTGTATTTTATTTTTGAGAGAGAGACAGAGAGTGGGCGGGGGAGGGGCAGAGAGAGACGGAGACAGAACCCAAAGCAGGCTCCAGGCTCCCAGCTGTCAGCACACAGTCCAATGCGGGGCTTGAACCCACAAACCGTGAGATCGTAACCTGAGCTGAAGTGGGCCATTTAACCGACTGAGCCACGCAGGCACCCCTTAAAATGACCTTTAATTAAGATTAGCCACAAATAATTAAGAGGTTTGATTTTATCATTTGCTCTACTGGAGGAAAATTTAAATTTGAGGACTTGGTATTCACACTTGAGATCACAAGGACAATAAAAAAAGCCCAATCAGGGGCTCATAACTAATTTCTAGTATTTTTCTATGGCCACGTGATTTACATCACCCAGGAGAGTAGGCAAATCGAATACAATTTTATTTTGCTTTAGTGTTTATTTTTTTTTTATTGTTTTTCAAGAAAGCTTAAACATTATAAAAAAAGTACTGCTTAAGCCCCTACATCTCAGACCCAAAAGCAAAGAGGTCCATAGTTTTCTCTCTCCACAGAAATTATCCCGGAAAAAGAGGAATCTGGTGGAATCTAATGTTTAGGCAGGAACCAGAAAACTTTTTCTTTAAAATTGTTAAAGAAATGGGGCGCCTGGGTGGCTCAGTTGGTTAAGCATCCGACTCTTGATTTCAGCTCAGGTTGTGATTTCACAGTTCATGGGTTCGAGCCCCACGTCAGGGTCTCTGCACTGACAGCATGGAGCCTACTTGGGATCCTCTCTCTCCCCCTCTGTCGGCCCCTCCCCTGCTCGCACTCTCTCTTTCTCAAAAATAAACAAACATTAAAAAAATAAAATAAATAAAAGTTTGAAAGAAACTAGTAAATACGTTAGGTTTTGCAGGTCATAAGGTGTTTGTGACAGCTACTCAATGTCAGCCCGGCCGTCATAGCAAGGAAGCTGAGTCACAGGCAGTGTGTGAACAATCGGGCATGGCTGCCTTCCCAAATAACTGTATTTACAAAAGCATGTGGCCAAGGTTTAGGAATCTGTGGCTTGGAGAATCCTAGAACTTTTCTGATACCTAGCAGGAAATGTTACCACAAACACAAAGGAGTAAGTTATCCAACAAAGCCAAGTGACCCAAATTAGGAACCCCCTTGTTCACTAATCCCCTTGCGCCCTGTGAGAAATTCATCCCTGCCTTTGAAACAGTACAGCAAGACTGTGGGGATCTGTTCTCAACAGATGATTAAGCACTGTCTACCGACAAAATGAAGCCAGAATAAGACAGCATTCCCCGTCTCTCAGACCAGAACCTTCAGTCATGGTGGACACACAAGACCCCACCTCCAAACAGCTACCCTCAGATGGCAGAACAAAAATAAAGAAGGCTACCTGGCTTCTTGATGACATCACAGAGCAATCCAATCAGTCCTGGACAACCTATCTATGGATTTCATGTCACTCAAGAGAAACTAAAACCCTTTCTGAAAGTTTAAGCCACTGTTATTTTGGGTCTCTGTAACTAGTCGTCAAACATAATCCCTAACCAATGCAATGCCTCTTTGCTTTCTTCTTGCTATTCCCTCTTTTTCAGAACGCCCTTCTTCCCTCTACCTTCTATTTCTCCACCCTTCAAAGTACCACTCATTTTTCAAAACTTGGCGCAAATGCAACCGTCTCCTATATTACTCTCTCATTTCACAGCTCCCCAGTCCTTGGCTCTCTCCCTGTACCGGAGTTGCACGGGAGGCTTTGCCATCTGCGAGCCATGAGATTGTAAGCCTGTTATTTAACCTTTCCAAGACGGACTTCCTTCATCTGTAAGATGGGGTGGAGAGAGTTCTCGTTTATATTATTATTGGGAGAAATAGATGACGTAGAGTACATGAAACAGTATACTGTCTGACACATAGAAAATACTCAATAAGTGATTTAAATGACCATCATTATTATTATAATTAGTTGGGTCTCAGTTGGCTATAGGTCAGTCTCCCTAACAGCATCAAAGTGCTCTGAGGGTGGGGCCAAAATCTCATTCTTCTCTTTATCCCCACAGCACCTAATTTATAGGTCTGATGGATAGATGGACAGATGATAAAATGGCAGCATTGTACCAATCAACGTGATAATGGCCAGCAGAGTGTAAATGTACTTTCTAAAGGACTTCCCTTAGACAATGGAGAAATTAGAAAGCAGATTTGATGAAGTCACATGGACATTTTCTTCCCAATTATGGCCCATTCATTTCAAACACAGTTTTGTCTGCTTACAGAGACTTCCATCACTTGCAAGCCGGTAGAGGTGGCAACACACTTGTGCAACCTGAGCGAGATCCTGGTGTGAAAGAAAGGAAAATATACAAATCCATACTTCATCAGGCAGCAGTAGCCACTGTGAGAAGTCAGCAGCTCCCTTGTGCTCCTGGAATGGAACAAGAGACAAAGCTAGTCCAGAGACGAAAGGTCACACATCTCCAAAATAAAATGCACCGCATTTGCACAAAGCACATATACTGCACAAGAGACCAGGTATCTCTTTTCTTTCTTTTCTTTATCTACCTCACTCCAGCTCGCCCACAACACAGAGCCCACATGCCAAAGTTTGGGAACCAAAATGAAAAACATCAATGAAGAAACCCAATAGAATATTTTTAAACCCTTCTGGGTTCCCTACCACGCATTGTCTTACTGGCATTGGCACTGGCTAACCACAGTTCAGCATCTTCTACTTCAGTCTGTGGCGTGGAGCTGTCCTCAAATCTCCCGGTGTCTGTCAGGGAGGAGCCCTGACCTCTGTGGTTCCCCGATTGACAGCAAATCCACCACACCATCGGTCCACATTACAGAGTGAGGCCTTAGCTGCTGGTGCTGGAAAGGAGCTTTGAACTGCCCCTTCCACGGATGATTCCAGTTTCTTGAGAAATTGGGTTTCTATTGAGGTTAAATGAAAATCCACTTCCCAGATGAGATTTTTATTTGTAAGTGATTCAGATGTTTTTCATTTTGGAGATTCTTCATAGTATCAGAGAGGACCAGGTCTCTATCTGGAACATCTAGTTTGAACCACATCTTAAACTCGGAAAAGTTGTAATTCCAATTTCAACAGTGGTGCCCTAAGAACGATCATATTTCATGTCTTATTGCTCACTCTGCAATCTCATCTATGCATTCCACAGGTAAGGCACACATGATACATTTGCACTGCTGTCTCAATTATTGTATAAATCTGAGATGCTCACCTGGAATCCAGAATCCTAGTTGTTAATAACCGCAAAAATGTAATTATGTCTCTTCTGGAGCCTGTCCCTGTGTGCCTCATTCAAATAAGCATCAGTGTAACCATCAAAAGCAAGAAGCAATTCAAATATTTACTAGTCTTTCTAAAAATATCAAAGGAGACTCCATTCCAATAAAGTGTCTTAAACCCCCCACTTCCTTGTTTATTTGTTTACTCCTTGTTTAAACTCCTGATTCTTTCAAACTTCCTCACACTCTGGAGTGGCCCCAGGACTGTACTTCCTGCTCTCTCTCTAAGCTCCTCCCCACCCAGTCCGCTCCCATCCCCCTGCCTTTCTGGATTTATTTCCTACTTTCCCTAGTTTTATTCCTTTCCAGTATAACATCTCAGCAGCCGACCTGGCCTCCTGCAATTCTGGAGCACTTTTCTCACAATATTCCCATCATCAACACAAATTTCTAGGATTCAAGAAGCCCAAAGGACCATAAATAGTTCTCTACATGCAATTTGTTGTCCCTGTTACGTGAAGTATTTGCATCTGAATTACATGCATAATGTAATAAGCCCCATGGAAAACATACTTTTTAAAACAGTGTGAAAACTAATGTATTGTTAAATGTACATTTAATTATTGTATTATTAACACTGCATTATTAAATGACTAAACTATGTTAAAAAATATACTTGTGAATCATAAAAATGAACTGTAAGTTACCCATTGAATTCTAATGGGTCAATGGGCATCTACCTAAACACACAAACACAAAAGACAAACACCTGTTCTTTGATGAGCTGGCCTTTCATTTATGTGATACATCAGGTCTTTGAGGATTCAGCTTTATACTCTTAGCTTTTCATTTTACTTATGATTATGGATTTCACAGCCCTCAATATTTTTATTCTGTGAATGCTGCACTTTTTATCTTGTGCTTAATGACAACAGCTTTTGCATATTGGGGGGAAAAAAGAGGCCTTAATAAGAGAAGAGGAACACCTGGAAAGGCATGGCTCCTGGCCAACGTTCCCACCTGCATTAAACCCTTCGTTAATATACATAATTACCGATCCAATTTAAAGGCATTTTTACTCTGATTGCCACAACTCTGATCATTGAAAAAAGCCTGAAATCCTCACCTGGCTTTAGGAAAAACCATAATTCAGAGACTCATCAGTCTTTCCGATCTACCATGTTCCATGCCCATCTGATCACCAAATGACCTTCCTACCAAAGCAAGGTTTTTTGCATTTGGGGCTTTTCAAAATTAAGTAACAATGAGACTAGCATATTCATTATTTATACAGTGCATGGGCTAGCTACCTCATTTTCTGTCTCCACATCTTGAAGTACATTCTTACAAAAGAGTTTTTCAACAGGTTCTAGAAAAACAAAAAAAATTAGCACATAAGACCCATCGGAGGAAACCAGACAGTGACATGGTCTTCTAGTGATATAGTCTTCTAGTCACATGAGCAAATACCCCCACAGCCTCCAGGAGGCTGTAAGTAATCACACTCAACTCACAGAAAGGGAAGTCTGGTCTGGGAAGTTGTGATAAATCTGTGGGTTTTGAACTTTCAATCACCAGGAAAACCAATCTGCTAACAAAGGCTCCAGAAAAGACAAGGGCCTTTCCCCAGACAGAGGGCATCTTAGTTTAATTACATTTTCCAATTACAGAGTGATGAACTGGCAGGTAACAATTATAATCCTACTGCTGAAACAGCCCCTTCCACTTCACAGCTGCCCCTTTATTACTTCTTGACAGACTAAGACTAAAAGAATATCAGGTGATGAAAACAGGAAGGCCACCAGCTGTACTCAATCATTTCATCTGAACAATTTCATCCATGATTTTTAAAACACTTGGAATCTACGGAAAAGAACCATGTGGTCAGTGATTGTATCACACCCTTAACACGTTATCCACTGGAGCTTCCATTGGAAGCCCACAATACTGAGTCATTTTTTTTTTTTGGAGGAATTACTGACTTCCAAATTTCAAACCTTTATCCGCTTCCTCCCACTCTCCTCACCCCAATCAAAAAAAAAGTTTTCTTTGTCAATGACTTGGATTAAAACATTATTTGGTGATATTAACATTAGAGAAAGTTGGATGAATGGTATATGGGAACTCCCTGTACTTTGTAACTTTTCTGGAAATATAAAATTATTCCAAAACAAAAATCTTTTTTTTTTAAGAGAGAGAGAGAGAGCGAGCGAGCATAAGCGGGGGTCGGGGGAGAATCTTAAGCAGGTTCCATGCTCAGTGCAGATCCTGATGTGGGCTCCATCTCATGACCTTGGGATCATGACATGGGCTAAAACCAAGAGTTGGTTGCTCAACTGACTGAGCCACCCAGGTGACCCAAAACAAAAACTTTTTAAAAAAGGAATGGGTTAGATAATGACAATAGTAGTAAGGACCACTGGCCACAGCCAGAGCAAGTAAAGCCAATTGTCCCAGGTTAACTGAAGCAATGAAGAGTGAAATTTTATCACCAAGAAAGAGAAAATAGTAACATCATGTTGAAATGCAAACTGTTGCATTATGATTTCTTATGTAAATGTCTCTACTGTTGAAAACCCGTAAGAATATGTGTTGCATAATGTGCCCAGGATCCTAGGAAGAGACAGGTTATAACATCCAGAAGTTAAATGAATGCATCCACACCATGCAAGTCCTTTTTGAGGTTTCGAGTACAGAATAAGGAATGCGTTTGCTGTGCAGAGATGCTGGTACCTTTGCTGCAGGAGTAGTGGGCAACACTGCAAAATGGGATAAAAGGAGTTGCCAAAACCCATGTGCATGCCCATCCCACCTCCCTGGGAGCAGTCCTCATGCCCAGTCCCCACCCTGCCTGCCCCCATGTGCCTTACTCAGGTTCACACTGCACAGCCAGACCTGCAGGAAGGCAATACAGAAACCCATCCCCGTGCTAAAAGATGAGAGAGAATGAAGAGTGGTTTTATTCCCCCATGTAAAGCAGAACTTCCTACAGGTATGTAAGATCAGAGAAAATCCAAGTACTGTGGACACTCACCCTATAGAATATCTTCCTTCATCCTCACTATGATGAATAGAATTTTATGCACAAAATCAGTATGCTAGTAATTCTAAGCACTTCAATGAGCCCTAGAGAGAAAAATCCATTCTTGGGGTGGGCAGAACTCAACCCCCCCCCCCATATTACTGCAAATGAATGAAACAGCACCTAACACAGTGCTTGGTACATAGGAACCATACAATAAATGGTAGTTTCCTCCCTCTAAATGGTCTCATACATGTGGAATTATAGATCAAAATCGAAATAGATATTTATTTATGGTAGTAAATGTGATAACTGAGGCCAGGAGGACACATCTAAAATCAAAAATAAAGAGAATGTAGGGGCACGTGAGTGGTTCAGTTGGTTAAGCCACCGACTCGGTTTCAGCTCAGGTCATGATATTGCAATTTGTGAGTTCGAGCCCCACATTGGACTCCACATTGGCAGAGCGGAGCTTGCTTGGGATCTCTCTCTCTGCTCCTTCTCTGCTCACTGTCTCTCTCAAAATAAATAAAACTTAAACATTTCTTTTAAAAATAAAGAGAATGTAAATTAGGCAGTAGGTGGCTGAAGAGCAACCAGCAGGGTCTAAGGGATAGCATATTTGCATAAACAGGTAAAACAATTATATTGAAACCTGATGACATAAAAAGCATTTTGCATTTGGGCCTCTTCCATCATACCCAATGAAGCCCCTCCAAGCATCAAGGAGGACCAGGTTCTAGGCTGCATGGGCTTGGGTGGACTGCAAATAGAAGTGCTTACTAATTCTCCATTGCTTTTTACACAAACTGCATTTTAGGATAGTTGTAGATGTAGAGAAAAGCCACAAAGGCAATACAGAGTGTTCTATATATTTGTTTTGCCTATTAACACCTTACATTACCATGGAATATTTGTCGCTCCTAAGAAATCAACACCAGCAAATTACTGTTAAATAAACTCCACACTTTATTCTTATTTTGATAGCTTTTCCACTAATGTTCTTTTTCTGTTCCAAGATCCATCCAGGATACCACGTTACATTCAGTCATCACGTCTCCTTAGGCTCCTCTCGCCTGCAATAGTTTCTTGGACTTACCTTATTGTCCATGACCTTGATAGTTTTAAGGAGTACTGTATTTAAGGTATTTTGTAGAATATGCATTGATCTGGGTTTGTCTGATGTTTTTTTTTTTTTCTCATAGTTAGTCTGAGTTTCTGGACTTTAGGGAAGAAGACCATAGAGGTGTAGTGCCCTTCTTACACATCATAGGCCACCTGTTATCAACACGACTTATCACTGATGATGTTTACCTTGACCACCTGGCCGACATAGTCCATCTCCACTGTAAGGTTACTTTTTTCTCCCTTTTCATAACCTTAAATCACTAAGGATAGCCCAGACTTGAATTAGGGTAGGGGAGTTTAAGCTCCACCCCCTTATTATATAAGTTACTAATACATAAATTATTTGGAATTCTTCTATAAGGAAGATTTCATCTCTTCTCCCCTGCTGATTTATTCATTCATTTATATCAGCATGGACTCATGGGTATTTTACACGTTCAGTTCTAACACTAGGTTATTTTCTTGCACTCCTTTGACATGCCCACCCTTTTGTTTTTTGAACAATTCCTTACTTTCTGGTACTACAAGGTATTCCTGACTCATCTTGTATACTCCCTTCTATGTCCCAGCCCTAGAAGCAGACATTTGTCCAGGGAGACTTGCTTGCTTTAATTAGAGAATGGAATCAGAAAGGAAGAACCATGCACTGGGTACTCCCCATTGGTTTGGTACCTGGAGATCACACCGCAACTGTCTATGATGGGCTGGGCCTTCCTGGGAAGCCTACCCTGGAGCCTGCACTTGGTCCACCAGCATCTTCTTACTGAATTATGGTTGTCCCATGTCAGGAATGTCACACTTCTGTGTGGTGGGACTTCAATTTGAAGAATTTTTCTGCCATGGACATGAATAAGAGCCAAGGCATATGGGTTCAACTGGACACAGAACAATTCATTCTACCATTCAGAGACAGAATAAATTATTTGGTGATTTTGAAAGAGGGAGCTAAGTTTTCTTAACCCCTTTGAGGTTCTCTCTCTTCAACTCCTTCAGGGCTCTCTCTTTCCAAGGAGTCTGGTAGAAGAGCTGGAGCAGCTGTCACTGTCTGATGTCATCAAGAGGTCTGGGGTTGGGGAACTTGGTCTCACTTAGGGGTGTGGCCATGCTGCTAAGTCACGTCAGTCAATCAACCATCCATGCATTTGTTTGTTCCTTAGGTGACAAATATGTACTTACCTCATATACAAACTAGGCTCCATTCTAGGACTGGTGATACAGCAGTGGAAAAAAAGACAAAAACCAGATATCCTGCCCTCATGGAGCTAATACACTTGCAGGGGAATAAAGAGAACAATCAGAAACCAACACGTAAAGGTCAGAGGGCTATCAGTGCTATAAAGAGGCAGGGCAGGCTAGGTAGAGAGAGCCAGTGAGGAGGAAGGGAGTCCAGGAGAGGACAACAGAGACTCTGAGTGAGGTTGAGGTCATCAGTTGGCTTTGAACACAGGAATAGTTCCTATTCTTTCTGTTTTGTTAGTGACCACTATGACTGTTATGCTTGAAGTTGCCCATTGATAGGAGTGTTGGCCAGTAGGAAGGCAAAGGGTAAAGCAGGAAGGCCAGCCACGTGGCTCTCATAGTCACCTAGGCCAGGGATGACAGTGGCCTGGGATGGGATGGTGGCAGTAGCTGTGGCACATGGAAGAGAGAAAGAGCCATGGATTATTCCAAAGTGTTTGGTCTGTGCCACTGGCATGTAGAGTTGAGCTTGACCGAGATGGAGAAGGATGCGGGATTAGGTTGGGGTGGAGAGGATCAGAAGTTTGATCAGAGACATGATAAATTAGTAATTGTGAGGAAAGTATTAATGTCAGTGCCATAACTGACCAGGCCCCCCTCAGAACTACCTTAGAAGCAACAGTTAAGATAAATGGGACTATCATCCCCACTCAAGTGACTCTGTGCCTGGATTGGAACGTCAGCCTGGGCCTGCACAACTAGAATGATATAGACCATTCATAGGAAGTGGAGCTATGGCTTCTGTGTGTCCAGGCAAGCCCATGTACCTTGCTCTCATTCACGTCCATGTCAGCCTTACACAACTCATGTGGGAGACAGGGCAGAAATGAGCTGTCTGCGGCTTGCTGCTGACCTCTCGACATCATGAGGATGCCCTGCCTGCTGTACCTTCCATTTTGTATCTTCCTGTAAAGCCCCCTAAACTTAACATGAGATTAAAACCTATTTGTGCCTTGTGAGTCGTTTACCCATAACCACAGCTGTGCTACTGCATAATAAAGATGATATTTAAATCTCTCTCTGTCTTATTCTTGTCCTCCCATAATTGTGAAGGGAACAAAGCAGCATTAATTATGGCCTCCCTGATTCTCTGACATCCCAGTGGGAGTTTCCTTTAGGTGGTGATACGTGCTAATCAGTCTTTATGGTAACGCAGAGGGCAAAAAGCTAACTGCAGACCTAGAAATCTAACCCTGTTACATCAATCAAATCTTTACCAATTCTTGGAATGACAGAAATTCCCAAGTACTGTTCCTTAAATGAAGAACGGATAGAGCCCCAGACATGAAGATGTGAGCTCGTCTTCGATCAAGGCTGTCACTGAAAACTCTGAGCAAAATGGTCCCACTCTACCTCTGGAAGGCTGTGCTGTCACAGGGGACAGAACAGTGAGCAGTCCCAGAAGCTGTTTTACCTCTTCGTGAAGCATCTACCGATACTGCATAAATGTAGCCCATGGGAACCACAGAAAGACCAGCCTGGAGAGAGGTCTTTGCTGATGGGCACACAGAGCAGCTGGACTGAGCCTGTCGCTTCTTCCCTCTACTGGTGGCAAGAGGAAAACAAGTGACAGCACAGTATCACAAGTTATGTTGGTGGCATTCAATCATGATTCCCTAATAAGGAACTTTTGAAGAAAAGTTTTAAAAATTATTTTTGAGGGGCACCTGGGTGGCTCAGTCAGTTAAGCATCCAACTCTTGATTTTGGCTCAGGTCATGATCTCATGGCTCATGGGTTCAAGCCCCATGTCAGCTCTCTCTGTGCTGGCAGTGCAGAGCCTGCTTAGGATTTTCTCTCTCTCTTTCTCTCTCTCTGTCTCTCTCTCTGCCCCTCCCTGCTTGCTCTCTCACTCTCTCTCAAAATAAATAAACATTAAAAAATTATTTTTGAGACCACAGATTTTATGACTGCTTCTCTGAAAGCGATGCTAACATGCTACCAGTTTGAGAGTCATGGATCCAGGTTTCCTTTCTTCACCCCCTGCTTATCAGCTCCCTCAGTTTTTAAATTTTAACTGGGTTCAGCACATGCAACCTCTCTCTTTATTTCCATCTGACAGATTTGACCACTTGGCATATTAATAACTTGGCCACCTACCAACAGTATAAGCACTGGGATCAGTCCTGGGGGAGACACCCTTCTCTGCTCCAGCTGAACTTGGTCTCCAAATGCTTTTAGATCTATGGCAACAAAAGCACAGGGAGACAATTCAACTATTGGATGGTGGCACTGCTTTGTTCCTGTACATCAGAGAGAACCGTATCTTGGAAGTTCATGGGTACACCTCCTGAAGGTCATCGCAGTCATTGCCACCTCACAAAATTTCTCTCTGGTCTAAGAGATGACCCCAGAACGAAATGACTTCTATGACCAATTTATTTACTATAATTACGCGACCACAGTTCATCATTCCTTTAACATGTAATGTCAGGAATCTCCAAATAATGTATTCTTTGCTAAATTACTCAAAGGTATATAGTTTGGAAATAAGGAGCCACCTGAAATCTATGACTACCTAACACTGATGTTCAAAGGAAACAGACAACCTGACACATGATTTCAGTAAAGACAATGCAACAGACATCACCCTCTCCTCTCCACTGCCAGGCCAACAGTTCCCTTTTATTGTGCAAAAGGAAACCTCATTCCTTTTGCATAATTCGCAGCTTTTCACTTCCACTCCGGTCATGTTCTTACTCGGGATGAACCCCATGCCAGCCGCCCTCCTGGCAGACCCCAGAGAGTGGCCCCATTTCATTAACACATTGGACTGCCTAATGTGGCACCACATGGAGATAAGGACGCCAATTACTGGACCTCAGGTGCCTCCCAGCTCTTACCACCCACCCTTCACCTCAGTCCAATGTCTCAGGCAGAATAAGCTTGCTTAATGGGCCTGAAAAATAAAGCTGTGTCCCCTCAGCATGTCACTCACTGAACACGTTTTAGTTACATGCGCTTGGAACACCGCAGCCTCCTGCACCGGTAGGGACAGAGGAAACGTAGCCCAAAAGGATGAGAAAAGGCAGATGGAGGAGTTTTCTGTTCCTATACAATTTTGAAAACTACGAATAGGGAAAAGGGATAAACATAGAGAAAACACTTTACTATAGAAAGAACCACCTAAAAGACAATGAAAGAAGCAAAGATGGCGGCCACAAAAGCCACCTCTGCACACAGAGAAGTGTATACAGAATGTTACAAACGCCAAACAACTGTTCCCAGCACGGGGATGCTTTCATCTCATATTACTCTGGTTGCTAATTGCCTAGCTATTTCCTAGACCTTTGCAAGAGAAAAAACGATCCAACCCTCTACCAAAGTTTGGCAGGAGTTTAGGTCAGGAAATGAACTAGGTTACACTTTTGCAAGTTGGAGGCTGAGAAGTTATCATCCCTGCCCACTCCTTCCCCGCTACACCCTGGTAAATTTTGGAGGCCCGTGAATGGATCAAAATAAACAAACAACCCTGAAACAAACAAACAAAACCCCAGCCCTTGACCTCTGAAAACATATTAACACAAAGTCAGTTTTATTTTCCGGTTAGAGATTTGCTATAGAGTTACGTCCTTTTAGCAAAATCATGTGTCTATGCAGCTATTGACTCGATTGTGCTGTGGCGGCCTGTTTGTAGCAGGGATTGCTAACCAATGTGGCCAGCCTGCATGCTGAAATAGCATCATCCACTAGAGGCCAGAATGAGACTGTCATGTTCAGTGCTGTTGAGGCCCCTTCAGACAAGTACAGGCTTATGGAGAAATGAAGCACGAGATATCAGTGAGTGACACCAGAACCATTGGTGACATGCCAGCACAATGCATTTCTGAATCCTCTTACTGAGAGTATCCTTCCACATCTAACTTAGATAGCAAAGGAGGCATTGACAGGACAACATCCGTCAGCAAGAGCTGACAGTGAGAACTCAGAAAGTAGCACGAAAATAGACACGCCTTTCCTGAGCTGAAGGTCAGAAGGCAGGAAAAGCACAGGTAGGACACTGGAGTTGGCAAGAGAGAGGCCAAGATACAGCCAAGTGGCCAATACAGGTGGCAGTAAAGGGGAGCAGAGAAATGGCAGGGAAAATGCCTCTCGAGTTCTCAGACCTGGGGATGGACTGGACTTCTAGGACAGCCTAGAACATTCGTGGGGAACTGGTTAACTGCACATGACACATGAACAATGGATGTAGAACATGATACAGCCACCAAAGAATGAGGCAGGCATGTCTCTTCGCATGGAAAGGCCTCTAAGACATGCTTAAATAAGAAAATACCAGCAGTATGCTCTTTAATGATGGCACTGGTGTACATCTGTTAGTGTTAGGTTGCACACGGACACATATATACCCACACATGCATGAAAAACTTCCAAAAAGATTCACGCACACACAACCAAACAGGCAGCTTCCAATTAGGGCCTTTGCATGTGTTGCCCCCATTCAGATCTGTCCCCAGAGCCTCCTCTCAGCTCTTGGGTCAATTACAATCTCAGTAGGATACCCATGGCTGCCACATTTAAAATCCCAATCCCTCCAGCACTCTCTATCCCCCTTTGTTTCTTTATTTTCCTACCAAACACCTATTGCCAGCTGCCACATTTCATGGTTTACTTATTTATGTGTTATATTTTGTCTCATTGTCTGGATTGTAATTTCCATGAGGGGAGGGATATTTTTGTCTGTTTTTCTCACTGCTGGGTTCCCCAGTGCCTAGGGCAGTGTCTGTTCCTAAACAGGTGCTCAATAAGTTTTTACACGAATTAGTCAAGTCAAGATGTTTCCTTTGTCGATGTTCCCTGAAGTGTGAAGAGCCAGAAGTTACTTAAGGTTACCAAGGCAATCCAACTGAGCTGAAGCTGCTGCCCGGGGCATCATCTCTAGTTGACTTCACTCCAGAATGGGTCCAAGGAATCAATCAGTTCTGTTGGTCCTTAGCCTCTGGGACTTTGTACTTAAAGGCTTTCATTCTCTGGAAGATGTTTGAGGCAAACTTCTAACAGCTACTCTTAGACTTTGGACAGAAGGGTGGCCCTCCTTTTCCCAGAAAGGTCATCTACTTCAGCCAATGACACAGGTTTGGGAGAATCCTGGAGAAGCTGGGGGTGAAGGACATCTGCCTGGCAAGTTGAACCAGCCTACTGCACCGTGGCTTTGAAGGGATGGCAACTGCCATGGTGTCCCTGTCTGGAATGAAGTTCTTGTCCACACAGCCTACTTCATTCAGCTTCACACTGCACCAAAAAGATGCAGCAGAATGTCAAGAAACGGCTCATCCAAGATTCTCAGCAGGGAAGTAAGTGTCTGCCTATCATCATATCTTGCTGAAATAACTGAATTGTCAGAGCTTGGATATTATCTTTGCAGAGGTCTTGCTAATGGAGATACCTCCAAATACTAATCGGATTCTGGGGGGGGGGGGCGGGAAGGGGGGCAATTCCTTAAGCAGTCTAGCCCCATTTCACAATTTTTAAAAAAATTGAACCGTGAGAAATGTTTTTGGAATAAAAGATGTGTTGTCATGTGGGCCAGTATAGAGCCGTTGGGCTAACTGTAAATATTAATGGGATGCTTTTTCTACTTCCTCATTCCTAACTGCAAATTAGTTACCTCCTAAAGATCTAGCTCTACTTAGCATGTAGATAGGGAAAATTACTTGGTGCAATTTCATGCTTGGTTTGTATTCTCTTCAGTTCTATTTATCAAGTGGTTTGCATTCTATTTTAAATGGTTTAGCTCCTAACTGCATGAATAAATATGGTAATATCTCTCTTCCCAGATTATCAGACCTGGGACTATTTCAAGTTTCCAAAAGTCAGCCCAGGACAGAGATGAACGCAGCTAAAATAACTGCATCATAGAACCATGCACTTTGCTCCTAGGCTTTCATGGAAAGCTTTATTAACTCTTATTTAACAAACAAGCTTAATAAGTATGTTTAATTAATTCCTAGATCTAAAGCAGATTGGAAGGAAAATAAGGCTAGGAAAAAGACCTAATAATAAGGCAGCTCAAATGACACAGAGATGAAAGGATGATAATAATAAAAGGGCAAACAAACCATAGGTAATGAATATTCATAATGAAGATCAATTGTCAAGACAATATTTAACTCTGACCAGCATACACTGAAATGTCAGGGAGCTTTCTAATGTTTTTTAGAAAAATTTTAAACAGAAATAGCTTTAGGGGCGCCTGGGTGGCTCAGTTGGTTAAGCATCCAACTCTTGGTTTCAGCTCAGGTCATGATCTCATAGTTCACAAGATCAAGCCCTGCATTGGGCTCTCTGCTCACAGCACAGAGCCTGCTGCTTGAGATTCTCTTTCTTCCTCTCTCTCTGCCCCTCTCCCATGTGCTCTCTCTTTCTCTCAAAATAAATAAACTTAAAAAAGAAATTGCTTTAAAAGAGAGCAGTGCTTAAGATCTTGATTATTTCTTCAGTAATTTTCTTCAGCTTCTTCAACTCTTAATTCTTTAAGCTAGCCAAATGGAAATGATGATTATATAGACTATATAATATCCATATGTGTACATTACATATATAGTATACAGGTATATTAGAGATGATAGATCACAGAAATCCACTACAGATGAGGATAGCTATCCACAAACTACATTTATTCACTCATTTATTCAATAATCTTATTAAGTGCTAAGCACAGTGCTAGTTCCAAGAGAACTGGACAGACTTGACCCTGCCCTCGTAGACCCTCCTTACATTCTATTTCATTACATTTTAGATAAGCTCCCAGAAAGATGAAAACTGGGTGCCTCGAGAGCATATAGATGAATAGACCAGATCTAGTCTGAAGGTGGTGACGTCCCTTTGAGCTTTAAGCTCAGATCTGGAGGGCTCATCACTTAAGTAGGTAAGGAGCTGGTGATGGGGAGGCACTCCTGGCAGGGGAAAGCTTTTGAGTGCTTTTGATACATTTGATTTCAGAAATTAAACCACTTGCACTTTCCAAAGACATTGGGTGAAACAAGAAAAATGGATTCCATGTCATAAAGCTCAAATAAAACATGTAAATATATAATCTAATAGTCGACAGTGGCTGTAACTTCACATAAGGTTGCATCAACATCGCACAGCATACAGATGTCTTCATAGCAAAACATATTCAACCACAAGTTCACAGTCATGTTCTAGGGGTAGCAATCAGAACAACTGGAAATCCAAACAGATTACCCTAGACTCCTTCATATAGAAGTTTACAGCTGTGGTATCATGGGCATAGACATGAACTGGTTCAGAAATGTGCTGTTAATGACCTACAGGGCTCTAGAAAATGAGTCTGCAGAGAAAGTGGAGTGCAAGGGCTCAAAGCAAGAGTTCTCAGATGGGTTTGGACATCAGCTCTGCCACTTACTAACCAGGTGACCTTGGACAAGATCCTAACCTCTCTAAGTTCAGTGGTCTCTTTTCTAAAATGGACTGCTGGAAGGAATAAATGAGATACTGCATGAAACATGCTTAGCACATACAAATAAGTACTTCACTGTTTTGAGGAAGAGGAGAAGGACTATTAAAATAGTCATGGGACTGTTTTATAAAAGGAGCATAAACAAAAAGATCAGACAGTTCCAGAAGTTGGGATGTATCAAATAGATATATTATTAATATTACTTTTAATTTTTTTAATGTTTATTTATTTTTGAGAGACAGACAGACAGAGCGTGAGCAGAGGAGGGGCAGAGAGAGAGGGAAACACAGAAGTAGAAGCAGGCTTCCAGGCTCCTAGCTGACAGCACAGAGAACCGACGCAGGGTTCAGACTCACAAACCATGCGATCATGACCCGAGCCGAAGTCAGACACCTAACTGACTGAGCCACCCAGGTGCCCCTTACTTTTTTTTTATTTAAAAATTTTAATGTTTATTTATTTTTGAAAGAATTATTAATATTACTTTTACTAATCATATCTTACATGTACTAATCGTGTCTTACATGGAGCAGTCTGCTTTAGGAGCTGCCTCTACAGATTTTGCCCTGTAGCCAAATGTAATATAAAAGATGGATCAGGGTCCTTGTCATCTTGGAAGCAAAGCCAAAAAATGGAAAGAGGTTGAATGCTGACGTCATTGTGTTGAATTGCTATTTGAAACCATAATAAATCTTCAAATAAGAAAACTAACACCTTTGTTTTTTTGTTACCCAACTACTTTGAGGAATGTTTCCGTCACTTGCAACCAAAATAATCCCAATATATCCAATGCATTAGAAATATATAATTTAAATTTAATATAAATTGGATAAAATATAATCCAGCATATCCATTGCTCCTTCAAAACAATCTAAGTATCTCACCTCTGCAACTGTACTCATTCCATTTCCAACTGGTTTTTCTTTTCCTAAGTGTTGAACTCTTTTCCATCTTTCAAAGCCTCTCTTACCATCAACTAAATGAAGCCTTTTCTGATTCCAGCAGCATAATAACTTCTTCTTTTGCACTCCAAGAATTTTATTTTCACTTCTTGTAAAGAATTTCATACTCTGGAGTAACTGCCTCTTCTTCCCTTTTGTGTCCATTATAGCACCCTGTATCTTGCAATGATAGACCAAATACATAATTGATTTTACCACATTGTATAAACTAGACTATTAACTAGTTTCTCAGAAGACTGCCGATGTTGATCTTAGCTAAAATGTTAATATTGGGGCACCGGGTTGGCTCAGTTGGTTAAGCATCTGACTTCAGCTCAGGTCATGATCTCATGGTTTGTGAGTTCGAGCCCTACATCAGACTTTCTTTCCACTGTCAGTGCGAAGGCTGCTTTGGATCTTCTGTCCCCCTCTCTTTTTGCCCCTCCCCTACTCACTCGCGCACTCTCTCTCAAAAAAATAAGTGAACTTAAAAAAATAAATAAAATCGTTTGGTCATTAAGAGAAGATTTAAGAAAAATAAAATGCCAACATTATGTGAAAAAGAGAAGTCAAACCTTGGCTTCACATCTCCATGTTTATGGCATGAACCGGCAGCATCAGGCATTTTCTGATATCCCCCATCGCTGGTCATTCTGGATGTCATTTTTGGGGTAGCAGAACATAACCTCCCTAAAAGTATAAAATGAAAGGTTACAAATCCATCGCATTTCATATTAAGCACATAGACTGTATTTTACAGATGTACTTTGTAATCTGCACTACCAGAAGTCAGGACACTCAGCTTCCCAGATCTTGTAAGAATATTTGCAGCATACTTTAATAACGTGTATATTCTACCATTTCAGCTGTATCTCAAAACATCTTTGGAGTGTTATATTTTACTATTTATAATCAATCATGTAACCCAGTTTCAAGAAACAAAACAAAGAATGAATTCAAATAAGAATTTTTTTGCATAAAGATCTAGCAAGGTGTTGTGAATTCCTAATCTGAGCTTATTCTATGAAATGAAAATGCATTAGTCATTTTCTATCTACACAGCACTCAAATGGGAGAGGCAGATTCTATTTTCTAATGCTTGGTTATTAAAATGTATTTTAGATGAAAGGCATAAAATGCTTATTTCCACACAAACTACTAGATAGCAGAATGAATAGAGTCATCATGCTCATGAAAATTGCAAGCACCTGAGAGAGATATCTATTCAGCCAAAAGAATGCTATAGCATTTATCTTTCAGAATAACTATTTTCTAAGATTATTTTTAATTAGCTAATGGCTTTGGTTTGCCAAAATAAAGCGAATATTTGCATAATATCTTAACAGTTTATACTTTGATAATTATCCCTGGCATGGACTGAATGCTTGTGTCTTCCCAAAATTCATTTGTTGAAACCAACCCCCCCCCCCCCCAACCCATGTGATGGCATTAGGAGATGGGTCTTTGAGAGGTCATTAGGGTTAGATGAGGTCATGGGTTTGAAGCCCTCATGATGGGACTGGCATCCTGAGATGAGTCACAAGAGAGCTGTGTGATGTTGAAGACACAGCAAGGAGATAGGAAGCAGGCCCTCACTAGACACTGGATATGCTGGTACCTTGATCTTGGACTTCTCAGCCTCCAGAACTGTGAGAGATAAATGTTTGTTGTTTAAGCTACCCAGTCTATTGATGTTTGGCTACAGCAGCCCTGAGGGACTAAGGCAATCCCCATTTTATATTTATGGAAAATGAAGCTAAGAGGTAATACATCAAGCACATGATGAAGCCAAAAGCCTGTGTCTCATCCCCAATGGCCACATGACATGTTATACAAGTGTCAATAAATTTGCTGCTCATGAAACTCTTTTCCCCAGCTTTTATTTCATACCATAGATACCTTGAAGTTTCCAAAAGCTGGTCTCTTCTAGAGCTGCTTGCTCGGCACAGCCTTGTCCTTGGGGATGGGTACCCCTCTCACTTTCCATAGCTGCAATGCTGTCCCCACCATCTCTCCACTGCTTGGTCTTTCTGTCCAGGCTGTCCACTTTGGACCTACCCTTCCCTTCTGGAGATGTGACTACGGACTCTGATCTGCACATTCCAGGCCCCCAGAAAAGCAAAGAAGAGTTCCTCTCTTCTGAAGAGAGACCCCTGCTCTTGTTCAACATGTGTAAATAATAGAAATACGTCTCCAGCACACTGGCCCCTCGCTCTGGTTTATGTGGTTGCTCATCACTCCAGGAGAGGGTATCACCACCATCTTGGAGTGGGAAGGATCCTTTCAAACCAGTTTTGGAAACATCTCTGGAAATGGAGTGAGTTGAAGGGAATGTCTTTTCCATTTGCTCATGACTTGCTTGTCTGGTGACTACTTGGGGTGCCTGTACTGATCCACTGTCCATCTTAGTAGATGGCAATTGGTCAAACCAAGCACTGCCATGTGCACCATGTGCATTTGCAGTGGGCCCATGGAAGACATTGGCACCCAAACTTCCATGAAACGCAGCATTGTCCAAGGGGCCCTCTGACACATCCAAATAACTCTCAGGATGTGTGAGGTCAAATTGTTTCCGAGTGATCATAGGAAGGCTGCTTTTAGTAGAGCTCTGCATGCTTCTGTTTGGCTCACCTCTTGGTACTCTCCCTGTGAGAGTCCCCTCTACTCTCTCCATGATGGCATGTTCCCATTCATTTTTGTGTTTAATATCAGTTTGGAGGGACCCCAAAGCGAACCTCACATTATCTGATTCCTTCCTCCTTCCATTGGAGCTGTGACTGGGGGATATACTTGGACCCCCAGGCAGTCTCTGGATGGAGTTTTCACCTCTGGAGCTGCCAGCCTTGAATTTTACTGTGAGACCTTTGGGGCTCCTCAGATGGGACTCCTCTGGTCCTCTGCACTCCTTCCTGACTTCAGCCTGCAGAGGTACCTCCCCAGGGGAGGGAACACCACTTAGCACCATGGTTCTTGACGCTAGTGTGCTGTCACTTGTGGGAGACAAAGCAATTCCTGAAAACCCTCTACAGTTCCTGCCTAGAACACACTTTCTAGGTGTTCTATTACTTTCTCCAGCTTCATCCAAATGTTCCTCCTCTGAGCTATCAGTGAGCGGAGTCCAGAAGTAACTATTTCTGGGTGAGCTCTGCCTGGTTCCCTCTAAAATCTTACTTTCTTCAGAAGTGCAACTCAGTGGTGGCTGGGGCCCCAGCCTCTCAGGAAATGCCTCATCCTCACTGGGAATGTGAATACTATTTCCTGATCTGGAATACTTTTGTTGAGCAGAATCTTCCCACTGAAGACTGTTAGGAGGGCACTCGGCAGCTCTTCCGTCCCCCTCGTTCCTGACTGTAGTTTCTTGGCACTCACAAGACTCACTGCCAGGAAAATCCTCCCTCAAGAAGGAACTTAGAAATTCTGAAGACAAGTCCATTTCTGACCAGTTATTTGGGGGGCTTAAAGAGAATATCTGAATGTTTGTTTGTGCGCTAGACTCGTCTGCTCTGAGCAGGAGTGGGCAATCAGGTGACTTCAGATAAGCATTCTTTTTATTTCTTAGAGCTTCTGAACTTTGGTATGGGTTAGACCGAGGGAATCCTAGAGAAGCTGTGGGACCCTTCAACCCATCCTCTTTTGGAGGTTTGGGCAAGAACTTCTGAGCCCAATTTATAACATGTCATAGCTTCTCTCTCTCTGGGACCAAGGCATCAGCCAGCAGCTTGAGATCCAGCTCTGTTGGGTGTCTCTCTCTCCTGGGCCCCTCCCGGACCCTCTGGTCCTGATCCTGTTCTGCTTCTCCAGGTACAACTTTGGACACTTCCTGGAGCAGAGGTTTCTTTTCAATTGCCAAACAACCCAATGACATTTGTAGGCCTCTCAGCCCAAAGGCTTTTCTGAGGGATTCACTCTGGTGTCTTGGGAAGCTGTCCACACTGGTTGGCTGCTATTTCTGGAAGCATCACCTTTGATGATCCCAATGCTTTCATAGTAAGCCACACGCTTGGCTCATAAGTGCTCTAGGTCATGGGTCCGAGGAGTGTCTGCCTCATTCCATGGAGGAGAATGTGCAGTCAGTATAGGGAGTAAGGGATCCATCTGCAAATAAAAAGAGACAATTCAAAAACTAAAAGAAATTCATCAATGACTCTTCTGTCTACAGTGTGGTCCTACCATAGTCATTAACATCCTACAACCCAACTAACATTTTTATAAGAACTTGAGGGCAGTTTTCTAATTACAAGAGCAAGACAACTAACATGATGAGAAACTAATGTGGTGTGAGAAGAAAAATTTCACCACTAGTATTTTATCATATCCAGTCACGCGTTGGGTCTTAGTTACTGAATGAGAAAGGTTAGTTTTGTCTTTTGAGGGGATACATGCTAATTTAGTGAATATAAAATAGAAGATGATTTTTAAAATAAAGGTAGCCTGGTAGATTTCACTGTTTTTCTACTGCTTATTTTTTTTTTTACCAAATATATAAGTTCTTTTTCATATTTATAAATAGCATACGAATTTAAAAAGAACAAAAGGCAAAAGTCTAAGAAGCGGGGGCGAGGGGGAAGAGGACAAGACAGGTAAAGAACATTTATTCAGACCCACTCGGTATAACCATTTCATAGAAATTTATCCTTCCTCCATACCTGGCCAACCCAGGCCAGGCCAGAGAGAGACAGGATGGTAAAGACAGAAAGGCTCTAGAGCAAGCAAAAAAAAAAAAAAAAAAAAAAAAAAAGGCCAGAAAGTCACTTCAAAGTCACCTATCAACTGAATAGGCTACTCACCAAAACTGGACTCCTGACAAACCCCCACTTAAGAAAAAATTAAATCATTAGAGTCCTTTATTCCTAATGTAAGGCAAATTTCGTAAAACAAAACTTCTCCTTTCTTCATCTCTTCTCCGCCTAATTTGCTAGTCTCCCTTGAGGAAGCTCCAGCAATTTGAAAATTACTGACATAAAAAATACCCTTCACAAAAATACTACGCGTGGGGTTCTTCGGCATCCTTGCCATACATGGTCAGCCCCAGGAAATTTCTGCGTGGATAAAGCGATGAATGCAAGCACAACAGACACTAATAATTTAGAGATTTACAGCCTGAATGCATGGCCACGCTCCACACAGTCTCTCCTTTGATCTCCACAGTGATCCTGAGAGCGCTTCAGGTGCAGTAAGTGATGTTCAAGGGTGTCAGTCATTTATTTAGACACAGACTCACACCTGCCAAGCAAAGACCAACAGTCACATCTGTTCCATCCAAGGTGCTCAGTGTTAATAACTCCTCACTCTGAACATAGGACCACCCTTCTTGCAAGAGTTCGATGAGAGCTGGAACATTTTGAAGGGGCTCTTGATGTTCAAAACAACCCAAAAACTCACTTTTTCTCTGAATTTCTCACCATCCCTGCTTCCAGGCTGGACATGGCTCTGAATTGATGAAAAAGTGTCTGTCCTAGACATTAGTTGATTAAAAAAAAAATGTGTATTTACTTTTGAGAGAGACAGAGAGAGAGACTGTAAGCAGGGGAGGGGCAGAGAGTGGGAGACACAGAATCCCAAGCAGGCTCCAGGCTCTGAACTGTCAGCACGGAGCCCCACACGGGGCTCAAACTCATGAACGGGGAGATCATGACCTGAGCCGAAGTCAGACGTTTAACCAACTGAGCCACCCAGATGCTCTGACATTGTGAATTTTCTTAATCATTATACTAAAAGTATAAGGACTCTCATGTTGTTTTTGGAGGAAGAAATTTCCGTTGGAACTGGACTTCTATTCAAAAATACCTTGACTTCACCTCGACCACTCTCTGCCCAATAGGAAATCAATCTCATAAATAAGTGCATTCCTAGGTGTTACTAAATGACAATAAATTGTAATGTCATACAAATGATGCTGACACTAAATAGTACTAAGAGGACACTCTTAAACATGTATTTACACACTTTGACAAATAATTTCTGAAGACACCATGTCTGTCCTGGAAGGTACAGATATTTGAATCAATGAATTTTTTAGAAAAAAGGGACCCATCTATCTTACGAGGCAAGGTAACTTCCACTGTTTTCCATGGTAACTGCACAATTTTACATCCCCACCCCAGTGCACAAAGGTTCTCTTTTCTTCACACCTTCCCCAACACGTGTCTTTTGCTTTTTAATAACAGGCATCCTAACAGATGTGAGATGATATCTCATTGTCGTTTTGATTTGCATTTCCCTGATGATTAGTGGTGCTGAGCATCTTTTCATATACCTATTGACCACTGTATGTTTTCTTTGAAGAAACATCTATTCAGATCTTCTGCCCATTTTTAATCAGGTTATTTTTGTTTTATTTTTTTGCTATCGACTTGTAGGAGTTTGTTACATATTTTAGATATTAATTCCAATCAGGTATACGGTCTGCAAATATTTTCTCCGACCCCAAAGGTTGCCTTTTTTTTTCTTTTCCTCTAAAAAAAATAAAAATAAAAATAGAACTACCATAGACTCCAGTAATTCCACTTCGGGGTATATATCATCAAGAAATAAAATCAATGTCTTGAAAAAAATATCCACACTCTCATGTTCATTGCAGTATTGTTCACAATAGCCAAGAAATGGAAATAGCCTAAGTGTCAACAGATAAGTGGTAAGAAATATGATCCATATGTGAATATTATTCAGTCATAAAAAGAAGGTAATCCTGCCATTTGCAACTTGGATGAACTTGGAGGACATGATGTTGAATGAAATAAGCCACACACAGAAAGACAAATACCACATGATATCACTTATGCATGGAATCTAAAAAAGTCAAATTCATAGAAACAGAGTATGATGGTGGTTGCCAAGGGCTGGGAGATGGGAAAATGGAGAGATGTTGGTCAAGGGGTAGAAACTTCCAGTTATAAGATGAATAAGTTCTGGAGCTCTAATGTATAGCATGGTGACTATAGTTAATGATACTGTATTATATACTTGAAATTTGCTAAGAAAGTATGTCTTGAGTATTCTTACTACACACATACACACAAAATAGCAACCACATGAAGTGGAAAAAAGAAGGTGATTATAAATAATAAAGAATTATTTTCCAGCCAGTGCCTTACACTCTGCAGGATTCCAGGCTTGCAAGGAGGATCAGAGTGCAAGGAGGATCAGAGTGCAATATAGATTTTTATATAGTGGGTTTGGGTGAGGCCAAGGGGACAGCAGGACTGCAAACCCTTGGTTCACTTCAACTAGAGCAGTTCCATTCCATCTGGGGCCAGATTGAGACCACAGGGTGCAGGCTCCACTGCACACCAGGTGGGGCCCTCAGACTCCCACTAGCGCTCATGGGGTGCCATCGCCCACCTCTGACCATTCCAGCTTACCGTGATCACTTCTACCAGGGACACCACTTACTGTCTGTACTACTGCTCGGAAACTAATCATGTATTGCTTCTTGAACCATGCTTGTATGGGTCGCTTGACTTACTACTACTTGAATTATCTTACTTTTTACCAAAACATTTATTTGGAAACAACTGGAACTTACGGAACAGTTACTGGTACAGTAGGAACAGAGTGACCAATCACCCCCGTTTGCCTGGGACAGAGATGGTTCCCAAACACACAAGTGTCAATGCTAAAACTGGGACCATCCCAAGCACACCAGAGTGGTTCAAAGAAATTTTTTCCCGAACAGTAAGCTGCTAACCTGATACTCCACCACCTCTGACCGCTGAATACGTTAGTGTAGATTTTATAGGAGCTAGAACATTTTCTTTCATAACGTAACAAAATAAGGAAAATAACATTGATACATTATGACTATCTTATTCTCAGATCCCACTCATGTTTAGCAATTGTCCCAACAATGTCCTTTCTAACAAAAAGATTCACTTCTGACTCATGCTTTGCATTTAGTTGTGTTTTCTTGGTCTCCTTTAATTTAGAACAGTTCCTCAGTCTTTCCTTGACTTCAATGACATTTTACGGTAGCCACACCAGGTTTCTCTGATCAGCCAGGGTCCAAGTTCCTTTGGGCTCATGTTGGTTGATCAGTTATTTCTGGAGCATCTTCTACAAGACGATAGTGTGCTCTACAGCACACTGGGCCAACAGTGCCTGTCACTTGTTAGAGATGGACTCTGATCCAGAGAGAGTAGGACCACAGCTATGCCCACAGGCAATAGTGGTCAAGTTTCAAGGGAACTTGAAAGTGAATTCTGGAAGCCCAGTGCTCTTGCCACAGCTTTCTGACTGTAAACAATGATGGCATAAAGACCACTGTCAGGACGTTGTATGCCAATGGCCTCAGAAATCCAGAATCCAGTAACTTAAAAGGGGAGTGGGAAACCCCGTGTGTGTGTATAATATCTATCTATATCTAAAAATTTTTCTAATGTTTATTTTTTTTTGAGAGAGAGCACAAGCAGCGGAGGGGCAGAGAGAGAGGGAGACACAAAATCCAAAGTAGGCTCCAGGCTCTGAGCTGTCAGCACAGAGCCCAATGTGGGGCTTGAACTCATAAACCGTGAGATCATGACCTGAGCCAAAGTCAGACGCTCAACTGACTGAGCCACCCAGGCACCCCAATATGTCTATATCTATATCATGGTCCAGTCCAGGGTATCTATGGAGAACCATGTAATCACAATAACACAATAATTACTAACAAGTGGCTTTGAAAACAGAGGCACAGAGCCGCTAAGTAACTTGCCCAGGGTCACACGGCTCATAGGTGGGAGGGCCAGAGTTCTTGCTCTTAACTCTTGTATATACTACCTCCCACTTAATTATTTAGTTGGCTCTGCATTGACATAACCAATGAATAGCCCAAGTTGACAGGTGATTAATTCAAATACAAACAGATTGGCTTGCCCATTGGAAAAGAAAACACCTGAAGCTAAACAGAAAAAAAAAAAATGTTTCAAAGTCATTGGCTGGCAAGGACTTAAGAGCATGGTGCAGAACTGGCAGTGGCAGTATATGCAGATAACAGATGCCTCCTTAATAGGTCTGTGTCTCATTCCCTGGTAAATGCCAAGATTTCTTTCTAGACCTCAGTGCTTCCTTGTTTCAATACTGTTTTCTTGCAATCTACTGAAATCTTCAAAGAATTCAGCCCTACCTCCCAGCCCCTCCTCAGACTGCGGTCTGCACATGCCACCTACAGGCATAACAGGATGCTGGTTTTCTCCAGAGCAGCCAACAGGATTGCTTAACTCACTGCCATCCCTAAAGACCCTAGAAGGCAGAGCAGAAGTCGAGGTAGAGGCACAAAAACTAGCGACACTGGGAGACCCATCACAGGTGAATAAAGGAATTGGCAACCCAATGGGAGAGAAGAAAACAAAAGGGTCAACCACATTAAATTAACGGCTGAGAAAGTAGGAGAGTTTATCGGTTACAACCTGGAAGCGGAGCGTGGCTTTTACCTAAAGCCAGATCACAGGTGCTCTGGTAAATGGTTAGAGTGCAAAAGAGAACCTTCTAGGAAAATAAACCTAGAAAGACGACACAAACAAGACCCTACATATTCCACAGCAAACCTTTTCCCCACAAATCCATCAGCCCCCACTACGGATTCTGGTGCTTACACAATACCTTCTTAGTTTAAAATAAAATAACCTGCAATTCCATCATAGCTTGCCTGAGGAAGAAGCTGATAGATAAAAACACTTCCAGTTTTCCCAGCCCCTATTTTCACGTAGAAGCTTCAGTAATCTCTAAGCCGAGACCCAAGTGAAACAAGTCTGCCAATGAGGAGCTTTCTCGGGCTTAAGCACTTTGCCATTATTTATAGGCTTTCTCTCTCCCATCATGCTTGTTGACTGACTAAAGAATAATATATCCACAATCATGTTTTCACTTTTCATTTTTCACTTAGAAAAAAACATTTACCTTCCCTTTGACCACTACTACACCATTCCAGATGCTCCAGCAGGTAGTGTGGTATGTTGGAAAATTGCGGATTTTGGATTCTGGCAAACAATCCTGAGTTTAAATCCTAGCTCCATAAGTGATCAGTGTCTCTGACCCTAGTTCCCTCATTCATTAAAAATAAAAAAATAAATAAAATAAAAAGAGGGATAGGGCACCTGGGTAGCTCACTTGGCCAAGCAACCAATTCCTGATTTCAGCTCAGGTTGTGATCTCATGGTATGTGAGTTCGAGCCCCACATTGGGATCTCTGCACTGACAGTGGGATTCTCTCTCTCTCTCCAAATAAACTTAAAAAAAAAAAAAAAAAGAGGGAGATAAAGTGAGGCTTACAGTACTTCCCTGTCTCAGCGTACAGAAATAAGTGGGGGATTATATACCCTAGGTGCCCAGCCCAGAAAAGGCAATCATAAATCTCCATTATGTTTCCTGCTCCTCCTAATTTATACGACAAATGCAAAAACTCTGAAGCACTCATTCTCACTGTTCTTTATTCATTTTCCAAGCTTTCCTGGGAGTCTTCTGTATGCCAGATACAGCCCTTACCATATGGATGCCCCCATCTCTGTCCCTGTGGAACTACGATCAAGGGAAGGGGGTGGGGGCAGAAATGAAACAGCTCGCTGATAAATTAATGAGGGGGTGGGGCTTGAGTAAAAGCTCCATTAGGGCAAAAGAGAATGAACCTAAATTCAGGGTACTGCATGTGACCGTGTAAGCCAGACCCCGAGTGGGTTTAATTCTGAACTCCACCACTGAGCAAGTCCCTGAAATTCTCTGTGCCTCCCCATCGTCTTTGGTAAACTAGAGATAATCATAACTCCCCAATGGGTTACTGAGAAAAGTGAACGCTAACACCCCTTCCTAGAGCTCCCCGCTTCTCTGCGGCACTCACTGTGCAAATCCACAGGCTTCCTCAGAGGCCTAGATTTCCATTAAGCCTCCAGGCATCTTGAACTTACCCCAAGGAAACACTTCAGAGGTAGTCCAGTGGTCATTACCAAACAAACAAACAAAACCACTGACATTCCTTGACCCAGGGTAGGACCTGACTAGCCGACAGATGCAGACCCAGCTACCTATGGGCAGCTCTTGAGGCGTATGCTCAGAACCAAGGGCTGACAACAGCAAACCCAGCACTTCTTAAAGCTATGGCTCTCTCCTAAGGGAGGTTGAGTGGAAACAGCTGGGGCTCATTGATTAGAATTACCAGTTTCAACCCAGATGTATCTGCTTCACAGTTTTCACACCCACACGGACGCCTTATAAACCTGACCTCCTCCATCTTGGTTCAGCTGAGGCTGCAGCCCCTTTGGAGAGAAAGGCGGGACTGAAAGGGACAGGAAGTCCACGGTCTGGGAATCCTCTCCCTGTGGCGGGTTACCAGCACAACTGCATAAGCCACGCACCTGAATGTCCTGGTGGATCACAGGAGGACAGTGCAAAGGTAAATAGCTGAGGCAAGTAAGAAATCGCGGTGTCTTGTAGCCAAGGGGTCGGTCTGTCCCAAGGATTTGAATTGACCATGAAATGTTACGTAAAGGTACTAGAAAAGCATGTGTGCCTCTTCTCCCACCTCCACCCCTAACAAAACCAAAACCAAAACAAACAAAAAAAACTCTTAAATCTTATTTTAAATAAGAATGGGCACAAGAAATACTCAAATCTATAATAATAGTAATAATAATAAGTTACTTCTTAGTCTGCCTGTTCTGGACCAGAATCCTCTTCTCGGCAGGGCGGTGGGCGCAGGAACAGACAGGTGGAACCTGACACAGTCCTAAGGAAGCACGCAGCGCGTGGCCCGGGTCACCAAGGAAACCGCGGCGGCGGTGGCGGCCGCAGGGCGGATCCGCGGCGGGTGGGAGGGGTCGGCCAGTGGCTGCCCCCGGGACGCAGTGGGAGCAAAGCTGCTGACTTCTGGGTTCCATTGACCTGCGAGAGCTGGGCCTCTCCCCGGGATCCGGAAACAGAAAGTTGCTTCCCAACTCAGAATGTCCAGATCTGCTAGGGGATCAGAATCACCCGATTAGAGACCAGAATCTGGTTTAGAAACCCAGACCCCAGGTATCCACTTCTGGCCTGCTAAATCAAAATCTGCGCAGCGAGGACCCAGAATCTGGATTTAACCAGATGTTATAGAAGGTAGGGAGGTTGGGAGACACTGGGTTCGCCTATTATTCTTTCTCGACACTCCCTCCCCCTCTCCCCCACCACCTCCTAATAGTAAAAGAATCTGCACCCAATTTCCTCCCCAGCGGCTCACAAGGTTGGAGGGGAGGGTTTCCAGCTGGAAATGCAGAGCACATTCAGTTCCTTGAACTAAAACGTAAGCTGATTGAAAGCGTCGCTGCTTTGTGGGTTTCCCACTTGGGGGCAGCCTAGTCCTTTGCTCCCGTTCATTCCACAAAACAGTGGCCCACGTGTTTATTCCAGTTTATTTCTGCTGCAGTTTTAATATAAACTGCTCTAGAAAGCCGAGTTTAGATGCAGAGAGAAAGGGGCGGGGTCTCCTTAGGAGGAATGGGGCAGTAGCAGAGCCTGGGGCTGTAAATATATGAAGCTTTAGCTTCAATTCCTGGTTTACATTTAGGGTTCAGAACAAAGAATCTGTGCTTGTAAAGCAACGTTCTTCTTAAGAATAATGCATGTGCACTGAATGACAAATTCTCAATTCTTTGAGCCCTATCCTTTATTGGACAGTTGGAAGGGACCTCAGGATTGATGGATGATGAAGTTTTGGGGGTGATGGTGGGGTTCATGGGGTGCGGAGCCCATGGCCAAGAAAGAAATCTTGAAGACGTCTTTGGTGCAAAAATGGTGATTTTATTAAAGCACGGGGACAGTATCTGTGGGTAGGAAGAGCTGCCCTGGGACCGTAAGGAGAGATTGGTTATATACTACGGAGTTGAGGGAGGTAAAGTCCAGGGGGAGTTTCCAATGGGATTTTCACAGCTAAAGAAGACTCAGGACACTGGAGGCCTAGCTATTGTCAAGCTAAGGTTGTTTTCCCTCTAGCAAAGCATTAACATTAAGACCATAGGGATTTCCTGGAGAAACTCTGCCTGCTTCAAGTATGTGCCAAAGGGCTGCAGGTTATAAGGAAACTTAATTGTATCTGCCATTTCCTTCTGCCTTTGTTGCCCACATCGTTGCAGACTGATGAGGGAGTGTGGGGTAAGCGGGCAAAATACAGGCTAATGGCACCCCACCCCCCAAGATGGAATATGTGTAATATTCCTTGGACACTCCTGACTACCCAAGAACAAAGGAAAGGGCTTTAAGTTCTTGCCATGGTAATGTGGGAAACTAAGGCAAGTGAGAAACTAAATTCCTTTACTGCCTATAGCCCATTGACAAGTCCTTGAAACCAACAGTGACCTCCCTCTAGGAGCTCAGCTGCCTGGATGATGACCCTTTGCTAGAGGCAAGAGAGAATCTTAGTTTAACATCCCAACCTCGAGGAGCCTATAAATCTACTTCCTTTATCTCCACAGCCCCAAGATATATGCTGGCAATCATACTTATGCCCCCTCCATATACGTTTGAAGGGTCTCATGACTGAGGTTTTATTAAACAGTAATAAATGGTGTTTCCCTAGCAACAGCTAGCCCCTCAAGGTCCTAGAAACCTTGCTTCCAAAATACCTTAGAGACTTACTCTATCCCTGACCGTCTCCCAACCTGAGGATATATAATGAATTACCGTCATGACCCCAGTGCAGATCTTCCTGCCCACGGGTCCTGTCCCCATGCTTTAATAAAAGCACCTTTTTGTACCAAAAGCAGGTTAAAGAATTCTTTCTTGGCTATCAGCTCCAGATCACCCCACCATCACCCCACAACTTCATCACAGACAACCAGCCCTGGTTGCACCTGAAACCTGGGCAACCATGTGCCTCACCTACCTTCAGGAAGCAGCAGGGTAGCGAAATGGGCGAGGGGCTCGCTTCTGCACTAATGGGGATCCCCAGAGCAAAGTCAGCCCCCTCTGATGGCAAAAACGGGCACTGTAATATTTGCAGAAGCCTGGGGAGGCTCATCTCAATGGAAAGGGATAATCTATGGACCTCTAGTACCCTATGCATTTACCATGCCTTATTATGATAACCTGTTTATAGGTCTGATTTCTGTGTTGCATGCATGGCATATAAAGGCAGCTTGTCCTAAATATTAGCTTAGAACGTACTTCCTCCAATTCAAATTTCCAAATCTGAATTATTGCTAAATGAGTATGAGGGGGCTGGAATGATTAAGGCCAATTGAGAAGACCACAATATGTCCCTTGAGGTAATAAAACATCTTTTACACAAGAAAGGGGCTTTCCTGAGCTAATGGGTTAGCCATTGTGACTCCTCAAGATAAAGCTACAACAAGGTAGCATTTATTTCCCATGGCACCTTTTTTCTAAGAGTGACTTAGAGAAACTATGCTGCAGAACATGCTTTGGGAAACTAAACTAGAGGAGCAGTGTGACCTCCCTGCAAAGTTTGTGGAAGGTAGGGTGGCACTGAGCTGTTGGACACTTCTGGTTTTTCAGCATGGCAATGGCAAAATAGATTAGGGCTGCCTTCTTCAGGAGAGGGGTGGGATCAATCGTTTGAGAAAGAGGGGATAAAGAATTAACTTGCTGGGTGGGGGGCACCTGGGTGGCTCATTCAGCTAAAGGTCAGACTTTGGCTCAGGTCATGATCTCGCAGTTCCTGAGTTCGAGCCCCACATCCGGCTCTCAGCGCAGAGCCTGCTTGGGATCCTCTGTCTCACTCTTTCTCTCTCAAAAATAAATGAACATTAATAAAAAAAAAAATTGCTGGGGAACATGCTAATGTGTATGTTTCAGATGCTTGATATTTTGTATTCTTGCAATCACTCTCTGAGATATTGGTTTATCCCCATTTTAGAGACCAAGAAACTGACATAAATTATTCCAATACTATGTCCAACCTTATGTAGGCAGGAAGTGATATGGTTGGTATTCGGAGCCAGATATTTCTTAGTACATGGCAGGACCCTGGCCTAGCACTAGGGTAGCCAGCAGGGCTTGGGGAGAACAACAGGTTTTATTTTCATCATCAGCTGAGTAATTAATGGTGAAAAACAAAGTAGAGCGCAATCAACTCTCAATTAGTGAGCAGAAGAAAGCCACCAATGCCAGCTTTTGATGGTGGGCAGCTTTGATGGTGGACAATCCTTCAAACTACATATGGTTAGCGGAAAAAATTACAAAATTCATTGGAATAGTACAGAGCAGTGACTTCATGACCAACAAAATTTTCATAGAGTCAGGGTGGAGAGCAAGCTTGACTTTGAATTTCCTGGTTTCATTGAGTGGGAGAAGGTAATGCCGTTAGTCAGGCTTAGCAACAGAAGGAGAACAAGGATTTTTTTATTATAAATTTTTATTTTGATTTGCTTTTTCAATCTTGTTTTGGTGGAAAGAGAGTGAGCTTCGGATAGAATGAACCCAAACCCAAAGACCCTGTGAGCTATTTACATGGACCAAACACAAGCGTGACATTGGGTCTCAATGCTGGATTATACTAATTTGGATTCCAGGTGCTACTTAAAATCATCTGCATGATAGGATTGGCTGCAGAGAAAATGGTTTGTGGAGTAAAGAGGACAGACGTTTTTCGGGATACCTGCAGAGAAAGATTTTGAAGGTAACAGAGACCGGCCTTTGAATTTTTTCTGGTTTCCAATCTTTTTGCCATTCTCTACATGGCAAAGCTATTTTACCTGCAACATAAAGAATCCAAATGGAAGAAGTACAGAGGGATGTCTTCGTGCTAAGACTCCGTTTCTGGAGGGGCGCCTGGTTGGCTCAGTCGGTTAAGCGTCCGACTCTTGATTTCAGCTCCGGTCATGATGATGAGGTTTTGGGGGGATGATAGTGGACTTCATGGGGTCCGGACCTGACGGCCAAGAAAGAATTCTTGGTGCGAAAAGGTGATTTTATTAAAGCATGGGGACAGGATCCGTGGGCAGGAAGAGCTGCCCCGGGACTGTGAGGAGAGACTGGTTATATACTATGGAATTGGGGGAGGTAAAGTCCAGGGGAAGTTTCCAGTGAGATTTTCAAGTGCTAAAGAAGACTCCCAGGATAGTGGAGGCCTAGCTAGTGTCAAGGGAAGGTGGCTTTCCCTCTAGTAAAGCATTAGCTTAAGACAGTGGGGAGTTCCTGGAGAAACGTTTCACTCTGCCTGCCTCAAGTATTTGTCAGTGGGCTGCAGGTTACAAGGAAGTTTAGTTCTATCTGCCATTTCCTTCTGCCTTTGTTTCCCACATCACTATGGAGGGGTGATGTTGGGGCTCCAGGAAACGGAGTCTATAGGTTTCTGGAGATTAGGCTATTGATAAGAATGCCTTTTTCTTATGATTTACTAAGATAATTATAAATAGATGGAGACTTAGGTCCTGCAGGACTGTGCTCTCTCTCAGTTAACCATTTGTTTTTCCCCTTTCCTTTGTTCTTGGGCAGCCAGGAGGGCCCAGGAATATCATATCCCACCTGGGGGTGGGGGGTGTTTGCAGCCTGTCAGCTTGCCTTGTGCTCCCTCATCAATGATGCTTAACTAAGCATCCAATTCTTGATTTCAACTCCTATCACGATCTCGCGGTTTGTGGGTTCGAGCCCTGCAAAGGGCTCTGTACTGACAGCTGCAGAGCCTGCTTGGGATTCTGTCTCCTCTCTCTCTCTCTCTCTCTCTCTCTCTCTCTGCCCCTCCCCTGTTTGTGTTTCTCTGTCTCAAAAATAAACATTGAAAAAAAATAGACTCCGTTTCTGGAAAGCATTATGACATTTTAGAAGCCTAAGAAACTTGTTTCTCTCATGTTTTAGGTTCACTGTCAAAGGCTGAATCCCTGAAGTGAATGAATCAAAAGTTAAAAATAACATGTGCGTCGAGACTGCTCTTCAATGTCTGCTATCACGTGTACTCCCGTAGAGCTCATATGGAAGGCCCATTTAAGCACAACAGAGATGCTTTCTGGAACTGGGGAGGCTGCTGGGTCAGCTGGTGTAGGGTTCCTGATGGAGGGCTCCTCCCCCTACGGTCAGCCACATCCAGAATATCTTTCAGTCTTCAGAGTTAGCCAGACTCAAAGCACATGTGTCCCGGGGAGAGAGAGAGAGAGAGAGAGTTAGCCAACAGTCAGTGCCACTGTGGGAAACTGAGTAAGAAGTACAGTTGGAACAGGAGGATCAAAGATTAGAAGCTGGCCAAGGCTTGCACACACAGCTGCTGAAAGAAAAGGCCTGGGGCCCTCAGCTTTCATGTGTGCTTACAATGATTAACTTGCAGGTGTCAGAAAATACCTGACAGCTCTCGGGCTTCAATACTCTTTGATAACAGGCATACCCAACGTTCAAAAAAGTTGATTCCCAAAGTCATCTGTATGTCAGCTGTTTGAACCTGGAAATGCTTGCTTCTCAGGACGGAGCCTCTCAATTCTTTACCCTTGTAGGCATTCGTTCATTCTGTGGTCACCAGCGCATGTTTAATAAGCACCTACTGCATGACATGAGCATGAAACATGCAGCAGTGAACAAGCAGACAAAAATCCTAGCTACCATGGAGCATATAGTCAAATGGGAGGGGACAGACCGTGAATAAGGAATATATATGGAAAGCATGTCATAGGGGCACCTAGGTGGCTCAGTTGGTTAAATGTCTAAGTCTTGATTTCGGCTCAGGTCATGATCTCACAGTTGTGGGATCAAGCCCCACTCTCAGCATGGAGCCTGCTTGGGATTCTCTCTCTCCCTCCCTCGCTGCCCCTTTCCTGTTTGATTGCGTATGCTCTATTTCTCTCTCTCAATAAACGTTAAATAGAAAAGCATGTTATATATTAAATAGTGACAAAACAAAAGAGAAAAGGCATGCAAGAATAGACAGGGCGGGGGAGGGAAGTGCTGGGGCATGTGGCCTCATTGGAAAGGAGACTTTCAAGAATTGGAGTTGTGCAGGTGTGTGGAGAACTGGCATGCAGGGGTGAAGGGAAAGCAAATGCAAAGACTGCAGGGGGAGCCTGACCTCATGTTGAAGAGCAGAAAGGAGGCAACGTGGCTGGAGCTGACTGAGCAGGTAAGAGAGCCCTAGGAGGTGAGGTCAGAGAAGCAGTGGAGAGCCTGGTTCTACAGAGCTTTCTATTCCTTTGACTTGTTTCTCCGACCTATGAGGCTGTTGGAGGGTTTTGAGAAGAAGAATAGTATGATCTGACGTCTTCAAATACATATAATTCACATACCATTACATTCACCCATTCAAAATATACAGTTGAGTGATTTTTAGTCCATTCAGAATTGTACAACCATCGCACTCTGTAATTCCAAGACCTTTTCATCCTCCCCAAAGAAGCTCTGTGCCCATTCCTCATTCTCCCATCCCCCAAGTCCCTGGAAATGACTATTTTCATCTCTGTTGACTTGCCAGTTCTGGACATTTCACAAAATTAAGTCATACACCGTGTAGCCTTTGCATTGGGTCTCTCTGTCACCTGGCATATTTTCAGGATTCATTCATGTCATGCTGTGCATCAGTACCTTATTTTTCATGGATGAATGATATTTTTAATTTACATGAGTATACCACATTTGTTTATCCATTCATCAGATGATGTCATATATGTACTTTTCCACTTTAGGGCTGTTACAAATAATGCTATTATAAATACTTATGTGCAGATGTACTGACTTTTTGTGTGTGAACATGTGTTTCTGGTTTTCTCAGGTATGTACCTAGGAGTGCAATTGTTGGGTTATATGGTAACTGTGTGTTTAACTTTTTGAGGAACTTGCCAAGCTTTTTTTTAGAACAGTTTACCTCAGCAATGCATAAAGGTTCTAATTTCTCCATATCCTCGCCACCTTTTTTTCGTAGCCATCCTAGTGGGTGTGAGGTGGTATTTCATTGTGTTTTTTATTTGCATTTCCTTTTTTTAAATTTTTTTTTCAACGTTTATTTATTTTTGGGACAGAGAGAGACAGAGCATGAACGGGCAAGGGGCAGAGAGAGAGGGAGACACAGAATCGGAAACAGGTTCCAGGCTCTGAGCCATCAGCCCAGAGCCCGACGCGGGGCTCGAACTCACGGACCGCGAGATCGTGACCTGGCTGAAGTCGGACGCTTAACCGACTGCGCCACCCAGGCGCCCCTATTTGCATTTCCTAAAGACGAATGATGCTGAGCATCTTTTTATGTGCTCATTAGATATGTGTATATCTTCTTTGGAGAACTATTCGTATCTGTTATTTTAAAATTGGGTTGTGTTTTTATTGAGTTGAAAGCTTCTTCGTATATTTTAGATACTAGATTCTTCTCAGATGTCTGATTTGAAAATATTTTCTCCAGTTCTGTGGATTGTTTTTTTTATGTTCTTGACTGCCCTGTGAAGCATAAAAGTGTTTAATTTTGGTGAGTTCCCATTTATCCACTTTTTATTTTGTCGATAATGCATTTAGTGTTATATTTAAAAACCAATACCTAATTCAAGGTCACTAAGATTTATGCGTATGTTTTCTTTTAAGAGTTTTATGGTTTTGGCTCTTACATTTTGATCCATTTTGAGTTGACTTTTTTTTTTTTTTTTTTTTTTTTTTTACATTCTGT
Source organism: Herpailurus yagouaroundi (assembly GCF_014898765.1). NCBI lineage: Eukaryota > Metazoa > Chordata > Mammalia > Carnivora > Felidae > Herpailurus > Herpailurus yagouaroundi. The sequence goes on along the minus strand of NW_024412432.1, from coordinate 7,247,241 downwards.
GAGGAATGCATCCAACTTCATTATTTTGTATGTGGATATCCAGTTGTCCTAGGGCTAATCGTCGAAGACTGTTCTTTACCCCTTTGAATTATCTGGGTACCCTTGTGGAAAATAATTGTCCATAAATGTATGGGTTTACCTTTGGAGCCTCAGTTATGTTCCATTAGATCAATCTATCTTTATGCCAGTGCCACAAGACCGTCTTGATTACTGTAGCATTTTGTATTAAGTTTTGAAATCCAGAAGTGTGAGAATCCAACTTTGTTCTTCATTTTCAAGATTGTTTAGGCTATTCCGAGTCACTTGCATTTTCATATGAAATTTTAGGATCACTTGCCAATTTCTGTAAAATAGGCAGCTGAGATTTTGATAAAGATTGCCTTAAATCCGGAAATCAATTTGGGGAGTATTGCCATCTTAATACTAAATCTTCTAATCCAAGAACATATGATGTCTTTCCATTTATTTAGGTTGTCCTTAATTTCTTTCAATGATGTTTTGTTATTTACAGCATACAAGACTTCTACTTTTGTTAAATTTATTACTGGCTATTTTACTCTTGTGCTGTTGAAGTAGAGCTGTTTTCTTGATTTCAGTTTTGGATTATTCATTGCTAGTATGTAGAAATACAATGAATTATTTGTATATTGATCCTGTATCCTGCAACATTCTTGAATTTGTTTATTAGCTCTAATAGTTTTTTGTGTAATCTGTAGGATTTTCTATATACAAGATCATATCAGATGAAAATGGAGATAGCTTTAGTTCTTTCTTTCCCATTTACATACCTATTGTTTTATTTCCTTGCTCAATTGCCCTGGCTAGAATCTCCAGTAAAGTGTTGAATAGAAATGGCAAGAGAGGGCGCCTGGGTGGCTTAGTCGCTTAAGCATCCCACTTCGGCTCAAGACCTGATCTCTCAGTTCAAGCCCTGCATCCAGCTCTGTGCTGACAGCTCAGAGCCCACAGCCTGCTTTGGATTCTGTGTCTCCCTCTCTTGCTACCCCTTCTGGGCTTGTGCTCTCTCTCTCTCAAAAATAAATACACATTAAAATAAAAAAAATAAGTAACATTGCTGATTAAGTATGATGTTAACTGTGGGTTTTTCTTAGATGCTTTTGACAAGGAAAAAAAATTTCTTTTCCTAGTGATTGTGTGTTCCGGTCATAATAAGATGTTGGATTTTGTCAAATACTTTATTAGAATGATCACGTGGACAGGAGTTCCTATATTTTATTAATATGTTGTATTACATTGATTTTTTCATATTTTAAAAACTATTTTGCGAGCCATTGCCCTTCTTTTTAAAATTTTTTTAATGTATATTTATTTTAGAGAGACAGAGTGTGAGTGGAGGACGGGCAGAGAGAGAGGGAGACACAGAATCCAAAGCAGGCTCCAGGCTCTGAACTGTCAGCACAGAGCCTGATGCAGGGCTCCAGCCCACAAGCTGCGAGATCATGACCTGAGCTGAAGTCAGACGCTTAACCGACTGAGCCACCCAGGCACCCCTGATTTTTCATATGTTAAATCAACATTGCATTTCTGGGATAAGTCCTACTTGGTCATAGTGTATATTCCTTATTATATGTTACTGGATTCAGTTTGTTTATATTGAAGATCTTTGCATCTATATTCATAAGTGATTTTGATCTATAGTTTTCTCGTGATATCTTTATCTGTTTTGGTATCAGGGTAATGATTTGGGAAATGTGCCTCATATTTTTTACAAGAGTGTTTTAAGGATTGGTGTTAGTACTCTTTTGTTTTTGTTTTTGTTTTTGAAGCCATCTGGGTCTAGACTTTTCATTGTGGGAAATTTTTGATTACTAATACAATATCTTTGTCATAGGCCTTGATTCACATATTCTATTCTTGATTCACTTTTGGTACTTTGTGTCTTTCTAGAAATGTATCCATTTCATCTACATTATCTAATCTGATGGCATATAATTTTTTTTACTTTTTTTGTTTTTAAGGTTCAAAATAGTTTTCTTTCATATTTCATTTCAGTAATTTGAGTTTTGGGTTTTTTTTTTTTATCATGTCTAGCTAAAAACTTGTCACTTTTATCTTTTCAAAGGACCAAATTTTGGTGTCATTAGTTTTCTCTATTATTTATCTTCTATTTCATTTATTTCTGCTCTAATATTTATTATATCCTCAATTCTGCCTGCCTACTAGTTTAGTTCTACTAGTTAAGGTGGAAGATTAGGTTATTGATTTAAGATCTTTTTTTTAAGTTTATTTATTTATTTTTTTTTTTAATTTTTTTTTTCAACGTTTATTTATTTTTGGGACAGAGAGAGACAGAGCATGAACGGGGGAGGGTCAGAGAGAGAGGGAGACACAGAATCGGAAACAGGCCCCAGGCTCTGAGCCATTAGCCCAGAGCCTGACGCGGGGCTCGAACTCACGGACCGCGAGATCGTGACCTGGCTGAAGTCCGACGCTTAACCGACTGCGCCACCCAGGCGCCCCAAGTTTATTTATTTTTGAGAGACAGTGAGCACAAGTGCGGTGGAGGCAGAGAGAGAGGGAGAAAGAGAATCCCAAGAAGGCCTTATGCTGTCAGTGGAGAGCGCTACATGGGGCTCAAACTCAGAAACTGTGAGATCATGACCTGAGCCAAAATCAAGAGTCAGATGCTTAACCGACTGAGTCACCCAGGCACCCCAAGATCTTTTTTAATATATATTTATAACTCAAAATTTTTCTCTGAGCACCACTTTTGGTGCATCCAAATGCTTTGGTATGTTGTAGTTTTATATACATTCATCCCAATATACTTTCTCATTCTCCCCTCCCCCCTCTTTTTTTTTTTTTAACATAACAGAACCATTGCTAGCATATTTAGAATTTCAGACTAGTTGGTTTCATTTGTGTGTATTTTTCCAGAGTTTTAATATCAACGTACATATCTATTATTATGATAATGTCCCAAATTAAAAATGTAAAACCTCCTAAAAAGATTTTAATGAAATGAAGATAAGTGACTTGCCAATGAATGCAAAATAATGACTGTTAACATCCTCACCAAGCTCAGGAGGAGAATGGATGAACATAGTGGGAAGTTGTGAATCTAATTTTCCAACTATTTGGAATAACTTAAAGAGAAATGCCTGTCCCTCTTTCCACATTGAATAGCACCAGAGCAACGGCAAGGTGTGTGTTCACCTACTCATTTTCTAGGTATCCTACTCCACTATTCATAGCAGAATGCAGTCCCACCAGGGTCTTGCACGAAGCCAGGGCGGGGAAAATGAATTGGTTTAGGCAACAATCTCATGCTTTACATCCACTGAAAGTGCCTTAACTACGAAGATCACAATTTTAAGTAATCTCATCATTTATTAGCAATCCAAAGAAGAAAGAAAATTGCTGAAATGTACACCATTTTTTGAATGTAGGATTGTGTGTGTAATTTGTGTATTTGAATTTAAAGTGTGTTCCCTGGAGACAGCATATAGTTGGGTCATTGTGCCAATATCTGCCTTTTAAACAAAATTTAAGTTTTATTTTACAAGTTTACTGTTCTATTTTTTTTCTTTAAATTCCAAGTGGTTAACATACAATGTAATATTAGTTTCAGGTGTAGAATTTAGTGATTCAACACTTATATGCAACACTCAGTGCTCATCACAAATGCAGTCCTTAATCCCCATCACCTTTTTAACCCATCCCCCCCACCCGCTTCCCCTCTGGTAACTATCAGTTTGTTCTCTGTAATTAAGAGTTTGTTTCTTGGTTTGCGTCTTTCTCCCTTTGCCCATTTGTTTCTTAAATTCCACATATGAGTGAAATCCTATGGTCTTTCTCTCACTGACTTATTTCACTTTGCATTAATAATACTCTAGCTCCATCCATGTCATTCCAAATGGCAAGATTTCATTCTTTTTATGGCCAAGTCACACCACATTTTCTTGATCCATTTATCAGTTGATGGACATTTGGGCTCTTTCCATAATTTGGCTGTTGTAGATAATTCTTCTATAAACATCAGAATGCATATCCCTTCAAATTAGTATTTTTGTACTCTGTGTAAATACCTAGTAGTGCAATTGCTGGGTCATAGGGTGGTTCTATTTTTAACTTTTTGAGGAACCTCCGTACTGTTTTCCAGAGTGGCTGCACCAGTTTGAATTACCACCAGTAGGTAAGAGGGATCCCCTTTCTCCACATCTTCACCAACACGTGTTGTTGTTTCTTGTGTTGTTAATTTTAGCCATTCTGACAGGTGTGAGGTGATATCTCCTTGGAGTTTTGATTTGGATTTCCCTGACGGTGAGTGATGTTGACCATCTTTTTCATGTGTCTGTTGGCCATCTGTATGCCTTCTTTGGAAAAATATCTATTCATGTCGTCTGCCCATTTTCAACTGGATTATTCATTTTTGGGTGTTAAGTTTTATAAGTTCTTTATTTTGCATACCAACCTTTTATCGGATATATCACTTGTAAATATCTTCTCCCATTCCATAGGTTGTCTTCTAGTTTTGTTGATTGTTTCCTTTGCTGTGCAGAAGCTTTTTATTTTGATGATGTCCCACTAGTTTATTTTTGCTTTTGTTTCCCTTGCCTCAGGAGACCTATCTAGTTGTCACAGCTGATGTCAAAGAGGTTACTGCCTGTGTGGTCATCTCCTCTAGGATTTTAATGTTTTCCTGTCTCACTTTTAGCTCTTTAATCCATCTTGATTTTTCTTTTGTGTATGGTGTAAGAAAGTGGTCTAGTTTCATTCTTTTGCATGTTGCTGTCCGGTTTTCCCAATGCCATTTGTTGAAGAGACCGTCTTTTTCCCATTGGATATTCTTCCCTGCTTTGTCAAAGATTAATTGACCATACAGTTGTGGGTTTATTTCTGGGTTTTCTATTGTGTTTCATTTATGTGTCTATTTTTGTGCCAGTACCATACTATTTTGATCACTACAGCTTTGTGATATAACTTGAAGTCTGAAATTGTGATGCCTCCAGCTTTGCTTTGCTTTTTTGAGGTTGCTTTAGCTACTCAGGATCTTTTGTGGTTCCATACAACTTTTAAGACTGTTAGTTTTAGTTCTGTGAAAAATGCTGTTGGTATTTTGATAGGGATTGCATTCAATGTGTAGATTGCTTTTGGGTAGCCTAAACGTTTTAGCAATATTTGTTCTTCCAATCCACAAGCATAGAGTGTCTTTCCATTTCTTTGTGTGTTCTTCAATTTCTTTCACCAGCATTCTATAGTTTTCAGAGCACAGGTCTTTTACCTCTTGGGTTAGATTTGCTCCTAGGTATCTTAGGGTTTTTGGTGCAGTTGTAAATGGGCTTGTTTCCTTGATTTCTCTTTCTTCTACTTCTTTATTGGTGTATAGAAATGCAACAGATTTCTGTACATTGATTTTTGTATCCTGTGACTTCACTGAATTGTTGGTCAGTTCTAGCAGTTTTTTGGTAGAGTCTTTTGAGTTTTCTATATAGAGTGTTATGTCATCTGTGAAGAGTGAAAGCTTGACTTCTTCCTTGCTGATTCGGATGCCTTTTATTTCTTTTTGTTGTCTGATGAGGCTAGGACTTCCAGTTCTATGTTAAATAACAGTGGTGAGAGTGGACATCCTGCCTTGTTCCTGACCACAGGGGAAAAGCTGTCAGTTTTTCCCAATTGAGGATGATATGAGCAGTGGGTTTTTTGTATATGGCCTTTATTGTGTTGAATATTCCCTCTAACTGTACTTTTTTGAAGGTTTTTGTCATGAATAGATGTTATACTTTGGCAAATGCTTTTTCTGCATCTATTGAAATGATCATATGGTTCTTATCCTTTTATTAATGTGGTATATCATGTTGATTTGCAAATATTGAACCACACTTGCAACATAAGAATAAAGCCCACTTGATCGTGGTGCATGATTCTTTTAACCTACTGTTGGTTTCGGTTTGCTAGTATTTCATTGAGAATTTTTTCATCCAGTTTCCTCAGGGATATTGGCCTATAGTTTCCTTTTTAGTAGAGTTTATCTGGTTCTGGTATCAGGGAAATGTTGACCTCATAGAATGAATTTGGAAGTTTTCTTTCCTTTTCTATTTTTTTGGAATAGTTTGAGAAGAATACATATATATTTTTTTTAATTTTCTTAATGTTTATTTTTGAGACACACACACACACACACACACACACACACACACAGTACAGGTAGGGGAAGGGCAGAGAGAAAGGGAGACAGAATCTGAAGCAGGCGCCAGGCTTTAAGTTGTCATCACAGAGCCTAATACGGAGCTCGAACTCACAGACCAGGAGATCATGACCTGAGCCGAAATCGGATGCTTAACCGACTGAGCCACCCAAGCACCCTGAGAAAAATATGTATTCACTCTTCTTTAAATGTTTGGAAAAATTTGCCTGTGAAGCCATCTGGCCATGGACTTGTTGGGGGACTTTTTATTACTGATTCAATGTCTGCTGCTTCTTGGTCTTTTTAAGTTTTCCGTTTCTTCCTATTTGTTTTGGTCATTTCTATGTTTCTAGGAATTTATCTGTTTCTTCTAGGTTGTCCAATATGTTGGCACGTAGTTTTTCATATTCTCTTATAGTTCTATTTCTGTACTGTTATTATTTTTCCTCTCTCATTTGTGATTTTATTTGTGTCCTTTCTCTTTTCTTTTGGATAAGTCTTGCTAGGGGTTTATCAATTCAATTAACTTTTTTGAAGAACTAGCTCCTGGTTTCATTGATCTGTTCTATTTATTGTTTTTTAGTTCCGGTAGCATTTATTTCTGCTGTAATCTTTATTTCTTTCCTTCTGCTAGTTTTAGGCTTCATTTGTTGCTCTTTTGCTAGCTCCTTTAGTTGTAAGATTACTAACCTATTTTCTATTCACTGAAGTCTAGTTGACATCCAATATTAGTTTTGGATGTACAGTTTAATGATTCAGTAGTTAAATATATCTGGAAGTGATCACCATGATAAACCAAGCTACCTTCTATCATCGAACAAAAATAGTTACATATTATTAACTATATTCCCTGTGCTGTACATTTTTTTCTCCTGTTTTATTTATTTTGTAACTGGAAGGTTGTACCTTTTAATCCCCTTCGTCTATTTCACCCATTGCCCCACCATGTTTCCTGCTGGCAGCCACAAGATTGTTCTGTGTATCTATGAGTCTATTTCTCTTTTGTTTTTTCATTTGCTTTGTTTTTTAGATTACACATATAAGTAAAATCATATGGTATTTATCTTTCTCTGTCTGACTGATTTCACATAGCATAATACTGTCTGTTATTGCAAATGGCAAGATTTTATTCTTTTTTATGTCTGAGTAATATTCCAGTGTGTGTGGGATGGGGATCTTCTTTATTCATTCATCAAATGATGGACACTTAATAGTTTCTATATCTTGGCTGTTGTAACTAATGCTGTAACTGTACACAGTAGTAAATATATCTTTTCAACCTAGTGTTTTTATTTTGTTCCCAGAGAAGGAATCATGGTATCATATGGTAATTCTAGTTTTAATTTTTTGAGGAATCTCCATACTGTTTCGATAATGGCTGTACCATTTTGCATTCCGATCTACCCCGCATGATGATTCCCTTTTCTCCATCCTCACCAACACTTGTTATTTACTGCCTTTTTGATACTGGCTATCCCAACTGCTGGGAGGTGATCTCTCATTGTGGTTTTGATTTGCATTTCCCTAATGTTTAGTGATACGGAGCATCTTTACATGTGTCTGCTGGCTATCTGGATGTCTTTTTTGGAAAATGTTCAGGTCCTCTGCCTATTTTCTTATTGGACTTATTTTAAGTTGTATGAATTCTTTATTTTAGACATTAACCCCTTGTCAGTTATATTATTTGCAAATATTTTCTCCCATTCCATACATTGTCTTTTCCTTTCCTTTTGTTAATGGTTTTCTTCAGTGTTAAAAAACTGTTTCATTTGATGTGGTCCCATTGTTTATTTTCCTTTAGTTGCCCTTGCCTGAAGAGACAGATTAAAAAAAAAAAAAATACTGCTAAGACCAATATCCAAGAGCTTACTATCTATGTTTTCTTCTAGGAGTTTTATGGTTTCCAGTCTTTAAGTATCTAATCCATTTTGGGTTTATTTCTGTATATGGTGTAAGAAAGTGGTCCAGTTTCATTCTTCTGCATATACCCAGTTTTCCTAATACTATTTGTTGAAAAGACTGTCTTTTCCCCATTACATGTTCCTGCCTCCTTGTGAAAGATTAACTGAACATACAAGTGTGGTTTTATTGCTAGAATTCATTCTGTTCCATTGATCTATGTGGGGTTTTTTTTTTTTTTTTGTTTTTTTTTGTTGTTGTTGTTGTTGTTTTTTTTTTTTGGCCAATTTCATACTCTTCTGATATACTATACCTTATAGTTTGAAACCAGGAAGCATGATACCTCAAGCTTTGCTTCTCTTTCTCAAGATTGCTTTGGCTAATTGGGTTTTGTTTGTTTGTGGTTCCATACAAATTTCAGGGTTTTTGGTTCTACTTCTGTGAAAAATGACATAGGGATTACATTGTATCCATAGATTGCTTTGGGTAGTATGGGTATTTTAATAGTGTTAAAACTTCCAATCTGTGAGCACAGTATATCTTCACATTAATTTGCATTATCTCTAATTTCTTTCATCAATGATGTGTACTTTTCAGAGTACTGATCTTTCACCACCTTGGTTAAATTTATTCCTAGGTATTCTTTTTGATGCCTTTTCTTTTTTTTCTTTTCTCTTTTTCTTTTTTCTTTGTTTGAGATCTGATTGCTGTGCCTAGGACCTCCAGCGCTGTGTAAAATGGTGAGAGTGGGCCTTGTCTTGTTCCTGATCTTAGAAAACCTTTGAGCTTTTCATTATTGAGTATGATGTTTGCTATGGGTTTGTCATTGTGGCTTTTATTGAGATATGTTCCCTCTATACCTCATGCTGAGAGTTTTTATCATAAATTGATATCAGAATTTATCAAATGATTTTTCTGCATCTATTGAGATGATCATATTATTTTCATCCTTATTTTTGTTACTGTGATAGATCATGTTGATTGATTTGTGGATATTGAACTCTTGCATCCCTGGAATAAATCCCACTTAGTCATGGTGTCTGATCCTTTTAATGTACTGCTGAATAATGTTTGCTAATATTTTATTTACTTTTGCATCAGTGTTCATCAGGGATATTTTTCTGTAATATTCTTTTTTTTTGTAGTGTCTGTGTCTATTTTTGGTATCAGGATAATGCTAGCCTCATAGAATGAATTTGGAAGCATTCCTTCCTCTGCAATTTCTGGAATAGTTTCAGAAGGATAGCTATTAACTCCTCTTTAAATGTTTGGTAGAATTTGTCTGTGAAGCCATCTGCTTCTGGGCTTTTATTTGAGAGTTTTTTGATTACTGGCTCAATTTCATCACTGGTAATTGGTATATTCTATTTTCTATTTCTTTTTCATTCAGTCCTGAAAGATTGTATGTTTCCAATTATTTTTCCATTTCTTCTAGGTGGTCCTATTTATTGGCATATATTTGTTCCTAGTAGTCTCAGATCTTTTGAACTTCTGGGTTATCAACTGTAACTTCTCTTTCATTTCTGATTTTTTTTTGGGGGGGGGCTCTCTTTTTCTTAATGAGCCTAGATAAACCAAATACCACCTCTTAGTTTCATTGATTTTTTTTTTCCATTGTTTTTTAGATTTTATTTTATTTATTTCCACTCTCATCTTTATTATTTCCTTCCTTCTACTAACTTTGGGCTTGATTTGGTCTTTTTTTTTTTCTGTTAGGTATAAACTTAGATTTTTTTTTAAAATATATTTTTGCTTGTTGAGGTGGGTCTATATCACCATAAACTTCTTAGAACTGCTTTTGCTGCATCCATTATGTATTGGAATGTTTGTTTTCCCTTAAATTTGTCTAACGGTATTTTTTTATTTGCTATGTTTTCACCATTAACTCATTAGTTTAGTAGCATGTTGTTTGTATTTTTTCCAGTTATAGTTCTTGTAACTGATTTCTAATTTCATACCATAAAAGATATGATTTCAATCTTCATAAATTTATTGAGACTTATTTTGTGGCCCAATATGGTATTTAACCTGGAGAATGTTGTATGTGCATTTGAAAAGAATGTGTATTCTGTTATTTTTGGATAAAATGTTCTGTATATATCTATTAAGTCCATGTGATTCAATGTGTCACTTAATGTCTATGATTCCATGTTGAGTTTCTGCCTGCATGATCTATCCAGTGACGTAAGTATGGTGTTAAAATCTGATACTATTGTATTACTGTCAATCTCTCCCCTCCTGTCAATATTAACTCTGTCTTTAGGTGCCTCTATGTTGGGTACATAGATATTTAGAAGTATTATATCATCTTGTTGGATTGATCCCTTTATTGTTAGGTAATGTCCATCTTTGTCTCTTGTTACAACCTTCTTTGTCTCTTGTTACAACCTTTGTTTTGTAGTATAGTTGAAACAGTGTTACGTTAGTTTCAGGTGTACATTATAATGATTCAGCTCTACATTATGCTATGTTCACGGCAAGTGTGGCTACCATCTGTCACCATACAACACTAGTATAGTAACATTGACTATATTCCCTATGCTGTACCTTTAATACCCATGACTTATTCCATAACTGGAAGCCTAGACTTCCCATTCCCTTTCATTCATTTTACACCCTCACCCCAGGGTAGGTAAACACAGGAACCATATGTTCTCTGTATTTATGGCTTTGTTTTTGCTTCTTTGTTTCTTCCTCTGTTCTACTTATCTCACTTAGCGTAATACCTCTAGGGCCATCCATACTGTCTCAAATGGTAAGACCTCATCTTTTTTTATGGCCAAGTAATATTCCATTGTGTGTGTGTGTGTGTGTGTGTGTGTGTGTGAGAGAGACATTTTCTTTATTCACCTATTTATGGACACATGGGTTGCTTCTGTATCTTGGCTATCATAAATAATGCTGCAATGAATACAGGAGTGCATATGTCTGTTTAGTGTTTTAGGGAGCACCTGGGTGGCTCAGTCAGTCAGGCACCTGACTTCAGCTCAGGTCATAGTCTCACGGTTCGTGGGTTCAAGCCCCACATCGGGCTGTATGCTGACAACTCAGAGCCTGGAGCCTACTTCGAATTCTGTGTCTTCCTTTCTCTCTGCCCACCCCTTACTTACTCTCTTTCTCTCTCAAAAATAAACATTAAAAAAAATTTTAAAGAAATAAATTAGTGGGGCGCCTGGGTGGCGCAGTCGGTTAAGCGTCCGACTTCAGCCAGGTCACGATCTCACGGTCCGTGAGTTCGAGCCCCGCATCGGGCTCTGGGCTGATGGCTCGGAACCTGGAGCCTGTTTCCGATTCTGTGTCTCCCTCTCTCTCTGCCCCTCCCCCGTTCATGCTCTGTCTCTCTCTGTCCCAAAAATAAATAAACGTTGAAAAAAAAAATTTAAAAAAAAAATAAAATAAAAAAATAAAAAAAAAAAGAAATAAATTAGTGTTTTCATTTTTTTGGAGTAAATACCTAGTAGTGGAATAATGGATTGTGTGGTATTTATAGTTTTAATTTTTTGAGGAACCTCCACACTGTTTTCCACAGTGGCTGCACTAGTTTATATTTCTACTGACAGGGCATAAATGCTCCTTTTTCTCCACATCCTTATCAACACTTGTTATTTCTTATCATTTTGATACTAGTCATTCTGACAAGTATGAGGTGATATCTCATTGTAGTTTTGAATTGCATTTCCTTGTTGATTAGTGATATCAAGCATCTTTTTTATCTGTTGGTCATCTGTATGTCTTTGGAAAAATGTCTATTCAGGTCCTCGGCCCATTTTTAATCAGATTATTTAGGGGTTTTTTTTTTGGAGGGGTGTTGAGTTGTAGAAGTTGTTTACATATTTTGGGTATTAATCCCTTCTATATACCATTTGAAAATATTTTTTCCAATTCAGTAGCTTGTCTTTTTGTTATTTTGATTGTTCGATGTGCAAAAGGCTTTTAATTTTGTGTAATACAAATGGTGTATTTTTTTCTTCTGTTTCCCTTGCCTGAAAAGACATGTCTAGAAAAATCTTGATAAGGCCAATGTCAAAAAGATTATTGCCTATGTTTTCTTCTAAGCTTTTTATGGTTTTATGTCTCACATTTGGGTGTTTAACCTATTTTGAGTTTACTTTTGTGTATGGTGTGAGAAAGTGGTCCAATTTCATTTCTGCATGTAGCTGCACAGTTTTCACGCAATTTATTGAAGAAACTATTTTCCCCATTGTATATTCTTGCCTCTTTTATCACAGATTAATTGACTATATAAGCATGGGTTCATTTCTGGTCTCTGTATTTTGTTTTATTGACCTGTGTGTCTGTTTTTATGTCAGTACCATACTGTTCTGATTGCTATAGCTTTGTAGCATATCTTGAAATCTGGGAGTGAGATTCCTCCAGCTTTGTTCCTCTTTCTTAAAATTACTTTGGCTATTCGAGGTCTTTTGTGGTCCCATACAAAGTTCAGGATTAATTGTTCTAGTTCTGTGAAAAATACTGTTGATAGTCTGCTAGGGATTGCATTGAATCCGTAGATTGCTTTGGAATATGGACATTTCAACAATATTCTTTCTGCATGAGCAAAGTACATATTATATTCCCATTTTTTTGCATTGCCTTCAATTTATTTCATCAGTGCTTTATAATTTTAAAAGTATAGCTATTTTCTCTCCTTCATTAAGTTTATTCCTAGGTATTTTATTCTTTGGGTGCAATTGTAAATGGACCTATTTTTTAAATTTCACTTTCTGCTACTTAGTTATTAGTGTGTAGAAACACAGCTGATTTCTTTGTATTAATAGTGTATCCTGCAACTTTACCTAATTCATTTATTCTAATTTTGTTGGAGTCTTTATGGTTTTCTATATACAGTATCATGTCATCTGCAAATAGTGGCAGTTTAACTTCTTCCATTTCAATATGTATGATTTTTATTTCTCTTGTGTGATTACCATGGCTAGGATTTCCAGTACCATACTGAAGAAAAATGGTGAGTGTGGACATCCTTGTCTCATTCCTAATCTTTTTAAAAAAATTTTTTTTAACGTTTATTTATTTTTGAGACAGAGACAGAGCATGAACAGGGGAGGGTCAGAGAGAGGGAGACACAGACACTGAAACAGGCTCCGGGCTCTGAGCTGTCAGCACAGGGGCCCGATGCGGGGCTCCAACTCACAGACCGCGAGATCGTGACCTGAGCCAAAGTCGGCGCTCAACCGACTGAGCCACCCAGGCACCCCTCTCATTCCTAATCTTAAAGCAAATCTCCAATATTCATCATTAGCTGTGGATTTTTCATATGTAGACTTTAATATATTTAGGTGTATTACCTCTAAACCCACTTTGTTGAGAGTTTTTATCATGAATGAGTGTTGAATTTTGTCAAATGCTTTTTCTGTACCTATTGAGATGATCGTATGATTTTTGCTTTTCATTCTGCTAATGTGATGTTTTCCTTTGATTTGGGGTTATCGAACCATATTTGCATCCTCAGAATCAATCCCACTTGATGATGGTTAATGATGCTTTTTATGTGTTGTTCAATGTGACTTGTTTGCTAATAATGTCATTGAGGATTTTTGCATCTATGTTCACCTGGGATATTGACCTGTTCTTTTTTTGTAGTGTCTTTATTCAGTTTTGGTATCAGGGTGATGCTGGCCTCTGACTATATGAAAGATTTCCTTCCTCTTTTATTTTTTGGAATAGTCTGAGGAGAAAAGATGTTAATTCTTTTTTAAATGTTTGGCAGAATTCACTCGTGTAGCTGTCTGCTCTTGGACTTTTATTTTTTGGGAGTTTTTTTTTCATTACCAATTCAATTTCATTACTTGTAATCAGTCTTTCATATCTATTTCTTTATGATTCAGTTTTAGAAGATTGTATGATTCTAGGAATTTTCTTCTAGATTGTCCAGTTTGTTGGCATATTACTTTTTTTTTAGTAGTCTCTATAAACATTTATTTCTGAAGTGTCAGTTGTTACTTCTCTTTCATTTCTGATTTCATTTATCTGGGTGCTTTCTCTTTTTTCTTGATGAGTTTGGCTAAATGTTTGTTAAATTGGTTTATCTTTTCAAAGAACCAGCTCTTGGTTTCATTGATATTTTTTTGTTGTTGTTTGTTTCTTTTTTGTGCATTTCCACTCTTTATTATTTCCTTCTTTCTACTAACTTTCGGCTTCGTTTTTCTTTTTATCATTCTTTTAGGTGTCTGGTTAGATTATCTGAGACTTTTATTTTGTCTTGCAGTAAGCTTGTATCACTATGAATTTCCCTCTTTAAAATTGCTTTTGCTGCATCCTAAAGATTTTGAACCTGTGTGTTTTCATTTTCATTTGCCTCAAGGTATTTTTTTGTTCTTCTTTTATTTTCTTGTCGTTGTTGTTGACTCATTGGTTTTTTTAGTAGCATGTTGTTTAGCCTCCAGGTGTTGTTTTTCTTGTAATTGAGTTCTAGTCTTATATTGTTGTGGTCAGAAAAGATGCAAAATAGGATTCCAGTCTTTTAAAATATATTGATACTGGGTTTTTGGCCTAACATGGTATTGATCCTGGAGAATGTTCCATATGCACTTAAAAAAGAGTGTGTAATCTGTTGCTTTTGATAATGTATCTAAGCCTATGTGGTCTAATGTGTTGTTCAAATACACTCTTTCCTTATTGATTTTTCTGAGTGGATCTATCCATGGAGTATGTGGGGTATTAAAGTTCCTGACTATTATTATATTACTGTCAGTATTATCTTTGTTAATATTTGTTTTATGTATTTATGTGCTCCGATGTTGTTTGCATCCATGTTTACACTTGTTATATCCCCTTACTTGGGCATTACATAATGGTAAAAAGGCTCTTCTTTTCTTTTGTTATAATCTTTGCTTTAAAGTCTCTTTTGTCAATAAGTACCGCTACCTCAGCCTTTTTTCCCCCCACCTTACCCCCATGGAGTAATTTTTCCATCCTTTCACTTTCAGGCTGTGTATATGTATCTTTAGGTCTGAACTGAGTTCTTATAGGCAGCATAGAGATGGGTTGTTGTTTTTTAAATCCATTTTATCACCCTGTGTCTTTTGATTAAAGCATTTACACCATTTACATTTAAAGTAATTATTGATAGCTATGTTCTTGTCATTTTGTTAATTATATTTGGTTGCTTTTGTCATTGTTCGTTCTTATTTTGCTCTTTTTCCTTGCGATTGATGATTTTCTTTAGGTGTACTGATTATCTTTTTATTTTTTCTGTATTATAGGTTTTTAGTTTATGGTTACATGAGGTTCATGTATAACATTCTAAATATATAGTAGTGTACATTAAGTTGATGGTCACTTAAGTTTAACACATTCTAAAAAATATATATTTTACTGCCTCCCCCATTTTATGAATATGTTGTCATATTTTACATCTTTTTGTGAGTCCTTTTAATTTTTTAGATAGAATTGATTTTACTACTTTTGACTTTTATCCTTCGTTACTAGCTTTATAAGTATTTGATCTACTACCTTTACTGTATGTTTCCCTTTACTCATGAAATTTTTCTTTCATTGGTTTATCCTCATTGTAACCATTTCTTTTCCAGCTAAAGAAGTTCCTTTCACATTTCTTGTAAGGCCAGTTTAGTGGCGATTAACTCCTTTAACATTTGTTTAGAGAACTGTTTATCTCTTTTTCCGTCCTGAATGATAAACTTATTGGATAGAGTATTCTTGGTTGTAGATTTTTTTCCTTTCAACACTTTGAATATGTCATACCCCTTCCTTGTGGCCTGCCAAGTTTATGCCAAAAAAATCAACTGATAGCTTTATGGGGTTTTCCTTGTTTGCAAATAGACACTTCCCTCTTGCTGCTTTTAAAATTCTGTCTTTATCTTTAATCTTTGACATTTTAATTATTATTATGTGTAAGGGTGTGGGCCTCATTAGGTTGATTTTGTTTGGACCTCTGCTTTCTGAATCTGGATGCCTGTTTCCTTCCCTAGGTTAGGGAAGTTTTCAACTATTATTTCTTCAAATACATTTTCTGCCCCTTTCTCATTTTTCCTTTTGGGACACTGTAATGTGATTGATTGCTTGATGTTGTCCAAGAAGTTCCTTAAACCTATCTTCATTTTTTAAAAATGGTTTTTTCTTTTTGCTGTTCAGCTTTAGAGCTTTCCATTATCCATTACCCTATCTTCTAGATCACTAATCCATTCTTCTGCATCTTCCAATCTACTGATGATTCCCTCTGGTGTATTTTTCATTTATTCTTCAACTTTGGTTCTTTTTTTCTATTTTCTTTTTGAGTTCTCACTGAGTTGATCCACACTTCCCACCATGCCAGCGAGCATCTCTTTGACTGTTACTTTAAGCTTTTTATCAGGCAAGTTGTTTATCTCTGTTTTATTTGGTTCTTTTTATGAGTTTTTGTCTTATTCTTTGGAGAATATTCCTCTGTCTCCTCATTTTGCTTGACTTTCTGTGTTTCTGTGAATTAGGTGGAACAGCTAATTCTCCTAAACTTGAAGGGATGGTCCTATGTATGGCCATCCCCTGTGTACACTCTGTGTGTCTGGTGATTTTGTCTGGCTAGCTGGAGTTATGGCTGTTGTGGGCTGATTTTTCCTTGGCACTTCATGCTGGAGCTATCTTGGTGGTTGGCCAGAGCTGAAATGGGCAGTTCCAGGGCTTGCTGTGCAGAGGGCACCCTGGCAGGGCAGCTGAAGCAAAAGTGGGCATGAGCGGGAGTGATACTGGCTCCCTGTACTCTGGAAGGATAACTGAAGCTTTATTGTGCGCAACTTGGGCAGCCCTAGGGCTCTCTGTGCAGAGGCTATCCTGGCAGGATGGCTGAGGCTGAAGTGGGAGCTCCCACAAACTCCACACATGGGCACCCTGGCAGGTCAACTAGAACAGAGGCTGGCATGGACCAGGGGGTTCTAGGGAAGTTTGCACAGGACATGCTCTTGTAGGGCAGCTAGAGCCAAGGCATACAGAGCCCAGTGCAGTGGTTTGAGGTGTTCTGCAGAAGGGGGCACCCTCATGCGGTGGCTGGACCCAAGGCAGGTGCAGTCCAGGGTGTTCTGGGGCACTCTGCACAGGGAACATCCTGGCAGTACAGTCTTTGTTTTGATGTCTCTATTGTTTGATGTAAGTATTACTACCACAACTTTCTTTTCATTTCCATTTGCATGGATTATCTTTTCCACCCCTTTGCTTTCACTGTGTATGTGTTTAGATCTGAATTGAGTTTCTTGTAGGAAGCATATATATGAGTCTTGGGTTGTTGGGTTTTTGTATCCATTCAGACACCTAATGTCTTTTGACTGGAGCATTTAGTCCATTTACATGTAATATAATTATTGATCTATACTTATTGCCCTTGTAATTTGGTGACTCTCCTTAGTGTTATGTTTATATACCTTTATTTTTTGTATATCTATTACGTGTATTTGTTTGGTGGTACCATGAAGTTCATATGCAATGTCCTGTGTATACAGTGATCTCTTTTATGTTGATGATTACTTAAGTTCAAGTAGAAGCACTAAGTTCTAAAAGCACTACCTTTTTACTCCCTGCCACCCCTTTTTAAGTTTTTGATGTCATATTTTATAATTTATTATTTTGTGTATCCCTTGACTAATTATTGTAGATCTAGAAGGTTTTTACCACTTTTGTCTTTTAACCTTTATACTAGCTATAGTATAAGGTATATAGGTGGTATAAGGTATAAGTATATAGGTAGTTTATCCGCTACCTTTACTATATGTTTACCTTTTCCAGGCTTTTTCTAATTTTCTTATCTCTAATGGTCTTTTCTCTTCCATTTAAAGAAGTTCTTTTAACATTTCTTGTAAGGCTGGTCTGGTGTTGATGAACTTCTTTAGCTTTTGCCTGTCAGGGAAACTCCTCCTCTCTCCTTGAGTTCTGAGTGATAACCTTGCCAGTAGAGCATCCTTGGTTGTAAGTTTTTTTCCTTTTAGTACTTTGAATGTATTGTGCCATTCCCTTCTGGCCTGTAAAGATTCTGCTGAAAAATCAGCTGGTAGTCTTGTGGATATTTCCTTGTATGGAGCTAGTTGTTTTCCTCTTGCTATTCTTTTCCCTCTCTGACTATTGACACTTCGTTTATAATGTGTCTTGGTATGGGTCTCTTGGTTCATCTTATTTGGGACTCCTTGTGTTATTCCTGGACTTGGATGTCTGTTTCCTTTGCCAGTTTAGGGAAGATTTCAGCCATTATTCCTTCAAATAGGTTTTTTGTTCCTTTCTCTCTTTTCCTTCTGGAACCCCTACAATGTGAATGTTAGTACACTTATGTTGTCCCAGAGGTCTTTAAACTATCCTCATTTGTTAATTCTTTATTCTTTTTGTTATTCTGATTCACTGATTTCCACTACCCTGTCTTCCAGATTGCTGATCTGTCCTCTGCATCACCAAACTACTATTCATTCCCTCTAGTGTATTTTTTATTTCAGTTATTGTATTCTTCAGCTCTAATGATTCTCTTTCATGATTTCTGTCTCTTTGTTGAAATTCTCATTGTTTCATCCATTTTTCTCCCAAATGAGCATTTTTATGACCATTACCTTGAACTTCTTATTGGTAGATTTCTTATCTCTGTTTCACTTCATTTTTTTCCTTGAGGTTTGTCTTGTTCTTTAGTTTGGAGCATATTCTTCTGTCTCCTCATTTTTCATACATCTCTTTTTCTAGGTACTGGATAGATTAGTTAGGTCTCCCTGTCTTGAAGGAGTGGTTTTATGCAGGTGTCCTGTGGGGCCTAGTACCCCAAACCCCCTTGTCCCTAGAGCCAGGTGCTGCAGGGATGATGCCTGTGTGAACTGTATGGGCAGTGTCACGATTGGTGTGGAGTTGCTGCTGTGCAGGACTGCCTCCTTGTGTGGCTGTGTGCCAGGTTTGGCTACAATTGCCAAGGGCATGCCAGTTCTTGTCACCTAGTTTGTCCAGCTAGTTGTGACAGCTTGGATATGCTGGTGGGTAGGGCAAGCCTTAGGCGCAGCTTGCTGCAAGGTCTAGCTACAACTGTTGTAGGTGGTCTAGTGTGCCAGGGTGGCCCCCTTGGTGAGGGCAATTGGAAGAGACTCCCACCCTAGCCATGGGCACTTTCCAAGAGTGGCCAAGCAGGGAGCCACTTGGGAAGGTCTCTGGTGTTGGTTGAGGGTACTCACTGAGGACATCCACCAGGTGTGGCATTGCTGGAAGCCACTTGTGAGGGACTCCAGCTGGGTAGACAGGATGGGTGAGGTGAGTCCACAGGGGAATGCTGGGGCAGGGTGAGAGGTAGTAGCATGGTAGATGGAGAGTATCAGGAATGTTGCTCACCAGTGCTGGGCCACCTAGGTGGGCCAGGAAAGGGAAGAGAAGGGGGAAAATAGTGAGGAAAAAATGGTGCCCACTACTGCCTCTACCCCAGGAGACCATTCCAACAGATCCCTACCCCTATAGCACATGCCCTAAAATTGGTCAGTGGATCTCCTTCACATGTAACCTAGGGGTTTGTCAAACTGCTGCCTTTGCACCAAGACTCAGAGCAAATGAGATAATGCATACACATTTTAAGAATGGAGTCTCAGTTTCCTACTGCTTTCTGACTGTCCTATACCAAATCCCCTTTGGTTTTCAAAGCCAGATGTTATGGAGCTCATCTTGCCAGTGCAAGGCCCCTTGGCTTGTGTAGCCCAACACATGGAGCTTGGTACCCTTATTCATCAGGGAGGGTCTCTACAGTTATGATATCCCTCCCTTGTGTGTGTCACTGCTCCCAAGGGTGTGAGTCTTGAGTATACCACATTTCCACCCCTCCTGTCTGTTTGGATGTGGCTTTCTCTTTATATCCTTAGTTGTGTATGATCTTTTCTGCTACCCTTGAGTTCACTCTGAGATAGTTCTTGTATATGTAGTTGTGGATTTTGTATATCTGTGGGAGGAGGTGAGCCCAGGATCTTCCTACTCTGCCATCTTGATCCTGCCTCCATCTACCTTTTAAGTAAAGTGTCTTAGTCCTCTTACACTTAATATAATTACTAATCACACTCCTGTCTGCTACTTTCTTGTTTCTTTCTGTCTTCTATAGCTTTCGTTGTTCTCTTCCTCCTTTATTGCCATATTTTGTCCTATATAGTTTCTAGTGTACCATTTTAGTTTTCTTGTAATTTCTCTTCCTATATGTCTTTTGGATTATTTTCTTAGTGGGTGCTGAGGGTGTTACAATTAACATCTCAGTTTATAACCATCTGGTTCACATTGATAGAAAGATATGAATAAACAGTATATTTATATTTAATATTTACCTATTTATGATTATTAGTTTCCTTAGGTACATTGGAGTAACCACATGGTGTATTTTCATTTCAATATCAGGGACTCCTTTTAATATTTTTTTCAGGGCTGTTTTGTTGGTAGCAAATTCTCTTTGGGAATGACTTAATTTCTTCATTTTTGATAGTTGTTTTGATGAATATAGAATTCTTGGTTGATAGACTTTTTATTTCAGTACTCTGAATATGTCATCCCACTGCATTCTGGCTTTCATGTTTTCTAATGGAAATAAGCTATTAATCTTTTTAAGTATCCCTGAACATGATGAGTCACTTCCTCTTGTTGCCTTTAAGATTATCTTTCTGTCTTTATCTTTCATGTTTTTGATTATGATGTATCTAAATATGGATTTGAGTTTACCCTACTTGGATTTGGTGGAAATCTTTGGATGATTGATGTTTCTCATCAAATTTAGGATGTTTTCAGTCATTTCCTTAAGTATTCTTTCTGCCTTTTTTTCTCTCCTTTCCTTCTGGGACTCCCATTATGTTTATGTTGATACACTTGATGGTGTCTTATAGATCTCTTCCACTGTGTTCATGATTCTTCATTCTTTCTTCTCTTCTTCAGACTGGATAATCTCAATCAACCTATCTTCAAGTTCCCTGTTTCTTGCTGCTAGTTTAGATCTGTTGTTGAGTCCTTCTAGTGAATTTTTCATTTCTGTTATTGTACTTTTTGAATCCAAATTCTCTATTTTTTATAATTTATAACTTGTATTATTTGTTCGATGAGACAGAATTCCTATACTTCTATTTTTTTAGACCTGATTTACACACTTAAAATCGTTGATTTAAAGTCTGTATCTAGCAGGTCTAATATCTGGCTTCCCTTGCAGCCAGCTTTTATTTATTCCTTTTCCCCCTTGTTTATGGGCCGTATTTCTTTCTTTGTGCTTATGATGTTTTGTTGAAAACTTTACATTTCAAATAATATATTGTGGAATCTCTGGAATTCAGTTTCTCCTCCCTTGGGGTTTATTTTTGTTGCTTTTTATTTCTTTAGTGACTTTTCTGAACTAATTATGTTGTTTGTATTCTTTATCATGTGTAACTACTGAAATCTTTGCTTCCTTATGTTAGTGCTCAGCAAATGTTTGGGCAGAGATTTCTGTAACTTTTGGGTAACCAAAGTTCCCCAATTTTT
This sequence comes from Herpailurus yagouaroundi, assembly GCF_014898765.1. Lineage (NCBI taxonomy): Eukaryota > Metazoa > Chordata > Mammalia > Carnivora > Felidae > Herpailurus > Herpailurus yagouaroundi. Next base: position 7,225,757 of record NW_024412432.1, on the reverse strand, counting down.
GCCAGTGGGTGGGGCGTGTGTGCACGTGTGTATATGTGTGTGCATTGAGGCATGTAGTGAACATTTAGCCAGGCAGTTGAAAACTCTGCATGAGTGTTTGCTTCTTGCTTTCCAAGAGCCTAAGGCAAGAGGTTAGGGCCTTCTCGGGTCTTTCTAGGACATGGGCACAGCCCTGTGTTTGCTTGTGGCTTTCTAGATTACTAGCAATTTGTTAGAGCTTTTTTGAAGGCCCTTGGGGCATCTCATTCCCCAGATTTTCATTTTAAGCTTTTTAATAAGTCTATTTCTTGCCACAGCAGTTATCCACTGCTTTGGGCAAACTTGAAATTAAACAGTTGAGTCTAAATGTGTTAGACAAATGTCCCTGGAGAAGCAGCTGTTCTCACTTAGGGAAAACTTAGAGTCAGTTCCAATCAAAACAGCATTTCAAGTGGAGTCTTCCAGAGAACCATTAGATAGGTCACATAATGACAGTTCTTTGAGAATAAGGCTTGGAAGAAGCTCTATCCATGTGTTTCTAGGTGGCTGGTTTTCATCATAATTTAAAGCTATTTCAAGGCTACCATAGAGACGGAGAAAGAAGGATGGGATGAGGGGAAGTGAAAATGCCACAGAGCTTCTTATTCTCACCTAGATTCAACTGTTTCTATTGAGTGAATGCTCCCCAAATTGCTGTAAGTCTTTAGCTCCTTTCCAGAGTTCTGACAGTTGATTCTGACCACTTTTGCCACATTTTTTTGTTTTATGGAAGAAAGAATTTTAAGAGGTCACTATTCCACCATTTTCATCTGACCATTTAGAAGTTTCTTTTTAGTTTTTCTTTGAAGAATGGACAGCAATTGAGCAAAAGTGGAAGTGGGAAGACCAGTTAGGTTATTGCAACAACTCAAATTATGTAGTGGTTTGGGTTAGTGTGGCCGCAGTGCAGATGGTTAGTAGTGATTGGACTCTAGACATATTTGAAGATAGCAGGTTTTGCTGATGAATTTGAATATGGCCTATGAGAGGTAGACTCTGAACAGAGTCTGAACAACTAGAAGGATGGACTGCCAAATAGGGAAGACTTGAGAGGAACAGTATTTTCCTGAAGCTGTTGGTGTAGATTGATAATTAGAAAACTTGACAATGTTGCATTTTCAGGAAATCATAATCTGCATTACCACTTTGAAGGCAAGGAGCTCACCTGTCTCAGTGGAAGCAGAACCAAGGTCTCCTTTAGCTCCAGTCTGTCCAAATTAGCCCTCCTAGGGTGAGGGCCAACTCAGATGGTGTGTAGAGTTGTGGATAGAAAACAATGAATGGATTCTCAAGTAGCTGCTCAGGTGACGCAGGTAACCTGAAGCAGTCAGACCAAAGGTAGAGCCAGGGCTGAAGTCCTTGAGGGGGAATCAGGAGCCCAAACAAACAAACAAACAAACCCACACACACTCACAGAAGAGGGCTGGAGCCAGATTTGTAAGTAAGTGCGAACCAGTCAGTAAGCAGGATTGAAATGGTATAGGTGGGAAACAGGATATAAGCTTTTTGATGATGGCTTCTCTGATGGTCTCACCCCTGTATAGGTGGAATGTGGGCATGTTCCCCCAGTGATATGGGGTCAGGAGAAGTATAAGCTACTTGGTGCCTTTTTCTTTCATAACACTACAGGGTAGTGTCCTTACTACTTTCCTTATCTGTGTTCTCAAGCAGACTGTGGGCTTTTGAGGGGAGACACTAGTCTTCTCTATGTCCCCAAAGCTTGGTAGAATGCCTTGAACATAGTCAGACTAATAAATGTTTGTCAAATAATTTAATGGTGGCTGTCCTGTGTTTTAGAATGGAGGCTATGGAGAGCATGAGAAACAGGCAGAAATCTGAGGGTTTGGGTGAAGGTTCAGGAGAAGGTGAGGGAAACAAGGACCTTTTGGTGAGGTCTCTTCCTTGAGTGTGTCAACACCTTGATTTTCTTTGGTAGCCCCAAGCCCCTGTCAACCTGGAAACAACCCGCCACTAGTTGTTCCTGCCCACATTATCACATCCTTGGTTCACAGGGAGTCAGAACAACCAGATCTTCATAGCTTTACTCTCCCTACCACTTTCCAAAAAAGATACCACATTTGGGGGTTTTCTCAGAGTGCTACTTTTGGAAACCAACAGAAATAAAGGGTTTTTTTTTTTCCTTTCCCTTTCCTTTTTTTTTTTTTTATCCACTTTGATTCTATTTAAATACTAATGAAGCATCTTGGTACACATAGGGGTGAACAAAACTCAAATTTCTGAGAAAAAAATAGAGACCCAGAATTTTCTGGGTTGGATTTGGTAGAGGGATGTGGAGTGAAGAGCAGGATGGAGCTACAGCAGGGACAGGAAGGAGATGGGTGGTGTGTGGGAAGCTGCAATAGCTGGTTAGGCCTTCCAGTTACAGACTGAGGGGTAGGTGTGTGGGTGGAGTGCATGTGTCGGGGGAGAGTTTCAGAGTACTCTTTGAGCCATCCATTTTTTAAATTCATCCCCTGAGCCACAGCTACAGACCATAAGTTGCTTCTGGCCCTGGAACTGAGGAGCAGAGAACAGGTAGAGTCAGGATAGCAGAGCCATCTGAAGGAGGGGAGGAAGGCCCAAGTGAGGGCAACAACATAGGGCAAGGACATTCCAGTGGCCTCTATTCCAGTGACCACCATGCTGCTGAGAGCATGACCAGAATTGTTCTTGGAAGGCTAATGCTGGTCCCAGATATATAGTCAACAGTGGATTCTAAAAGAGACACTGCATAAAGGTCTCTCTGCCTTCAACAAGGAGCCTGGTAAAAGATATTCTTGACAAAAGGAAGTAGCATATAAGGAGCTATAGAGAAGGAGGGAATTTCGGGAGATTGAAAACTATATAGTCAAACTTAGCTTCTGTACCTTGATTGTGTGAATTGGTTCCCATGAGTTGGATAAATTACTAGAAAATCATAGGAAGTGTAGCTGTTGCCACCGTTTAAGTATTTCTCCCTATATGCACTTTGAAGAGGGACTAGCTAGCCCTGAAACTTCCTTTCTCTTCCTTGGGGTAGTTTCTCTGGGCTGTGCTAAGTCTTCCCAAAGCAGAATATTCTTTGCTTCCCTGTTTTCTATCTTTATAAAAAGAAAAGTCCAGGTATTTCTATAACTTGTTCTCTAAAGTTCACTTTTTTGGGGTCTTTTATTACAAAAGACATTGTAAAATGTCTTTAAATGTCCAATTAAAATTGTTGATTAGGAAAAGAATCTCACCCCATGACAGTAAGCTTGAAAAAGAAAGTAATAAAGAACAAAATTGAAATTACCCATATTTTTACTCAAAAATCAAAATAACCCTATGACACAGGAAAATTCAATATTAACTTGAGATTTTTATTTTTTCAGAGTTGGAATCCTGAGCAGAGGTTCTTTCAGAGTGTTCTACTTTATGGTTTCTCACAATAAAAATATACCCATCTGCCTTTATCCTAGGCTTTCTCCTCTGTTATCTGCCCAGCCCCACCCTTCCCCATGGCAGCACTGGGCTCTCATTTGGGGATATCCTACTTTCCCTGACGTTATGACTTGTCTCCCTTCTATTCTTATATACCTCCTAATTGGCTCCAAATATCCAATTCTTCTGATACGCAGCCTTCCATGTAGTGCTCTCTCTGGCCAGCTGTTGGCCATCCTGGAGGCCGTTTGGCATAGTCCATTGCTTTGGCCCAACAACATTAAATGTCAGTCTTCTTTTCAACCACATTCATTTTGGGCTTCTTTAAACAGCATGGCTATTAGATCTCTGGGCTCCAGTCCACAGGTCCTACCAGAGGATTAAGTTTCCAGAAGTTTGGCCTGTAATATCCAGATCAAATTTAAATTGGGTGCAAACTGCTCCCTTTGCTGGATTCCTCATGGGCTGCCCCTGCTCCCCCCACAAGAGTAGATTTCTAACCGTGGCTTAAATATTTTTGCAGACAACCTAATTCTGGCTTGAAGGAAAGAGTCTGTGTTATTCTGGGGAGAATTCCATAAATAGTGCCATCTCCAAAGACCAGAGGAAGGCATGTGTTCTATACTCTTCTTAGACATTCCTTTCCATATTAGCACGACTGGGATTCCTTTGATATCTGCCTCTTTGCTTGACTAAGGTTTCCCTTTATTTGCAGTTCAGCTGATAGCAAAAGGAATATCCCAGTTTTTCCTGAGCACATATCTTTTGAAGAAAGATTATCTCCTGCCTACTATCAGAAGCTGACACTACAGGCTTTCTTCTGCTATTTGATGGCTGGTTGTTCTCTACTCCCACTTTCCACCATTAATTACTTCGATGATCATAAAAAAGAAACCTGTTGTTCTCCTTGCTGGCTGTCCTGGTGCTGGGTCTGGGTCTGCCATGCGCTGAGGATGATCTGGCTCCAAATATCAACACTATCACTTCCTGCTTAGACACGATATTTGACTAATTTGTGTGTTTCAGCTTCTTTGGTTTATAATACAAAACCGAATACCAGAAAGGACAGAACTTTACAGACGGAGAAATCTGGAGATCTGTAGAAGGTCCTTCTCAAGTTTTCAGCAGAGTAATGATCAACACATGTACATGAGGAAGCTACTTGATAACCAAGAAAGATTTACCAAAGTGATTAGAAGAAATAGTGTCTTGCACTTACAGAGAGTAGGGAATAGTGCCTGTTGCCCTCAACAATGCTGAAAAGCTCATAATTCATAGGGCTTTCATTAGAATACATAGAAGATTCTTGCCTCAGAAGCAGGGAATTATGAGCCCTACAGTAAATTCTGCTCCCCTTTTTTCTAACAAATCTTAAAAGCAAGACCCAAAGGCTCACACTGTTTCTAAGAATACTAGATGTATCTCAGAACAAGCAAAAGAATATTCATAGGAATACAAAAGTCTCCAGCACTCAACGAAGTAAAATTCACAATGTTTGGCATCCGATTAAAGATTACCTTTAAAAAAGTTACCGTATATACAAAGAAGCAGGAAAATATGACACATAACAAAATAAACCCAGAACTGGCAAAGATGTTGTAATTAAAAGCTAAGAACATTAAATATGTGTCCTATACGTTCAAAAGGTTAAGTAGGGGCATCTGGGTGGCTCGCTTAAGTGTCCAACTCTTGATTTTTGGCTCCGGTCATGATCTCATGGTTCTTGGGTTCAAGCCCCGCGTCGGGCCCTGTGCTGACGGTGCGGAGCTTGCATGGTATTCTCTGCCTCCCTCTCTCTCTGCCCCTCTCCAGCTTGCTTACTCACTTGCTCTCTCAAAAATAAACATTTTTTTTAAAAGTTTAAGTAGAGACATGAAAGATAAATTAACTTTTTTTCTAGAGATGAAAACTACACGGTGTGAGACTTAAAGTACACACACACTCACACACACACACACACACACACACACACACACACACACACACTCTTGATAGGACTAACAGCACATCATACACCAAAGAAGTAAAAATTAGTGAATTTGAAGACCTAACAATAGAAACTCTCCAAAATGAAGCACAGAATAAAAGAATCTACTAAAAGTGAAAAGAGCGTGAGTGAACCTACTATATTTGCAACTGGAGTCCCCAAGAAGAGAAAAGAGGAAGACAGGAAAAATGTAAAACCCAAAATTGTAAAATATCTAGAAAAGAACATAGCAAATCTTTCTGTTCTTTAGTTAGGTGAAGCTCTCTTTGCTATGACACCAAAAGTATGAGGCATAAAAAAAAAAACAAAGTGTACTTCATCAAAATTTAAAACTTCTACTCTTCAAAAGGTACTGTTAAGAGAACAAAAAGGCAAGCCACAGACAGCGAGAAAGTATTTGCAAAGTGTATGTAATAAATCTACCTAGACTATATGAAGAACTCTCAAAACTCAAGAGTAAGAAAACAAACAACTTAGTAAAAAACTGGATGAAAAACTTGAATGCACACTTCACCAGAAACATGTGCATGGCAGACAAACACGTAATATCCTCAACATCATTAATTGTTATGAAAAATGAAAGCACCATGAGATACCACTGCCCACTGTTAGAATGACAAAAATTGGAAGGACTGACCATTCTAGCTGTTGTCTGGGATATTGAGGAATTGGAACTTTTACATGTTGCTATTTCTTTCCTTTTCTCTTTCTCCTCCTCTTCCCCCTTCCCCTCCTCTTTTTTTTATGAGCTGTTTATTTCATTTCTGATTATAAACAAATGAAATATATATACACATCTGTCCAAGAAATTGTGCATAATGTGGCTTTTACAAGATTAAGACCAGAAAGTGGAACTTTTGAAAGAGGACCCATCAGGGAACTGAGGTCACGGGACCAACCACCACCCTGGAATATGCAGAGAGCGGTGAATCTAGAGTCCTATCTGAGATCTGTGTGCCTGGGACAAAAGAAGCTGGAGCCATAAACTGGTAGGAATTGTAATTTTGGCAAATCGCCAGAGGCTCAGTGTGGACAAAATGAGAGTGAGCAAGTCTCAGGGAAGCTCTTGTGCTTTTATGGGTTTTATCTCAGGGAATGCCATCAGGCCCTTCTCATGAGGAACCTAGAAAGGTCTCTAGAGATGGGAGGGAGAGAGGAACCACTGTGAAATGCATCAGAAGCATTCTTTAGAGCAAAGGCTTGTCCTAGTGGGAAAGAAATACTTTACCAGGTGGTGAAAAGTGGTCCTCCCGCCTCAGCCCCCTCTAGCCTTCCTGTCTCGTCTAAGAAAAGAGCTAAGGAATGTCACCAGCCCAGAGCCAGAGGCCCACAAAAAGACTGAAATTTAACCTAATATTATAAAATGCTTCTCCTCCCCTGCACCTTACCACCACACAAACAGGACCCCGTATAATAATAGTGAATTACAGCAGTAAGAGAAATGCAATATCTCTTTGAAGAGAGGGACTTAACAAAGCCCACCATAAACAGTGGAGGTGAAAACAAGGACGCTGGAGGAAGTTGAATCTTCTGGCACCTACAGCTGCAGCAAACATCAAACACCGCCCAACTGTTAGGCAGATTAGCATCAAAACTCACACTAAAGATCCACCTGCAAAACCGCTCTTGTTATCTGATACCTCCGGCTTTCCACAAAAAAATTAAAGCATGATAAAAACGCAATAAAAAACATAGTGTGGGAGCACCTGAGTGGCTCAGTCCGTTAAGCATCTGACTTGGGCCCAGGTCATGATCTCAAGTTTCGTGAGTTCAAGTGTGCTTCAGATCCTCTGCCTCCTACTCTCTCTGCCTCTCCCATGCTTGTGTGCAGGCTCTCTCTCTCTCTCTCTCTCAAAAATAGTCAACATTTTTTTAAAAAACATAGTCTGGAGAGTCTAAAGCATAGTCTAAAAGCAGGCACTAGAATCAGACTAAGGTATGACACGTGTTAGAATAATTGGATGGGGAATTTAACTATGATAGGTTAAGGGCTCTAATAGAAAAAGCAAACAATATATAAGAAGAGACGGATAATGTAAGCAGAAAGATGGAAGCGTTGAGGAAGATTTAAAAAGAAATGCTAGAGGGGCACCTGTGTGGCTCAGTTGGTTAAGCATCTGACTCTTTGATTTTGACTCCAGTCATGATCTCATGGTTCATGAGTTTGAGCCTCATGTTGGGGCTCAAAATCCTGTTTGGGATTTTCTATTCTGTATTTCTTATTTTCTTTCTCTATTCTTTTCCTTTCTCTCTCTCTCTGCCTCTCCCCTGCTCTCTCTCTCCCTGTCTCTCAAAAAATAAACTTTATTAAAAAAATTCTAAAAATGAAAAGCACTGTAACAAAGAATGCCTTTGGACTCATCAATAGACTAGACACATCCAGGGAAAGAATCACTGAGCTCAAAGATAGGTCAATAGAACCTTTCCAAACTGAAATGCAAAGAGAAAAAAAAAAAAAAGGGAAAACAATCAACAACCCAGAACAACAACCCAGTACAAGGTACTTCATGTATATTTTTTGAAATTTGACTAAGATTAGTTATAAATGTATACTACAAACTCGATGGAAACTAAAAAAAAAATTTTAAAGAAGTACAATTGCTATGCTAAGAGGAGAAAAATGGCATTATGGAATTAAAAAAAGTTTTCAATTAAAACTGCAGAATGTAGAAAAAGGAAAGATTAAAAAAAATAAAGTACAACAAACAAGAAAGTTATCAATATTGTAGGAATTAATCCAGCTGTACCAATCCCTTCATCCTTGGTCCCCTGACATCTGTTTGAACACCCTTCTATCTCCAACACATACCCTTGACCACGTGAATAAAGAATTCAGCTTCTGGGGGCGCCTGGGTGGCGCAGTCGGTTAAGCGTCCGACTTCAGCCAGGTCACGATCTCGCAGTCCGTGAGTTCGAGCCCCGCGTCGGGCTCTGGGCTGATGGCTCGGAGCCTGGAGCCTGTTTCCGATTCTGTGTCTCCCTCTCTCTCTGCCCCTCCCCGTTCATGCTCTGTCTCTCTCTGTCCCAAAAATAAACGTTGAAAAAAAAAAAAAAGAATTCAGCTTCTGTTTTCATCCCTCTGAAAGCATGCACATTTACATGTGTGCACTTTTAATAAGCATTCTATAGCACAGACTAGCAGGAGCTAAAATCCTATGACCCAGAGAGAAAAATTATAAATTTATAGTAACATTACTGCAGATTTTCTATTTGGCCATTCTGTTACTTAGAATTTAGTTTTTGCTTCCTTTCTTGCATTTTTTCTTTTTTTTTTTTTTAATGTATTTTGCTTCTCATATTTTTCACTTTTCTTTCTGGCTTGTAGAGAGTACTGCAAGCCCCTCTGACTTCTCTACCTTCCTTGAATTTCTCTACCTCACCCCCAGCTCTGTTACCTTCCCCTTTACTGTGCAGGGTAGTTGGGATCTGACCCGGTTTCTACCCCAAACTTTGGGTGAACAGAAACTAAGAGCTCTAGCAGGACAGCCTCTTCCTTAGGGGACAGTTTACACTTGCATTTGTAACTTGACCTTACATTTTAGATTATACTCCCCACCATGCAACAACTTACCCAAGCAGTTCTTGAATGCAGTTTTCTTCCTGAAAGGAATTTTGATGTATTATTTTTTCTGTATCTTCTACGTTAATATTCCACAGGAATCCATCATCTAGGATAGTTTCCCTTGTTCTTTGCCTATTCCATGACAAAATTGTGAGAATACTGTGCTTTTAGACCACGTGGCTGTGGACACATTCTTAGCACTTTAACTTGGAGCAGAATTAAAACTATTTTGGATACCGATGCACTTTACAGCTCTCAGAGTGTTTGGCTTTTAGATAAAGGTAGAAGGAAAACAGAAGTTTACTTTTTAAAAGAGCAAGTTCTGATTCTTGTTATATCTCCTTCTGAAATTCCCAAATCCAATTTTGTTATTTTTGTTTCAAAGATGCTCTTGCTGTGGGGGAACAGAATGTCCTGGATAACTGACAGGATTACCATGAATCTGTGACGCCCTGGAGGTAGGCGACTATCCATCCCAACTCCTAACACTCCTAAAGCAGGTACTCTGTGTCCAGTACGCTTCCAAAGGATTTACAAATACAAACTAGCTTAAATCTCACAACTCTGAAATAAGTTTTGTACATCATGTCACTTTAAAAGTGAGGAAATCAAGAGAGAAAGATGAAACCACCTGCCCAAGGTCACCCCTAAGCACAGCAGAGCTGGGATTAGGGCCCAGGTTATTTGTCTCATAACCCAAGCTCTTCATCACCCTACTACGTTGATTTCTTTTCCAGGTATACCAGATACTTTTATTAACGCCTTCTGGCAACTATTTGTATACTCTGGTCTTTTGTCGTCATTATAGAAGCACTAAATCACCACCATCAGCATTACAGTTACTTTATTAAAAATGCACTATGTGTTTTACTTAATGTTAATATTTTGGGGTTATAATTTATATTCTAGTTAACATACAGTATAATATTAGTTGCAGGTATGCAATGTAGTGATTCAGCACTTCCATCCATCACCCAGTGCTCATCACACAAATGCTGTCCTTAATCCCCATCACCTATTTCACCTGTCCCTCACCCCCTCCCCTCTTGTAACCACCAGTCTGTTCTCTACAGTTAAGAGTCAGTTGCTTGGTTTGCCTCCCTCTCTTTTTTTTTTTTTTTTTTTATTTTTTTTTCCAACATTTATTCATTTTTTGGGGGACAGAGAGAGACAGAGCATGAACGGGGGAGGGTCAGAGAGAGAGGGAGACACAGAATCGGAAACAGGCTCCAGGCTCTGAGCCATCAGCCCAGAGCCCGACGCGGGGCTCGAACTCACGGACTGCGCCTCCCTCTCTTTTGTACCTCTTTGCTCATTTGTTTTTTTTCTTAAATTCCACATATGAATGAAACCATATGGTATTTGTCTTTCTATGACTTATTTCACTTAGTATAATACTTTCTAGCTCCATCCATTTCTTTGCCAATGGCAAGATTTCATTTTTTATGGCAGAGTAGTGTTCTTCCATTGTGTACACACACACACACCACATCTTTGTCCGTTTATCAGTCATTGGGCACTTGGGCTGCTTCTGTAGTTGGGCTATATGGTGGATAATGCCGCTATAAACATCAGGATGCATGTATCCCTTTCAATTAGTACTTTTGTATTCTTTGGGTAAATACCAAGTAGTGCAATTGCTGGATCATAGGGTAATTCTGTTTTTAACTTTTTGAGGAACCTCCGTACTGTTTTCCAGAGTGAGTGCATCAGTTTGAATTCCCAACAGGTAAGAGGGTTTCCCTTTCTTCACATCTTCACCAACACATGTTGTTTGTTGTGTTGTTAATTTTAGCCATTCTGACAGGTGTGAAGTGATATCTCATTGGAGTTTTGGTTTGCATTTCCCTGTTGAGCATCTTTTCATGTGTCTGTTGGCCATCTGTGTATCTTCTTTGGAAAAATGTCTATCCTTTCTTCTCATTTTTAAATTGGATTATTAATTTTTGGGATGTTTAGCTTTATAAATTCTTTATATATTTTGCATACTAACCCTTTATCAGATAATATCATTTGCAAATGTCTTCTTCCATTCCATAGGTTGCCTTTTAGTTTTGTTGATTATTTCCTTTGCAGAAGCTTTTTGTTTTGATGAAGTCCCACTAGTTTATTTTTGCTTTTGTTTCCCTTGCCTCAGGAGACATATTTAGTAAGAAGTTGCTATGGCTGATGTCAAAGAGGTTACTGCCTGTGTGCTCCTCTAGGATTTGATGGTTTTCTGTCTCACATCTAGCTCTTCAATCCATTTTGAATTTTCTTTTGTGTATGGTATAAGAAAGTGGTCCGGTTTCATTCTTTTGCATGTTGCTGTCCACCTATCCCAGTGCCATTTGTTGAAGAGACCACTTTTTCCCATTGGATATTCTTCCCTGCTTTGTTGAAGATTAGTTGACTATATAGTTATGGGTCCATTTGTAGGTTTTCTGATCTATTGATCTAGGTGTCTATTTTTGTGCCAGTACCATGCTGTTTTGATCACTACAGCTTTGTATATAATTTGAAGTCCAGAATTATGGTGCCTCCAGCTTTGCCTTTTGTTTTCAAATTTGCTTTGTCTATTCAGGTTCTTTTGTGGTTCTATACAACTTTTAGGACTGTTCTAGCTCTATGAAAAATGCTGTTGGTATTTTGATAGAGATTGTGTTGAATGTGTAGATTGCTTTGGGTGGTATAGACATTTTAACAATATTTGTTCTTCTAGTCCATGAGCATGAAATGTTTTTCCATTTCTTTTTGTGGTATTCTTTCATCAGTCTTTTATAGTTTTCAGAGTACAATTCTTTCACTTCTTTGGTTAGGTTTATTCCTAGGTATCTTATGGTTTTTGGTGCAGTTGTAAATAGGCCTGATTCCTTGATTTCTCTTTCTGCTACTTCATTATTGGTGTATAGAAATAAACCAATTGCTATACGTTGATTTTTGTATCCTATGACTTTGCTGAATTCATTGGTCAGTTCTAGCATTTTTTTGGTAGAGTATTTTGGGTTTTCTATATAGAGTGTCAGGTCACCTTCAAATAGTGACAGTTTGATTTCTTTCTTGTTGATTTGGATGACTTTTATTTCTTTTCATGTCTGATTGCTGAGGCCAGGACTTCCAGTACTATGTTAAATAACAGTGGTGAGAGTGGACATCCCTGTCTTGTTCCTGACCATAGAGGGAAAACCTTTCAGTTTTTCCCCATTGAGGATGATATTAGCTGTGGGTTTTTCATAGATGGCCTTTATGATGTTAAGTTCTGCTCTCTCTAAACCTACATTGTTGACCGTTTTTTATCATGAATGGATGTTGTACTTTGCCAAATGCCTTTTCTACATCTATTGAAAGGATCATATGCTTCTTATCTGTATTAATATGATGTGGCGATTTGTAAATATTGAACCATGTTTCCAACCCAGGAATAAAGCCCACTTGATCGTGGTGAATGATTTTTTTTAATGTATTGTCGTATTTGGTTTGCTAGTATTTTATTGAGAATATTTATATCCATGTTCATCAGGGATATATTAAATATTAAAAGTAACTACTTAATAGTTTACCTAATAAAAATAAAATATAAAATTTTATTAGAAATTCATCCCTTAATGTTACATACAAATGGGATTATTCTTTATTTTGTATCCAGGGAGAATAGTACTGTTGCTAAAATACAGCTGGATTCAGTATCAACCTCTTTCTCATTTTGGTAGAATTAAGTGCTGAGAAAACTTGCTGACAAGGAGATAGAAATGGAAAGATGTGGTTATTGCAGAGCCACTCAATTCATGAACCCCTTATAAAATGTTACAAAAATAACATAGGGAACTATAAACAAATGTAATGTTTATAACAGCTTTATTGAGATATATATAATCCACACACCATTAGATCACCAATTTAAAGCGCACGATTCGTTGGTTTTTAGTCTATTCACAGTTGTACAATTGTCCCCATCACCACTACATAATTCCAGAACATTTTCATCACCTAAAAACTGTACCTGTTAGCAGTCACTCCCCCTTCTCCCTGCTCCTAGCCCATATAAACCAGTAGGCTATTTTCTGCCTCTATAGATTTGCCTATTCTGGGCATTTCATATCAATGGAATTCTATAACATGTAGCCTTTATTTCTCGTGTCTTGCACTTGGCATAATGTTTTCAGAGTCAATTCATGTTGTGACATGTGTCAGTACTTCATTCATTTTCATGGAGTGGATAAATCACATTTTGATTATCTAGTTTACGAGTAGATGGATATTTGGTTTGTTTCCATCTTGTACTATTTTAAAAAATGCTGCTGTGAACATTTGTGTGCTGCCATTTTTTGTGTGAATATGTGTTTTCTGTTCTTGTGGATATATACCCAAGGGAGGAATTGCTGGCTCATATATTAACTTATTTAACTTTTTTTTTTTTTTTTGGTAGAACTAACAAATAATATTCCAAGGTAGCTGTACAATTTTATGTTCCCATCAGCAATATGTGAGGGGGTTCCAATTTCTCTGCATCTCTGCATCTTCACCAACATCCGTTATGGCCTGTATTTTCTTTTTAACATTTATTTATTTTTGAGACCGAGAGAGACAGAGCATGAACAGGGGAGGGTCAGAGAGAGAGGGAGACACAGAATCCGAAGCAGGCTCCAGGCTCTGAGCTGTCAGCACGGAGCCTGACGCGGGGCTCAAACTCACGGACTGTGAGATCATGACCTGAGCCGAAGTTGGATGCTGAACCAACTGAGCCACCCAGGTGCCCCTGGCCTGTATTTATTATAAGCATTCTCATGGATGTGAAGTGGTATCTCATTATGGTTTTGATTTGCATTTCTTTAATGTCTAATGACGTTAAGCATCTTTTCATATACTTGCCATTTGTATATCTTCTTTGGAGAAATGAGTATTGTGATTCTTTGCCCATTTTAAAAACTGGGTTGTCTTTATTATTGAGTTATAAGCGCTCTTTATAATTAATATAACCTTCTTACCACATATGGGTTGTAATTATTTTTCTCCATTCATTGGGTTGTCTTTTCACTTTTTTGATGTTGAGTCCATTGAAGCACAAGTTTTTAATCTATTACTATCCAGTTCATGTAGTCACTGCTATGCTTTTACTGTCATCTAAGAAATCATTGCCGAATCAAAGGTCACAATTATGTACTTCCATGTTTCTTCTGAGAGTTTTCCAGTTTTAGCTCTTAGACTTAGGCCTTTGATATTTTGAATTAATTTTGTATGTAGTGTAAGGCTATGGGTCTAAATCATTTTGCATGTAGATATTCAGTTGTTACAAAGATTATCATTCCCCATTGAATTATCTTGGCACTCTTGTCAAAAATCAACTGTCCACTAACGTATTAGACTTTATTCCTGGACTCATAATTCTATTCCATGGATCTAACTGTCTTTATGCCAGTACCACAGTCTTGATTAATGTAACTTTGAATTTAGTTTTGAAGTCAGGAGTTATGTGTCTTCCAACTTTGTTCTTTTTAAAGATTATTTTAGCTATTCTGGATCCCTTACATTTCCATATGAAATTTTAGGATCAGCTTGTCAGTTTCTGCAAAAGAAGCAGCTGGGATTTTGATAAGGATTGTCTTGAATCTGGAAATCAATTTAGGAAGTGTTGCCATCGTATCAGTACTAAATCTTCTAGGATTTCCTTTCACTTTTTTAGGACTTTTTAATTTTTTCCCGTGATGTTTTATTGTTTACAGTGTGTAAGACTTATACTTATTTCGTTAAATTTATTGCTGTCTTTTATTCTTTCTAATGATACTGTAAATTGATATTTTTAAATTTCATTTTTGGATTATTTATTAATAGTGTATAAAAATATGATTAACTTTGCATATTGATCTTATATCCTATAACTTTTTTAAAATTTGTTTGTTAGGTTAATAGAGTTTTTGTGAATTCTAGGATTTTCTGTATTATAACATCACTTCCTTCCCAATCTGGATGCCTTTTCCTTTTCTTACCTAACTGCCCTGGATAGAACTTACAGTACAGTGTTTAATAGAGGTGGCAAGAGACACCTCTTATCTTGTTCTAGTCTTGGGGGAAATAATTCTTTTTTTTTTCTTTGCACATTCATTGAGCAGTAGCGCAACCCTAATAAAACAGTGGTTGAAGTAATACAGTTTTTGATACTGAAGTATGATATTAGCTGTGGATTTTTTCATGGATAAGTCTTTACCAAGTTGAGAAGCATTCTTTTCATTTCCTAGTTTGTTGAGTATTTATGATTATGAAAGTGTTTTTTTCAAATGCCCTCTCTATTGAGATGAACATGTCATTTCTAAACTTTATTATACTAATATCATGTATTATATTCATTGATTTTCATGTACTAAACTACTTTGCATTCTTAGGATAAATCCCACTGGTCATGGTATATAATTCTTTCTATATGTTGCTAGATTCAGTTTGTAATATTTTTTGAGGATGTTTCATCTTTAGCATAAGACACACTAGTCTGTTCTTTTCCTGTCTTGCAGTGTCCTTTATTTTGAAATCAGGGTAATACTAACTTCAGAATAAATTGGGAGGTGTTTTGTACTCTTCTGTTTTTTGAAAGATTTTTCTGAAGTACTGGTGTCTTTTCTTTAAAACCTTGGTGGAGGGGCACCTGGGTGGCTCAGTTGGTTGAGTGTCCAACTCTTGATTTCGGCTCAGATCATGATCCCAGGGTTCTGGGATCAAGTCCCACATTGGACTCTGTGCTGAGCATGGAGCCTGCTCAAGAGTCTGTCTCTCCTTCTGCCCCTCTCCTCCTCGTGCTCACTCTCTCTAAAATAAAACAAACAAAACTTTGGTGGAATTCACCAGTGTAGTTATCAAGTTCTGCACTTTTTACTGTGGGAAAATCTTTTATTTCTAATTTAATCTTTTTACTTATTACAGATCTATTGAAAATTTCCATTTTTTAAAAAGTTAGTGTGGATAGTTTGTCCATTTCATCTATGCTAGTTAAATTGTTAGCATACAACTGTTCATAGTATTCCCTCAAACTCCTTTTTATTTCTGTAAGGTCTATAGTGACATCCTCTATTGTATTCCTGATTTTAGTAATTTAAATTTTATGTTTTTAAATTTTGGTCAGTCTAACTAAAAGTTTTTCAGTTTTGTTGACATTTTAGAAAGAACCAACTTTTGGTTTCATTAATTTTCTTCATTGTTTTTTCTTTCTAGTCTCTATTATATTTATTTCTATTCTAATCTTGATTTTTCCCTTACCTCTGTTAATTTTAAGGTTGAGTTTACTCTTTCTTTTTATGGGTTCTTATGGAGGATGCTTATTGATTTGAGATCTTCTTTTTTACTAAGGGCACTTACAACCATTATTTTCCCCCTCAGCACTATTTTAACAGCATTCTATAAGTTTTGGTATGTTGTATTTTCATTTTCATTCATTTACCACATATCTTTCTACTTTTTCTTATGATTTCTTCTTGACCCATTGGTTATTTAGGGATATGTTAATTTCAACATATTTGTGAATTTCTTAGGTTTCCTTCTGTTATTGTTTCCTAATTTCATTTGATTATAGCCAGAAAACATACTTTGTATGATTTTGATAACTTCAAATTCATTAAGACTTGTTTTATGGAC
This sequence comes from Herpailurus yagouaroundi, assembly GCF_014898765.1. NCBI lineage: Eukaryota > Metazoa > Chordata > Mammalia > Carnivora > Felidae > Herpailurus > Herpailurus yagouaroundi. The sequence goes on along the minus strand of NW_024412432.1, from coordinate 7,209,195 downwards.
TAACATATGGTCTGTCCTGTAGAATATTCCATGAACACTTTGAAAAAATGTCTATTCTATGGTTGGGTGGGGTGTTTTGAAAGTATCTGTTAGATCTTTCTGGTTTATTAGGTAAATCAAGTCTTTGTTGATCTTCTTTCTAGTTGATCTATCTACTCTTACAGTATTGAAATCTCCAACTATGATTGTTAAATGGTTTATTTTTCTCTTCAAATCTGCTTTTTCTTCATGTATTTTGGCATTCTGTTCTTAGGTGCTTACATATTTATAATTGTTACACTAGTAGATTGACCTCATCATTATAAAATGCCCTTCTTTGCCTATATTAATAATTTCTTTAGTTTATTTTGTCTGGCATTAATGTTGCCACTCCAATTATCTTTTGGTTACAGTTGCATAGTTTATCTTTTCCCATTTTTTTTTTTTTTACTTTTAACCAGTTTGTGTATTTGAATCTAAATTGTGTTGCCTGTAGATAACATAGTTAGATAAGCTTTTTTATGCATTTTATGTAGCTCTGTGATAGTGTTTAGTTCATTTACTTTAAATACTGAAAAGTAAGTTTTATATCTATTTTGCTATTTGTTTTCCTGATGTCCTTCATCTTTTTGTTGCACTTCTTAAATTACTGCCTTTTGTCATTATAGATATATATTTTCTAGTGTACCATTTAAAATTCTTGTTAGTTCTGTTACTGTAATTTTGGAGTTATTTTCTTATGCTGAATTGGGGATTAAAATTAATATAGTAACTTTAAAATATCATTTCAGTTACTACCAGCTTGATATCAACAGCATACAAAACTTTGATCCAATATAGTTTTATCTACTCCTTCCTTTATATATCTCTATACCTGATGAGCCCCATAAAACATAATTATTGCTTTATGCATTTGTCTTTTTTTAACTTTTGCATATATTTTGCATGTTTACTTTCATAGCATATTTTTTTTAGATTTTAATTCTTAGAACAGTTTAGGGTTCACAGCAAAATTGAGGGGAAGGTACAGAGACTTCCCATATGCCCCCTGCTCTAACACATACACTGGCTCCCCAATTATCAATATCCCCAACATAAGTAATACATTTGTTAAAATTGAAGAACCTACATTGACACATCATAATCACCCAAACTCCATAGTTTTATATTATTGTTCACTCTTGGTGTTGTACATTTTATGGGTTTGTGTGACAGTATAATTACATGTATCCATCACTGTGGTATATGGGTTTACTGTCCAAATGGACTGTCCTAAAAATCCTCTGTGCTCTACCTGTTCAGTCCCCTTTCCTAACCCCCTGACAACCACTGATGTTTTCACTAGCTCCATAATTCTGTCTTTTCCAGATGTTACATAGTTGGGTCCATACAGTATGTAACCTTTTCAGGTTGCCTTCTTTCACTTAGGAATATGTATTTAAGGTTCCTCTATGTCTTTTCATCAATAGCTCATTTCTTTTTTAGTACTGAGTAATAGTCCATTATCAGGATGTATCACACTTTGTTTATGCATTCACCTACTGAGGGATATCTTGGTTGCTTCTAAGTTTTGGAGTTATGAATAAGGCTGCTGTAAACATTTGGGTGCATGTCTTTGTGTGGACATAAGTTGTTAACTCCTCTGGGTAAATACTGAGGGGCATAACTGCTAGATCATATGGTAACAGTACGCTTGGTTTTGTAAGGAACCACCAAAGTGTCTCCCAAAGTAGCTGGTACTATTTTACATTCCCACCAGCAATAAATGAGAGTTTCTGTTGTACCACATCCTTGCCAGCATTTGGTGTTGGTTTTGTGGATATGGGCTGTTCAAATAGGTGTGCAGAAGTATCTCATTGTTTTAATTTTCATTTCCCTAATGAAATATTATGTGGAACATCTTTTCATATGCTTATTTGTACTCTGTAACAGAAATGTCTGTTAAGGTCTTTTACCTACTTTTTAATCAGCTTGTTGGTTTTCTTAATGTTGAGTTTTATACATTCTTTGTATATTTTGGATAACAGATTTATCAGGTGCATTGTTTGCAAATATCTCCTTCCATTTTGTGGCTTGTCTTTTTATTCTTTTGACTGAATTTTCTAGAGCAGAAGTTTTAAATTTTAATTAAGTCCAGGTTATCAGTTATTTCTTTCATGGATCCTACCTTTGCTGTGTTACCTAAAAGGTAATCACCATTCCCAAGGTCATCTAGGTTTTCTCTTAGGTTATCTTCTAGGGGGTTTATAGTTTGACATTTCACAGATGGGTCTGTCATCCATTTTGAGTTAATTTTTGTAGAGTGTAAAGTCTGCCTAGATTTTTTTTTTTTTTTTTTTGCAAATAGGTATTGAGTTGTTCCAGCACCATTTGTTGAAAAGACTCTCTTTACTCCATTATATTGTCTTAGCTCCTTTGTCAAGGGCAGCTGACTATATTTATGTAGGTCTGTTTCTGGGCTCCCTATTCTGTTCCACTGATCTATTGTCCATTCTGTTGCTAACACAACACTGTCTTGATTCATATTGGTTTATAATATGACTTGACGTTGGATTGTGTCAGTCTTCCAATTTTCTTCTTCTCCTTCAATATTATGTTGACTATTCTGGGTCTTTTGCCTCTCCATATAAATTTTAGAATCCATTTGTCAATACACACAAGATACTTGCTTGGATTTTAGTTGGGATTGCATTGAATCTATAGAACAAATTTGGAAGAATTGGCATCTTGACAACATTGTCTTCCTGTAGTTTTCCTCCTGTGCATATTTTGTTACTACCTAAGTATTAGTATTTCATTGGGGGGGGTATTAATGTAAACAGTATTGTGTTTTTAATTTCAAGTTCCATTTGTTCATTGGTGGTATATAGGAAAGTGTTTGACTTTTTTTAATTTATTTTTTTAATTTGAGAGAGAGAGGGTGAGCAGGATAGAGGAGGGGGAGGGGGAGGGATGGGGGGGAGAGAGAGAGAGAGAGAGAGAGAGAGAGAGAGAGAACATCTTAAGCCCCACACTCAACATGGAGCCCAACATGGGGCTCCATCCCACGACCCTGGGATCATGACCTGAGCTGAAATCAAGAGTTAGATTCTTACCCAAATGGGCCACCCAGGTGCCCCAGAAAGTGTTTGAATTTTAAATAATAACCTTGGATACTGCAACTTTGCTATAATCACTTATTACTTCCAGAAGTGTTGTTGTTGTTGTTATTCTTTAGGATTTTTACATAGATGATCATGTCATCTGTGAGCAGAGAGTTTTATGAGTTCCTTCCCAATCTGTACACATTTTATTTCATTTTTTTTGTCTTATTGCACTAGCATGAATTTCAAGTACAATGTTAAAAAGTGATCTTAGTGGGGAAGTTTCAAGTTTCTCACCATAAGTATGATGTTAGTTCTAATGTTTTTATAGATATTCTTTATCAGGTTGAAGAAGTTTCCCTCTACTCCTAATTTCCTGAGAGTTTTTATTATGAATGGGTGTTGGATTTTGTCAAATGTTTTTTTCTGCATCTATTGACAGGATTGTGTGGGATTTTTTTTTAGCTTGCTTTAGTATGTTAGATTGCATTAATTGCTTTTCAAATGTTGAATAAATAACTGGGATGAATCCCACTTGGTCATGGTGCATAATTCTTTTTATTCATAATTGGTTTCAGTTTGCTAATATTTTGTTGAGAATTTTTGTATCTATGTTCATGAGAGATATTTTTCTGTAGTTTCAGGTATTAGGTGATACTGACTTCAAAAATTGAATTAAGAGGTAGTCTCTCTATTTCTAACCTCTGAAAGAGATTGTAGAAAATTGGTATAATTTCTTCCTTAAATGTTTGGTAGAATTCAATATTGAATCCATTTGGGCCTAGTGCTTTCTGTTTTGGAGGGTTGTTAATTATTGATACAGTTTCATTAGCAGATGTAGTCTTATTCAGATTGCCTATCGTTCCAGTGTAAACGTTGGCAGACTGTGTCTTTTAAGATATTGGTCCATTTCATCTAGAATATTAAATTTGTAGGCATAGAATTGTTCATAGTGTTCCCTTAATATCATTTTAATTTTCATGAGATCTATAGTGTTGTTACCTCTTCCATTTCTCAATTTAGTAATTTTTGTCCTCTGCTTTTTTCTTAGCCTAGCTAGAGGCTTATCAACTTTATTGATCTTTTCAGAGAATCAGCTTTTGGTTTCATTGATTTTTCTCTCTTGATTTCTGACTTTTGATTTCATTGATTTCTGCTTTAATTCCTTCTATTTCTTTACTTATGTTTACCTTGGATTTAATTTGCTCTTTGTCTACTTTTCAGAGGTGGAAGTTTAGATTATTGTCATAGACTTTGAGTTTGGATCTTTTTCTTGTCCAACAAGAGAGTGGACACAATTAAATACGAGAGAGGCTAATGTCTGGGAGGAGACAAGAGCCCTGAGTAAGGGTCCTTGCTTTGTATTTATTAGGATCAGAAGGCTTACGAACGTGATGGGCATACAGAGACAATGAAACAGTGAACATTAACTCAAGTGTATGAGAGAAAGGGCATTTCCAAGATATGTGGTGTTAGGGGTTTGGGTCAATACAAAACAAAATCCTGGTGTTGAATAGATGGCTGTTTATGGCAGGCACCAGGCACCTTGTCTGTTTATCTTAACTTGCCTAGGGAATAAGACTGAGCATGCTACCTCAGGGTCAACAAGGCACCGTTCTTTTGCTAATTAGCTTCAGGCAATTTCACCCTGCCGTGGTGGTCTATTGCCCTGTTTACCTATTTACCTATTCTGGATGCTTTCATTCTGTGGAAGCAGCTTTCTGCTTTTGTTCTATGCTGGGGGCACTTTTGCCCCAATTACCTATTCTGAATGTTCCTCCTAAACCTTGTTAACCCATTGGTGCAAGCTCCGGGAATTCCTAAACTTACTCCCCATAGATTATTGATCTTTCTTGTTTCTTTAAAAAAAAAAAAGTGATGCTTTTTTGTCTCCAGTTTTATTGAGGTATAATTGACAAAACTGTAAGACATTTCAAGTGTACAAGATGACTTTTTGATATATGTTTACATTGTAAAAGGGTGCCTTTTATGTTAATTAACATATCCATCACCTCACACTTTTATTCTATTTTTTTGTTTGTTTGTTTTTGGTGAGAACATTTAAGTTCTACACTCTTACCAAATTGCAAATATATGATACACCTGACTAGTCAGCATGTCGTACTTTAGATCTCAGAACTTATATACTGAAAATTTGTACCCTCTTAGCAAACTCCCTTTTTTCTCTACCCCCCAGAGCATAGCAATCATTTTCCTACTGTCTGTTTCTAGAAGTTTGACTCTTTTTAGGTTTCACATATAAGTAAGTAATACCAAGTGGTATTTGTCTTTCTTTGCCCAATTTCACATAATGCCCTCCATGTTCATCTATGTTGTCACAGAAGACAGGATTTCCTTCTTTTTAAAGACTGAAAAATATTACATTGTGTACATATGCCACATTTCCTTGATCTGTTTATCCATTGATGGATGCTTACATTGTTTCCATACATTGGCTACTGTGACTAATGCCACAGTGACCTTGGGGAATACAGATACCTTTTAAAGAAAATGGTTTCCCTTTTGGGGGCAGGGGAGGATATATATCCAGAAATGGGATTTCTACATCATATGGTATAGTTCTATTTTTAATTTCTTGGTGAACCTCCATGCTGTTTTTCGTAGTGGCTGTACCAGTTTATATTCCCACCAACAGCGCACAAGTTTCTTTTTTTCTCCACATCCTCACTGGTGTTTATTATCTCTTATCTTTTTTTAAGGTTTATTTATTTATTTTAAGAGCGAGAAAGTGCGAGTGGCAAAGGGGCAGAGAGAGAAGGAGGGAGAGAGAATCCCACGCAGGCTCGATGATGCCAGCCCAGAGCTTGATGTGGGGCTTGAACCCGTGAAAACATGAGATCATGACCTGAGCCAAACCGAGTTGAAGGCTTAACAGACTGAGCCCCTGTCTTGTCTTTTATATGATTGCCATCCTACCAGGTGTGAGGTGATATTTCATTTTGGTTTTGATTTGCAGTTTCCTGATGATTGGTGATGTTGAGAATCTTTCCCTGTACCTGCTGGCCACTTGTATGTAATCTCTGGGGAAAAAATGTCTATTCTAGTCCTTTGCCCATTTTTTAATGGGATGATTTGGTTTTCCTTGTTTATTTGATTTTGAGTTACAACATTTCCTTATATATTTTGGATATCATCCCCTTATTGAAAGTGTGGTTTGCAAATATTTTCTCCCATTCCATAGGTTGTGTTTTTGTTTTCTTGATTGTTTCCTTTCTTAGGAGAAACTCTTTAGTTTGAAGCAGTCCCATTTATTTTTGCTTTTGTGCCCTTTGCTTTTGTATCAAGTCCAAAAAAATATCATTGCAAAGATCAGTATGAGAAGCTTCCCCTCTGTGTTTTCTTCTAGATGTTTTACACTTTTAGGTCATCTATTTAAGTTTTAAGTCCACTTAGAGTTGATTTTTGTTTGTTATGTAAGGTGGGGGTCCAGTTTCATTTGTTTGCATGCGTCTGTCCGGTTTTCCTCACATCATTTATTAAAGAGACTATTCTTTCCCCCATTGTAAATTAATTGATCATATATGCATGAGCTTATTTCTGGACACTGTCCTGTTCCTATTGGTCTACTTGTCTGTTTTTATGCCTGTAGTATACTATTTTTATTATTATAACTTTGTAACATAGTTTGAAATTGGACATGTGATGCCTACAGCTTCATTCTTTTTTCTCAATATTGCTTTGTCTATTTTGGAGTCTTGTGATTCTGTACCAATATTAGAATTATTTTTTCCATTTATATGAAAAATGCCATTGGAATTTTGACAGGATTACACTGTCTGTAGATCACTTTGGGTAGTATGGACATTTTAATATGTTTCCAATCTGTGAACATGTGCTACCTTTCCATTTTTCTCCTTCTTTCTGAATGCAGCCTTGCTGGATAAAAGGATTCTTGGCTGCATATTTTTCCTATTCAGTACATTGAATATTTCCTGCCACTCCCTTCTGGACTGCCAAGTTTCAGTGGACAGGTCTGCTACTACCCTTATGTGTCTACCCTTGTACGTTAAAGACTGTTTGTCCCTAGCTGCTTTCAGAGTTCTCTCTTTATCTTTGTATTTTGCCAGTTTCACTATGATATGTCATGGTTTTGACCTGTGTTTGTTGATTTTAAAGGGAGTTCTCTGTGTCTCTTGGACTTGGATACCTGTTTCCTTCCCCAGATTAGGGAAGTTCTCAACTATAATTCATTCAAATAAACCTTCTGCCCCTTTCTCTCTCTCTGTCTTCCTTCTTCTTCCTCTTCTTCTTCTGGAACTCCTGTGATACAGATATTGTTTCATTTCATGGAATCAGTTAGCCCTCTAATTCTTCCCTTGTGATCTAGTAATTTCCTTTCCCTCTTTTTTTCAGCTTCATTTTGCATAATTTGATCTTTTATTTCACCTATTCTCTCCTCTGCTTCTTCCATCCTGTCACTCTATCTAGTTTATTTTGCATCTCACTTGTAGAATTTATTAATTCATTATGATTAGTTCTTAGGTCTTTGATTTCTGCAGCAATAGATTTTCTGCTATCTTCTATACATTTTTCAAGTCCAGCTACTCGTCTTATGATTGTTATTCTAAATTCTTGTTCAGATCTATTGTTTATATCTGTTTTGAGCAGTTCTCTGGATGTCATTTCTTCCTGAATTTTATTTTGAGGAGAATTCTTCCATTTTGTCATTTCGGCTGTTGGTCTTTTGCATGTTTTAATAGCTTGTTGTGTCCTGCACCTGGGAGTACTACCATATTGAAAGGGAGTCATACACTGTCCAGGGCCTGGCACTTCAAGAAGGTGTTTTTGGGGTATGTTGCATGTACTCTGTTGTTGTGTTTTGGCCGCTCTATCCCACCGGTCAGTCCTCTGCAGAGCTCCTCCTTGCGTGTGGTGGTGGAATGTTTGGACCTTCCACCAGGTGGACTTTGATTTGTTTGTTGAAGTCACCCTGGTTTTTCTTTCCTGTGGTTAAAGGTCAGGAGCTACGCAGCCTGTGGCAGTGACAAATCCATGTGTAGATTCCAATCTCACACACCCAGAGAAGAAAAGAGACAGTAGGTGGCATCCAAGGATGCAGCATTGGGACGGGGGCAGGGGGTGGCAGCGGCATTCACCCAGCTTCTGTTCCTGCACCTACTGCCACCTGGGACGCCAAATTCTTTCTTATGGCTGAGTTATATTTGATTATATATATCTACGTCACTTTTTCTTTATCCATTCATCTACCAGTAGACACTTGGATTGGTTCATATCTTGGCTACTGTAAATAATGCTACGATAAACATAGGGGAGCATATATCTTTTCAAATTAGTGTTTCTGTTTTCTTTGGATAAATAACCCAGTATTGGAATTATTGGATTGTATGCTGTTTCTCTTTTTTAAGTTTTTGAAGAAACTCTATCCTATTTTCCACAACCGTTTCATCAGTTTATACTCCCACCAACAGTGCATGAGAGTTCCCTTTTCTCCACATCCTTGTCAACACTTCTTTTTTTTTTTTAAGGTTTATTTATTTTTGAGAGAGCCAGAGACACAATGCAAGTGGGTTAGGGGCAGAGAGCGAAGGAGACACAGAATCCGAAGCAGGCTCCAGGCTCTGAGCTGTCAGCACAGAGCCCGATGAGGGGCTTGAACTCACAAGCTGTGAGATCACGACCTGAGCAAGTCGGACGCTCAACCTACTGAGCCACCCGGGCACCCCAACACTTGTTATTTCTTATCTTTCAGTTATTAGCCATTGTCACAAGTGTAACATAATATCTCATTGTGTTTTGATTTGCATTTCCCTGATGGTTAGTAACATTGAACATCTTTTTTTTAAAAAATGTTTTACTTATTTAATTAGAAAAAGAGAGTGCGTGAGAGGGGCAGAGAGAGAGAGAGGGAAAGAGAAAATCTCAAGCAGGCTCCATGCTGTCGGTGCAGAGCCCAGAAGCAGGACTCGAACTCACAAACCATGAGATCATGACCTCTGAAATCCAGTCTGATGCTTAACCAACTGAGCCACCCTGGCACCACTGAACATCTTTTTATGCATCTGTTGTTATGTGTCTGGCCATCTGTATGTATTATTGGGATAAGTGTCTTTTGAGATTCTGTATCCATTTTCCTATCAAGTATTTTTGATGAGTTGTAGGAGTTCTTTGTGTAGTTTGGATATTAACCCCTTACCAGATAAATCATTTGCAAACATCTTCCCCCATTCAATATGTTGCCTTTTTTTTGTTGTTGATGGTTCCCTTCATTGTGCAAAAGCTTTTTATTTTATTATCATCTCAATAGCTTATTTTTGCTTTTGTTTTCCTTGCCTTAGGAGATATATTTAGAAAAATGTTGCTAAGGCTGATATCACAGAGATTATTGCCTATGTTTTCTTCTAAGAGTTTTATGATTTCAGGTTTTACATTTAGGTCTTTAATCCATTTTGAGATTATTTTGTGTATGGTGTGAAAAAGTCATCCAGTTTCATTATTTTGCATGTAGTTGTCCAGCTTTCCCAATAGCATTTATTGAACAGTCTTCCCCATTGTATGTTCTTGCCTCCTTTGTAATCTGTAAGTATACAGAGGATTAATTGGCCATATTAGCATGTCAGTAGTTTATTTCTGGGCTCTTTATTCTACTCCATTGATCTACGTGTCTTTTTGTGTCAGTACCATACTATTTTGATTACTGTAGCTTTGTAGTATATCTTCAAATCTGGGATTGCGATTCTTCCACCTTTATTTTCCTCAAGACTTCTTTGGCTGCTTGGAGTCTTTTGTGGTTTCATACAAATTTTAGGATTATTTGTTCTAGTTTTGTGAAAAATTCTATTGGTATTTTGATAGGAATTGCATTCAATCTGTAGATTACTTTCTGTAGTATGGACATTTTACCAATACTAATTCTCCTAATCCATGAGCAAAGTGTATCTTTCCATTTGCTTGTGCATCCTCAATTTCTTTTATCAGTATTTAAGAGTATAGGACTTTTGCCTCCTTGGTTAAGTTTGTTCCTGGCTATTTTATTCTTTTTGCTGCAGTTATACGTGGAATTGTTTGCTTAATTTCTCTGTTACTTCATTATTAGTGTATAGAAACAATAGATTTCTGTATATTAATCTTGTATCTTGAAACTTCATTGAATTCACTTATTCTAAATTTGTTTCTGGAGTCTTGGTTTTCTACAAGTATGGTTTTCTACATATATGATATATATCTACATATGTGATATATCATCTGCAAATAGTGAAAGTTTTACCTTTTCCTTACCAATTTGGATGCCTGTATATATTTTTCTATTCTCTCTATATATTCTCTCTATATATTCTCTCTCTCTTTATATATCTTCTGTATATATTTTCCTTCTCTGGTTGTTGTGGCTAGGACTTCCAATACTATGTTGAATAACTGTGGTGAGAGCGGACATTCTTGTTTGACCTTCTGGTCTTGTTTGACCTTTGAGGAACAGCTCTCAGCTTTTCACTATTGAGGATAATGTTACCTGCAGTTTGACATTTATGGCCCATATTGTGTTGAAGTATGTTCCCTCTAAACCCACTTGGTTGAGAGTTTTATCATGAACACATGTTGAATTTTGTCAAATAGTTTTTCTTCGTCTATTGAGATGATCAGCATTTTTATCTTTCATTTTGTTAATGTGATGTGTCAGTTTGATTTGTGGTTATTGAACCATCCTTGAATCCATGGGGTAAATTCCACTTGATCATGGTGAGTGACCCTTTTGATGTATTGTTGAATGTGGTTTGCTGATAATGTGTTGAGGGTTTTTGTATCTATGTTCATCAGGTATATTGGTCTGTAGTTTTTGTTGTTGCGTTTTTGTCTGGATTTTTTTATTAAGGAAATTCTGGTCTCAGAGAGTGTATTTGGAAGCTTTTCTTCCTCTTCCATTTTTTGGGATAGTCTGAGAAGAATAGATATTAACTCTTCTTAAATGTTTGGTAGAATTCACCCTGACTTTTGTTTATTTGGAGATTTTTTTTTTATTACTGATTTAATATTGCCACTAGTAATGTCTGTTTAGAATTTTTATTTATTCTGGATTTGGTTTTGCAATATTGTACGTACATTTCTAGGAACTTACCCATTTCTTCTATGTTGTCCAGTTTGGTGGTATATAGTCAAGTAGTCTCTTATAACCCTTTATAGTTCTGTGGAGTCAGTTATTCTCCTCCTATATTTCTGATTTTGTTTGATTCCTTTCTCTTTTCTTTTTTTTTCCTTGATGAGTCTGGCTAAGGTTTATTAACTTTTTTTATATTTCCAAAGAACCAGCTTTGGTTTCATTGATCTTTTCTACTGTTTTTTAAATCTCAGTTTCATTTATTTTCACTCTGATCTTTAATGTGTTTCTTTCCTTCTATTAACTTTGAGCTTGTTTGTTCTCCTTTTTTTTGTTTCCTTTATGTTTAATGTTAGTTTTTGTTTGTTTGTTTGTTTGTTTGTTTTGAAATTTTTCTTGTTTCCTGAGGTGGGCCTGTCTTGCTACAAATTTCCCTCTTAGAACTGCTTTCACTGTGTACCAAAGATTTTGGACTGTTGTTTTTTCATTTTCATTTGTCTCAAGTATTTCTATTTCCTCTTGATTTCTCCGTTAACCCTTTGTTTTTTCAGTAGCATGTTGTTTAGCTTCCAATTGTTAGTGTTTTTCCCACCTTTTTTTTTTAATTGATTTCTAATTTCATACCATTCTGGTTGGAAAAGATGCTTGATATGATTTCAGTCTTCTTACATTTACTGAGACATGTTTTGTGGCCTATACAGGATCTGTTCTGGAGAATGTTCCATCTGCACATGAAAAGAATGTGCATTATTTTGTTTGGGGCTGGAATGTTCTGTTCAGTACATTTGGTCTAATGTGTCATTCAAAGCTACTGTTTCCTTATTGATTTTCTGCATGGATGATCTATATATTGATAAAAATGGAGTGTTAAAGTTTCCTACTATTTTTGTATTACTCTCAATTTTTCCCTTTGTGTCTGTTATTTTATTCATGTATTTAGGTGCTCCAGTGTTAGATACATAGTTATTTACAATTGTTTTATCCTTTTGTTGGAATGATCCCTTTATCATTATATTATGTCCTTCTTTGTCTCTTGTTATGGACTTTCTTTTAAAGTCTTTTTTGTCTAAGTATTGCTACCCTGGTCTTTTGTTTGTTTTTTGTTTACATTTGCATGGAATTTTTTTTTCTATTCCTTCACTTTCAGTCTGTATATATCTTTAGGTCTGAAGTGAGTTTCTGATAGGCAGCATGCTTTTTGTTTTTTGTTTTGTTTTTTTTTTAATTGATTCCATCACTTCATGTCTTTTAATTGGAGCATTTAGACCATTTACATTTAAAATAATTATTGATAGGTATGCACTTACTTCCATTTTGTTCATTGTTTTCCAGTTTTTATAATTCTTCTCTGTTCCTTTCTTCTCTTGCTCTCTTTTCCTGTGATTGATGACTTTCTCTAGCACTATGGTTGTATCCCTTTCTCATTATTTGTTGTGTCAGGTTTTTTATTTGTGGTTACCATGAGGTTCTTATATAACATTCTAAGCACATAGCACTGTATATTGGTGGTCACTTAAGTTTGAACACCATCTAAAAGAACTTCATTTGTAAACTTTTTCATGTTTTATGGATATATGGTCATATTCTACCTCTTTATTTTCTGAGTCTTCTGAACTAACTTTTAAGTTACAATCGATTTTACTACTTTTGTCTTTTAACCTTCATACTGGCTTCATAAATGATTACTGCCTCTACTGTATGTTTGCTTTTACTTATAAAACGTTTTTCTTTCATAATTTGCTTCTAAATATAGCCTTTTTTTTTCCACTTAAAGGAGTCCATTTCACATTTCTTACAAGGTCAGTTTAGTGGTGATGGCCTCTTTAACTTTTGTTTGTTTAGGAAACACTTTATCTCTCCTTTAATTGTGAATGATAACCCTGTGGGTACAGGATCAAGGACCATTTTCGTGGCCCAGTGCAAAATTAAAATGTGGAGGTTTTTGTTCAAAATAATATTTTATTACTTGTAAAACATAAAAGGGTAATAGCAATATGTGAGTAACAACATTTATGTTACAACATGTGATACAAATTGCAAACAACAATATTTTGATCCCATAATTTTGTATAATACAATAAATAATAGCTTGTTATAGCAATATATGTGAATATATAAACATCTTGATCATAACATTTTTAGGGTTCATTTTTCTATACTTTTATTAAGTCATCAAAACTTATTTTAGCAACTGCATTTTTCAATTAATATAATTGAAAATATCAATCACCTGATAAATGTAAGATCACAAATAATTTTTGTTAATTTTCAGTTTTGAGAAGGATCTTTCTGCTGATGCAACTTAGTGGTGCTGTTAAGAATATTTCATAGGCTAACAACATTAGGATAAATTTCTGATAAATTATTTTGAAATATAAATTTGAGCATATCTAGAGCTGGTTATTCTTGCGGAATAATTTTTCTCAAAAGATTTAACTCTTCTTACAAATCAATTTTTTGTTAAGTCTGAATGTAGGTTTAAATGTTACTCTATATCATGGCATTTTAATGTTTCCTCTGATCTTTCCTATAACTTGTAGAAGTTGTACAAGAAGCTGAAAGTTAGTTTCATGATTTGTATATAATTTAAAATGCCTATTTATGAATTCTAAAGCTAGATCTTCAGTCACAAGGGAAAACTATTTTATAGTTGTTTGTTAATAACTGGCCCATGAAAGTTTTTATATGAAATTGGAGGGTGGATTCTATGGACTGTGAGGGTCTTTAATTTCTATTTCCAAGCCTGTGGGGATTTGCTTTGCATTGTTGCAGTGGTTTTCAAAACCAGAAATGCTAAACTCTTTGAAGACTTCTAATGACTCTCTGATACAGTTTATTATAATGTCTGTGTGTACACTTTTATGTTGTTAACCAGTTACTATCAGAGTTTACTGCCCAAGTGCTGGCAGATATTGTTCCAGTGCTCAGGCCAGAGTTGTTATCTGTGCAGATGCTTCAGAGATGGGTTCCAGGGATTGACAGGCAAGCTGGCCTCCCAACACAGGTTCCAGGGCCAGCCACCCCTGTGTGGAATACCTCCTTTTTCCAGGGCCAGCTTCTGCTGCAACTGACACCATTGCCATTAATATGGGTTCAGGTTCTGGTGCAGGAGTTCCCCTCAGGGACCCCTGGTCCCTTAGAGTGCACTATGTATGCATGTGTACATGCCTGGTATCCAGGCCAACTGCACAGTATGGCATGGTGCCCACTGTTGCCTGACTGATCTTTACATTTCATTTTCCCATTGGACTTCACTTACAAAACACAACTTCGAAGATAAAAATTAAGAATTTCAAGATAGTGCTATCAGAGCATTAAACCAAAGAGCCCTATACAAGTTCACAGGTCACATGCCCATGAAACCACTCCTGAACCCAGTAGTTCAGGGGTGATTTTGCCCATCAGGGTGGGTTTCCTTGGGTTCTAATAGTGGATGATTCCAATTAAGCTTCTGAAAGCAAGAGTGCCAAGACATATTAGCACCAAAACTAGGCCCTCACCCAGGTTTGGAACAGAATGGCATCTCTTCCCCTCTGTAGAGTGGTTCTCTAAAAGATCTCCCAGAAGACTCCAGTGCTGGGCGGTCCTTAGACCTGCTTTCAGCTGTAGTCTCCTTCATTAGGGACGATAGCCAAATTGAAGAGTAGGAGTGGTAGCAGCAACAGACTTGGAAATTTCCCAGTTAGGATTGTGTTGCTCAAAAGTAGTCCCAGATGTGTTTGGTTTAGGATGAAGGGGGAGGTGCTCTGCTGCACACAATCAAGCACATCCAAATTGCTGGCAGCTCAAATATCCTCGACTTTAAGGCCATTGCAGGTGTTAACATCCAGTGGGCAAATGGAAGCCTACGCCTAGTCCAGGCTTGAAAGCGATACAGATCACTTCCTATGCAAATTCCATTGGCCACAACTCGGGAATACAACATACCTAAGTATACAAGGGCCGGGATATGTAGTCAAATTCTGTGCACAAGATGAAGAGGAAGCTATTTTCGTGTTCAGCTGCCAGTCTCTGCCACAAGAAATTTGAAAAATGGGAGAGTGGTAGTAAAATGTGTATAACGTGTCCCCAGACCTTCTGAGACAGGCATGTCCATGGGAACACCTGGTATCTTGGGGCAGACTGCCCTGAAAGGCAGCTTTCCAGCTGTGATTCCTTGTACTTGATAATGTTTGGTTCACATTACAGCTTATGTTCTGGGAAGAGCACACGTGGAGCATCTAGCATTAAACAACTGCCAGCCAAGCTGGCTGGCATTTCTCAGTATACATGATCAAGTTGGCTTGACTGTACTTTACTGTATACTTTCTCAGTATACATGATCAAGTTGGCTTGATGTGTTGAACAGTCACTCACTGTTAAACTGATCCTGTATGTGCAGATCAAAAATGTCAAAATCAGGACTATGGAGGCAAAAAGAAGCATTGAGATCATTTTAACCTTCTACCTGCCTCACATTGAACAAGAAATTCAAAATCAAAAATGGCAAGTAAATTGAGTGTATAGCATTAAAGATTCAATGCCAGAGGCTCACTTAAAATGATCTTCTGTGTAATTTACAGTCTTACACCAAACCACATGATATGATTTATTTTGATAAATTTCAATCTGATTTTTGATGGCAAGGAGGAGGATATGAGTATCAGGCAATGAAATTATTCCTTGTCAATATTTTAGACAAAGAAGCTGGGGCGTTTGTTGAAAGAGGGTACCTAGCTGATTGGGCAAAGCCTTACAGGTAGAATGTCTGGAGCAGTCCTAGTTAATACCTGATATTGTGACATAATCGTTAAAAACACCCCTTTTACTCTCAGAAGAGCCCTGGTTTGGACGATAAATTACATAGTAACCCTATGACCGGGGAGCAGTATGTTTATGTGGCCACCACTGTTCAAGGTCTGGTCCATAACTGCAGAATTGGCAGTTCAGGGGTGTCAGGACACCTGGGCTGATTCAGGGCAGGAGGAAGCGGATTCACATCAGGGAAATTACAGGAGATTGATGCTCACACCAGAACGTTGAATTTTTAACTTATTATGAAGACTGCCAAGCAGAGTAGAAACTAATGTGGGTTTGTTACTGTGTTCTCTCCCTTGAAGGATTGTCTCCGCAGAAAGCCAATGTTCATGATCATTATTCTTGCGGATGAGGAGTCTCAAGGTGACCGGTGTTTGCTGGAGAAGCTGCTGTAATTTGCAAGACACATTTCAGTACTCAGTACCCACAGGAAGTATATACAGCCATTGTCCTACTAAAAGTTTTTCTTTACAACCAGGAAAGTGGCCTTGGTTATCTTTCCAAGGAGATATTTGATTAAAGCATCAGCTACAGGTAAAGAATAGGGATGCTTGGTTCCAACTAACCTTTTGTTCTTTACTAAGTCTCAAGCCCCCTCACTCACTTGCAGGGCCTGGCAGGGCCAGTGTCAGTGGCCGACATCCCCTGATGCCTGAGGTCCAGCCAGAAGCAGCCCTGTCCTTTCTTGCCCTGCTGCGGGTTACAGAGATCCTCAATATTCTGGAGTGTGCTTAGTGTGACTCTCGCCCCCAGCCACCACCCCAGTTCCCAGTAGACAATAGACACGATGGCCAAGAGAGGATTAAAATCAGTTTTATTAATAGGTTGGAGAGCACAGCTGGGATCTGAGACCCAAGTGAGGCTTCTTTTGTCCTCTCTGAAGTGATGGCAGCTGAGCCCATTGGGCGGGGCTCGCCAAACTTACCCACCCCATCACAGACCGAGGCTGGTGTGTGGAGAGCCGAGTCCTGGCTGGGCCCACCACGGGCTGGTCCTGCTGGGTCTGTTTACTGCATGTAGACTGGAAGCCCAAAAGCAGGTCCAAGAGAAAGAGAGAGAGAGAGAAGAAGCAGGAGGACAAGTAAGCAGGGACTTTTAATACATTATCTCCACCCAGTAGAGACAGATGGCCCAAAGAGTCTCAAATTCATCAACCACAACCATCCCGAGGTCACCCCACAGGTGGAACCTTCTCCCCAGTACTTTCCTTCCAGGCTGGAATGTGGTTAAGAGATCTTTTCCCTGTTGGGCTAAGCAAAGACTGTAGGAATAAGGAAAAGAGTTTCTCCCAAGAGATGAGGTTGGGGCAGGAGACTGGACTTCTCAAGGAATAAGTAGCCCAGAGTCACCTTGTGTGAACCTTCCAGTCTGTAGACACTAAGCCAAATAAAGTTGTGAGCTACGGCAGCTAGAGCTGGGACCATAGGTCCCTAAGTCACCTCATGCCTGAATAATAACCACAGAATTCTTTTCTTGCCTGTACTCTACAGACTGACCTCTGACAACTGCTGAGTAAGAACTTGACAGACTTCCCCCACTCCCCACCCTCAGGTGGGCAAAATGGATGAAAGTGGTCAAAAGGTACAAACTTCCATTTATAAGATACATAAGT
This sequence comes from Herpailurus yagouaroundi, assembly GCF_014898765.1. NCBI lineage: Eukaryota > Metazoa > Chordata > Mammalia > Carnivora > Felidae > Herpailurus > Herpailurus yagouaroundi. The sequence continues at coordinate 7,191,653 of NW_024412432.1, read as the reverse complement.
CCTGGAGACGTAGCATACAACACGGGAACTCTAGTTAACAATACTATATTGTACTGAAAGTTGCTAAGTGAGTATATCTTAAAGGTTCTCATCACAAAAAAATTAAATAATTCTGTGAGGTGATGGATTTTGACTACACTTCATGTGTGATCATTTCACAACATATACGTATATATAACCATTACGTTCTACACCTAAAACTAATAGAGTTTTATATGTCCATTATATCTGAGTAAAACAGAATGACAGACTTGAGGCCACCACAGCTGAGGTACAATTTGGCTTGATGTCTATGGTGTTCCTATAGAGCGCCCTTTTTGCTTCAACAGAAACACCTTCTGATTTAGCAATCAGGTATGGAGTTGTTAGCTTTGTGTCAAACCAAAGCAGAGGGCCTTTTAGGCCATGCTGTATGGAAGGGAAGATAAGAATAGAATAATGATTCTTCCAGAGCCCATGAACAGAAGTTTCATGGCAAGTGTTGCATCTGACGTGGCTCTCTCTGGCACAGGAAAGCACCCTTTTCTGCCAGAAATGACTACCTACCAATTTTTTAACATCCTGCAATCCTTCCTCCTATCTGTAATGAAGAACCCTCTCTTCTGTTTTTTCCATGCTTTGCTATTTCTCTAGTTATCTTAATGCCATTAATTAGACTATAGCTATCTTTTATATCTGGGTGCATTTTCAGTACACTCAATATTCCTGGTTTTAGCCTGAGTGATTTCTGCAAAGGGTTGATTCCATCCATTACTTGTAATTTTGCTTTTTGTTTTGTTTTTTCATACTATCACCATTCAAGGGTGACCTCATTCATGGTCAAATATGGCACCTTTCTGTATTTCCAATAGGCTATTTATACAACTTTCCTTTGAATAAAACTAAATGATTGCAGAAACATTTTTCCCCAGAGTATTTTTATTAGGGATTCCTGCCACCATATTAACATATAAAACAATCTGGATGTTGACATAGAAATGCAGGTTTCACTATACAAAGATAAGGCTCCAATCACAGGTCACATGGCCCCAGTATCTCTAGTATTTCAATGAAATCAACTTTTGAATTCTTCCCAGAGTTGTCTTTATAAATATTAGACAAACCACAAAATATATTCCAAATACATAACATTTTACAGTATGTTCCAAGCACAGACAGAAATACACGATACTTTACCTACATTTTTTTCATGATCAACTTGCATTAGCACTAAAGACAAGACTGTGTGTGTATATGTATTTGCCATATATGTGTGTATGTATAACCACAAATGTACACACAGTTGTTTGAACTGTGGAAAATTGAAAGCTTTGAGACTGTGGGTTTTATCCACCATGATATCTGAGAGGGAAAAAGAATAATATGTTACAAACTCCTCAATTGGGGAAAAATAAACACAACTGTGTATGAAAGGCATGTCAGTTGTGTGTATAAAAATACACACACATATATACAGATTCATATATAAACACATCTATACCAATAATATGGAATATACATATACTCACACACTTGCTTTGAATTCTGTATCTCACTATGTTATAAACTCACCATCTTTGGAAGCACTTTTCTCCTCATTTGATTCAGGCAGCTGGTGACTGTCTCCTAACAAAACTTAAGTGGATATTTCTAAAAGGCTGATGCCATTCTGACAAAAAGGTATTTCAGGATCCAAGTTTTATGTTTGGTGGCTAGTGCTTAAATTCAGCAGACCCTATTCTGTTAACTCCTTCACTTAAAAAACATTTCTATTCAATAATGATGTTTTTTGCCTGAAAGAGATGTTAGCTGGAAATGTTAAAAGTAATTTGTTACTCCCTAATATAAATCTGCATGGTTGGATTGTGTGTGGCATTTATCCTGTCAGTATTGTTCAGGGTTTCATGATGGGCAATAATATATTGCTTCCATGATTAAAAAAAATATTTAATATTACTTTAAAAGGGCAAGGGCTAGGTTTGTTATGGTTAGAACCTCAAAGGAAATGATAAGCATGATGACAAGGGGGACTAATTTTGTGCAGACTATACTGGGTACCCTTTTGTCAGAAAGTATGACTTGGAAGTCATAACAAAGGGGAGTAAAAACCTTTGAAAACTTCCAAAATAAACTATGGAAAATCTATTGCTACCAATAGAATTGGTATCAAATTTCAGGCAATAAAGATTCTTCAAGAAAAAGCAAAATAAATCACTGAAAGCACATGAGAGAAAACACCCTACAAACTTAATAGCAAATGTGTATTATAGTTTGCTCAACTGAAGGCTTCATGAGCAGACTTTTTAAAACTTATTTTCAAACTTAAATGTCTAATACAGTGCTCAGAGCTCCATGAATGAGTAGGACAGGAATGGCCAATTTGGAAATCAGGCTCATGATAGAGTTGAAGCATCTATTAAAGTTTAGGAGAGAATATGGGCATCCAATCTCTTTGTAAATGAAGGGATTGGAACATTCTCAATCCAAGGAGAAATCCCAATGCCCTAAACTCCATACCCTTTTCTTTCTCAGTTATACCACAGTATTGGTAGGATCTGTTGCCTCCCCATGCAGAGTACTTGTCTTTCTGTTGTGGATTTAATGGTATGAAGGAAGGTACTAGAACATTTGTCCCCTCTGCTATCTGGCTAGGGAGTCATTTTACTATTTCACCCAGGCTGAAATGGTGGATCACCTAATGAATCCATTCTACTTTCTTAATGGGAGCCCCAATTATGAATGAGTTAAGATCTTAAGAAAACCGGGAAAGGAATATAATGGCCAACACAAACGAAGATCATCAGCATGATCAATAAGTCAAAATCCATTCTTTTCATATCCTCCCCCCATCCTTCTCACACACATACTTCTTTTGAAATTTCTTCCACAGAATCAAAATGAATGGCATGAGGGACCAAAAAACTATGCCTTAAAGTTTCTCCACTTTTATTTAGATCCACTTAAACATATTCGTGTCGACTCAACAGTAAGTACACATTATATCATCCAGTACCATGCATCAACACCGCTTTCAGAAAAGCTGGTTTGCCTGCCACCACTTGCGTACCAGCCTCACCAGAACTCCTGTTTTGCCACTTGCCCCATCCCCATCTGCTTCCACTCTTGGGTTAATGTACGATCATGTGCAATTAACTACCATAACTTTTAACTTTTTTCCTTTAGTTTCACTTTCTTTTAAAAACGTTCTGCTTCCCCAACCAAAATATTATGGACAGAATGCAAATGAAAGTCCTCTTGTCCAAATACTTTGAAAAACAGACTACCCAGTATCTGCTTGAGTGTTCTTAGTTTCTACATCCTCTAGTTCCATCATCCATTTTAAGAGCTTACTTACTACAGTGTCTTTCTACCTATTTTCTATCTCCTCTGAAAGTAACAAATTATGTAATTGTTCAGCCAAAAATATTTTAAAAAACAAACCAGTGCCAAAACATTAAAAAATTCCCGACATACCCTTTGTGCATTAGTCTTACAATCTGTACACTTAAATAACTCCAGGAGGCTTCTTTTTTTTTTTTTGCTAAAAATTTACCAAAATATTTTGAACACATAAAAATAGTTTTAAAAAAACAGAAAACAAAAGCCCAGCATAAATTTAGTTGTATAGGCATCGGTTAGAGGACATTGTTTTCACTAAGGATTATATTCAAAAACTTTCTCTTGGGTTTTTACTAAAATTCTGATTCTGAACCTTATAATGGTGCTAACTATTAAAAAAGGGGGAAATCTAATTCAGCGCAATGTATTCTGTATTATGATATAATAGATAAAGAGTATGTCTGTAGTATACTAAAAAATAAACATATTTTTGGTTAAAGGCCATCTTCCTGACCTAGAACTAAAATAACTGCATTTGACTTAAACTTACTTAGCTGCAGTGAATTATGGAAAGCTAACTTAAAGTTTTTAATAATCAGTTATGAGTAACGAACACCTGTTGATGGCCCCATGACCATTTGGAACCAGGCAGTTGCTGAAAAAACCAAAAAAACAAATCACTAGTATTGAATATAGCCCTTAGTCACATGAGATATGAACTTTATGAGCAACCCAGCATGTAGAGAATGAGGTTTACTTTGCCAGCCACCCACTCCTTTAGAGGACAGTAGTAGTCATAGTGAAACTGCTCAAACTCTGGCGTCTGGCGGATTTCACATAAGAAGGAGAGATCAATACCTGACTCCAAAAGGAGGAGGAGCAGGGGGAATACAAAGAGCAGCAGCCCCAGGCCCACCACAAGGAGCCTGGAAAAACTCTTGACCAGTGGGTTCACCCGAATATGGCCGCTCAGAATGTCATAGCTCCACGACAAAGCTTGGCGAGCCTCCTTCAGCTCTTCTTCTTCGGCCATCAAAAAGGCATTTTCATCTGCTTCCAGTTCCTCAAATGAATCTGTGTCTTCTCTTTCCAACTCCAGCCTCGATGGACAGTCAAAGAGCATGTCAATCTCATCATCATCAACAGGGGTGGGGAGCAGGCTAGCACTCGGGTTGTATGCCAGTTCAGAGATGGTCAAGGGCTCTTCTTTTATTTTATCTTCCTCTTCACTTGGGGGGTTTTCATACTCCTGGGCTTCCTTCACTGGCGAGCTAGAGATCAAGGGGGCAGAAATGTCTTCTTTGGGTAAGGGAACACCTGTAAAGAGACATTTTTTACCCTTAATTTTATATTTCAGGTTGTGGGTTCCCCGCCCCCCCCACAAAGATCTGTAGATGGAAACCAACCAAAAAAAGAGGAAAAAAATGGAATTCAGGAAATTGTTCTGTGGAATCCTAATTTTAACAGGGTCTGTTACAAAAAAATGACTTTAAGGTGAGCATGCTAAACCCCAAATAACCAATGGCTGGCAATATTTGTGTGTGCAGTTATGGTCTGCAAACTTCCAACTTGGGCCATGTCGGCGAGAATAAGATGACAATAAACCACTATTGTAATTTTGAGCAGTGTCTTTTAGAAGTCAACACTATATAGAACTTCACTGCATGACAGATTATAGAATCTACTGTTCAATGATAGTCTATTTTTACATATTCTAGGTACGAGTTAGTGGTTTCGAGATTTAGATAACTGCGATCATGTATGCACAAATTTGCACCTTGCTCCCTTCATTTAACATTTTAACATTCTCTATGTTGAAATGGATGCCCATTGGGTTGAGTCACAGCTAATGGCTATGGAGAGTAGTCCCCAAACCCATGTGACAGGAAGGGCTGGAGAGAACCCCTGGAAGCTGTGGTACTCAGCAGTGCTCAAGCTAAGGAGTAGGTGGGCAGGGCTGACTGCCCTCAGGGCAAAGCAAGGAGCCCTGTTGGCCAGAAAAACTGCAGCATGAGTCAGCTTGAGTGAGGACAACAAAGAGCCTCACTAGCCTTTGAGCTGCTTCCCCTGCCGTGTCCAGGCAGGGAAACTAATTCATAGCCCCACTAGTTGCTGAAAATTTTAAGCCCGCCTGACCATGGAGCCTAACCAGCACAAGTCGGATGTTGCATAGACCATTCAACAGCCCTACTTCCAGTGGCACTTGAATGCAGAGCAAAACTAGTGGCCTCACCTGCCTGGGCTTTCCAGTGCACACTCTTGCTTAATCCAGGCCCCCAGAGAACAAACTATGCAGGTCCTGCATCCCATCTTGCTGCTGAAGCTAATTCATAACCCTACCTTCCCTGATGAGTATAGCATCGAGTCCTGACCATCCAGTAAGCTTACCCTGAAAATCTAGGAAACTCTGGTGCCCATCGTACAGCCTCACTTAGGCCGGGCACCAAGCCAGCAGGCCTATCAAGCTGTTCTCAGTTGGCAGCACACCTAACCACCCATGATCTCAGAGCTTAAACCCTTGCCATGCTCCCAAATAGTCCATAATAGCAGGCCCAAAGATGTTACTGGTAGACCTGTCCAGAAATCCAAACCAAGCTAACTGTTGAACTGTCTTTGCCAAAATGAACCTGCAAAGTCTGGGAGAGGAGATCACTTACCACTTGCAGATACCAAAGTAAGGAATCAATCACAAAAAGGCAACTATGACTGCCCCAGAGGAAACTAATATAGCACTAATAACCTTAAAGAAATGGAGATCTGGGAACTGTCAAAGAATTCAAAATAATCCTCTTAAAGAGGTTTAGTGAACAAGAACACACAGATAACTAAACAAAATTAGGAAAATGAAAAATTAACAAAATGACAAGTTCAACAAAGAAGCAGAAACCATCAAAAAGAATCCTAGGGGCATCTGGGTGGCTCAGTTGGTTAAGCATCCAACTTTGGCTCATGTCATGATCCAGCAGACCGTGGGTTTGAGCCCCGCGTCAGGCTTTGTGCTGACAGTTCAGAGCCTGGAGCCTGCTTCAGACTCTGTGTCTCCCTCTCTCTCGCTCTGCCCCTCCTCTGCTCACACTTTGTCTCTCTCTCAAAAATAATCCTAGAGCTGAGGAATGGAGTAACTGAACTGAAGAATTCAACAGAGAGCTTCAAAGGCACACTCAACTATGCAGAAGGAAGAATTAGAAACCCGGAAGATTGGACATTTCAAATTATCCAGTCAGTAAAGCAAAAAAAATGAAAAAATGAGATCAGCCTACAGACCTTATGGGATAAAATGAAAAGAAACAATACTGGCATTACGGAAATCCAAGAAGGGAAAGAGAAAAAAAGGGATAGAAAGGATATTTAAAGCAACAAAGGCTGGGCTTCTGGTCTAAGATACAAGAAGACCCTGAACTCACTTCCTCCACCTCCACACCAGATCTACAGCTAGTTACAGAGCAATTCCTCCTGAAGAATGGTGGGATGAATGAATAGCTTCTGCACAACACACTAGAACACATAGAGAATGGCAAGAGAGATGGAGACGTTGTAAGGAAGGAAACCCCTACCCCTGATGCTGCCAACTACACAGGGGAGAGCTAATACTGAGACTGGGAGCAGATTCACTGCAGCACAGAAACAAGCTGTGGTTAAAAGAGCAGCTACAATATGAAAGATCGAGCCCTAGAACTCTGCCAGATGGCAACAGAACTGCTAGAACTCTCTTTGGATCAGAGGGGCTGGCAACTGTCATGGTTTACATTCCCCTGCCATCTCTATAGCACAGATGGGAGCAGGGTCTGGATAGAATAGCCAGGCTGCCACCTCAGGGAGCCCTAGGCACCCAGCCCATACCAGTCCTGGATGCCCTGGGGCACACAAAAAGAGCTGTGGTTTAAAAAAGCAACAGGGGCGCCTGGGTGGCTCAGTCAGTTAAGCATCTGACTTCGGCTGAGGGCATGATCTCCTGGTTTGTGAATTCGAGCCCCATGTCGGGGTGCTGACAGCTCAGAGTCTGGAGCCTACTTTGGATTCTTTGTCTGCCTCTCTCTCTGCCTCTCCCCGACTTTCTCGTGTGCTCACTCGCTCGCTCTCTCAAAAATAAACATTAAAAAAGAAAAATTTAAAGAGCAACAACAATACAAAGGATCCAGCTCTAGAACTCTGCCAAATGTCAGGCAAGCTCTGGAACTCTCTCCAGGTCAGAGGGGCTGGTGACTAGCATGGTTTACAGTTTCCCTCCATCTTGGTAGCATGGATGGGAGCAGGGTCCGTGAGGCCTGGGACCCTAATTTACACCATTCCAATTGTCCAACCAAAGTGGCCCCGGCACAGCACACACCGAGGCATGCCTAATCAGTGCTCACAATAGCTCCAGTCATCTCACCAAGGTATCACAGGAGCAAAGCACCCTGCACTGCAGGCCCACACCTGGGCCCACACCTCAGCTCCAGATGACTTGCTAGGGCAAGCTCACACCTGCTTCAGGTCCAGCGACCCAAGCCAGAATGCTCCTTGCACAAGGCACCCTGGGAACACCCAGCTAGTACCTGCCTCAGTTCCAGGTACCAGGGTGCACCCTGTGTGAGCACCCCAGGACCCCCTGGCTTGTACCCACTTCAGCTTCAGCTGTTCTGCCAGGGTGCCCTCAGCACAAAGAGCCCTGCGAACCCCAGTCCATACTGGTCACAGCTGAGCCAGCCAAAGAAATCAGGAACACACAGGAGACAACCATACACAAGGCCATTGTTTTGTATTTAGAAGAGGCAGTTTTGCCACCTAAGTCATAGAAATAAACACAGTAAAGTGAGGAGACAGAGGAATATGCTCCAAATGGAATAACAAGACAAAATCAGAGAAAAAGAACTAAATGAAATGAAGATAAACCTATCTGATAAAGATTTTACAGTAATCAACATATTGGGGCACCTGGGTGGCTCAGTCGATTAAGTGTCCGACTTCAGCTCAGGTCATGATTTCATGGCTCATGAGTTTGAGCCCTGGGTTGGGCTCTGTGCTGACAGCTCGGAGCCTGCTTCCAATTCTGTGTGTGCCTCTCCCATGCTCATGCTCTGTTTCTCTCTCAAAAATAAACATTAAAAAAAAAATTTAAAAAAAAAGATGCTTGCTGGCCTGGAGAAAAGAGTTGAACTCCAAACTTAACCAAAGAAATGAAAAAATATGCAAGAGAAAATCAATAGTAACTTAGTGGATACCGAAGAATGAACAGATCAGTGACCTGGAAGACACAGGATTAGAAAGCACCTAACCTGAACAGCAAAAAGAAAAAAAAAAATTTTTTTTTTTTAGCATTTTATTTTTGAGAGACAGAGGCAGAACATGAGGAGGGGAGGGGGAGAGAGCGAGAGAGAGATACAGAATCTGAAGCACGCTCTAGGCTCTGAGCTGTTTGTTAACACAGAGCCTGACGTGGGGCTTGAACTCCTGAACTGTGAGACCATGACCTGAGCTGAAGTCGGATGCTGAACCGACTGGGCCACCCAGATGCCCCCAAAAAAGAATTTTTAAAAGTGAGTATAGGTAAAGGGATCTCTTGGTCAAAATTAAGCAAACAAATATTCACATTATAAGGGTCCCAGAAGGAGAGAGGGCAGAACACTTACTTGAAAAAATAGTAGCTGAAAACTTCCCTAACCTTTGGAGGGAAACAGACATCCAGGTACAGGAAGCACAGAGTGCCAAACAAGGTGAACCCCAAGGACATTAAGTACAATATAATTTCACTTATACATGGAATATAAAAAACAAAACCAAAAAGCCGAAACAGACCCGTAAATACAGAAAACAAGTCGATGGCTGTAGGGGCAAGGTGTGCAAAATGGGTGAAGGGGAGTGGGAGATAAAAGCTTCCAATTACAGAAGGAACAAGTCACAGAGATAAAAGGTACAGCATAGGGAATATAGTTAATAGTATTGTAATAGTGTTGTATCGTGGTGAATGGTAGCTACACTTGCAGTGACCACAGCATAATGTATAGAGTTGTCAAATCGCTGTTGTCCATCTATGACTAATGTAACGTTGTGTGTCAACTATAATTTTTTTTTAAAAAGCAAAAATGGCAGAAAACTTCCCAAACCTTGAGGGAGAAATACACATTCAGACCCAAGAGGCTCATAGGACCCCAAAGAGGTTGAACTTGAATAGAGCAACACCCAGTCATATAATTTGTCAAATGTGAAAGACAAAGAATTTAAAAAAAATGTTAATGTTTTTATCTTATAGACAGGGATAGAGCGTGAGCAGGGGAGGGGCAGAGGAGAGGGAGACACAGAATCCGAAGCAGGCTCCAAGCTCTGAGCTGTCAGCACAGCGCCTGACGCGGGGCTCAAACTCACAGACCATGAGATATGACCTGAGCTGAAGTCGGCCGCTTAACCGACTGAGCCACCCAGGCGCCCCAAAAGACAAAGAATTTTAAAAGTAAGAGAAAAGAGAAGTTACATACAGCAGAAACCCAATGAGACTATTGGCAGATTGTCAACAGACACCTTTCAGGCCAGAAGAGAATGGGGTAACGTATGCAAGTGATCAAAAGAAAAAAGCCTGTCAAACAAAAATGCTATACCCAGTGAAGCTGTCTTTCAGAAATGAAAGAGGAATAAAAACTTTCCCAAACAAACAAAAGCTGAGGAAATTCTTTACCACTAGACCTACTTTACAAGACATGCTAAAGGTACCTCTTTTAGTGGAAATAAAAGGACACTAATTAACATCATAAAAATGAAAAAGGGAGTGTAAAACTCACTGGTAATGGTAAAATACAGTCAAAGTTAGATTGTGTAGTATGGTAAAGGTGGAACATAATTCATGTGCCCTTAGTAAAAGGTAAAAAACAACAAAAATCATAAATAAAATCTTATTACACAATATAAAAATATGTAAACTGTAACCATAAAATGTGAAAGGGAGCAGAAGTCAAAGTGTAGAGCTTAGGAATTCTGTTAAAGTTATTATTTTCAAATACGGTGTTATAACTTTAAGATAGTTTATGTAAGCTTTATGGTAGCCACAAGGGAAAAATCTGTAGGAATTACACAAAAGAACATGATAAAGAAATCAAAGCCTACTGATACCACAAGACACCAAAACATTAAAAACAACAAGAAAAAGGATAAGAAACAAGGAACAATTGTCAAAATGGCAATAGTAAGCCCTTAATTAGCAATAACTACTTTAAACGTAAACAGATTAAATTCTCCAGTCAGAAGACACAGAATGGCTGACTGGATAAAAACAACTAGATCCAACAATATGCCTCCTACAGGAGGCTCACTTTAGTATTACAGACACAACATAGACTGAGAGTGAAAGGATGGAAAAGATATTTCAAGCATAGCATGGTAACAAAAAGAAAGCAGGGTTAATCCTTCTTACATGAGACAGAATCTACAGTATAAGTTATAACATTTCCTTTTTCATGTATAATTTTATAAGGTTGGCATTACCCTGACACCAAAGCCAGAAAAGAACACTACCAGAAAACTACAGACCAGCATCCCTAATGAATATAGATGCAAAAATTCTTAGTAAAATAATAGCAAACTGAATTTAGCAACTCATTGAAAGGATCATTTACCACAATCAAGGGGGATTTATACCTGGGAAGTTTCAACCTGCAATCAGTGTGATACGTTACATTAACAGAATGAAAGAAGACATCTTATTTCAATAGACACAGAAAAGCATTTGACAAAATTCAACATCCATTTATGATAAAAACTCAGCAAATCAGGTACTGAAGGAGTGTACCTCAACATAATAAAAAGATCACATACGATAAGCCCACAGCTGACATCATACTCAACGGTGAAAGGTTGAATGCTTTTCCTCTAAGATCAGGAATGAGACAAAGGTGCCATTCTCACCACTCCTATTCAACATAGTACTGGAAATCCTTGCCAGAGCAGTCCGGCAAGAAAAATAAACAAAAGGCATCAGAGTTGGAAGAAATAAAACCTGTCTCTATTAATTGATAACATGATTTTATAAATAGGAAATCCTAAAGACAACAAATTCAGTAAAGTTGCAGGATATATAATTAACACACACAAAAAACAGTAGTATCTCTAAACACTAGCAATGAATTATCTGACAAAGAAATAAAACAATCCCATTTACAATAGCATCAAAAACAATAAAATACTTAGGAATAAACTTAACCAAAAAGGTGAAAGATCTCTACCCTGAAAACTACAAGACACTGATGAAAGAAATTGAGAAGACACAAATAGAAAGATAACCCGTATTTATGGATAAGAATTAATATTGTTAAAATGTCAACGCTACCAAAATCTATCTACAGATTCAGTGTAATACCTGTCAAGATTCTGATGGCATTTTTTATAGAAGTAGAGAAAACAATCCTAAAATTTATATGGAACTACAAAAGACCTTGAATGGCCACAACAGTCCTGAGAAAGAAGAATAAAGCAAGAGGTATCACACTTCCTGATTTCAGTAACGTATAGTAATCAAAACAGAATGGTACTGGCATAAAAACAGACCAAAAAAATCATGGAACACAATTGACAGCCAAGAAATAAACTCAAGCATACCTGGTCAAATAGTACTCAACAAGGGAGCCAAGAATACTCAATGGAGAAAAGACAGTCTCATCAATAAAATGGTGCTGGGAAAACTGGATATTCACATTTAGAAGAAAGAAGCTAGACTGTTGTTCCTACTCCACTCACAAAAATTAACTCAAAATGCATTAAAGACAGACAAAAAACATGAAACCACAAAACACCTTGAAGAAAACACAGGAAACAAGCTCTTTGACATGGGTCTTGGCAATGATTTTCTAGATACGACACCCAAGTTACAAGCAACAAAATAAATAACTACGACTATGTCAAACTAAAAAGTTCTTCCCAACAAAAGAATCAACAAACTGAAAAGACAACCTACAAAATGGGAAGAAAAATATTTGCAAACCATCTATCTGATAAGGAGTTAGTATATAAATATATAAAGAACTACAACTAAATGGCAAAAAAAAAAAATAATAATAATCCAATTAAAAATAGACAAAGTCCCTGAATAAACATTATTCCAAAAAGATATACAAATGGCCAACAGGCACATGAAACAATGGTCATGTATAGTCTTCGGAACTGAATTTAAGAAAACACAGAAAAATAAATCAGATTTGTGGTTACCAGAGGTAGTGGTTCAGAATTGTGGGGGGAATTGGAGGAAGGGGATTAAAAGGTCCAAACTTCCAGTTACAGAATAAAGTAAGTGCTAAGAATATAATGTAAAACATGAAGACTATAGAAACACTGCCGTATTATACACATGAAAATTATTAAGATAACAGATGCTGAGAGCTCTCATTGCAAAGAATTTTTGTTTTTTAAAAATCATATCTGTATGAGACCGTGTATGCTAACTAACCTTGCTGTGGGAATCATTTCACAACATATGTAAGTCAAGCCATTATGCTGTACACTTTAAACGTACACAGTGATGTGGGGTGCCTGGATGGCTCAGTCAGTTAAGCATCCGACTTTGGCTAAGGTCATGATCTCACAGCTCATGAGTTCTAGCCCCGTGTCAGGCTCTGTGCTGACAGCTCAGAGCCTGGAGCCTGCTTCAGATTCTGTGTCCCTCTCTTGCTCTGCCCCTCCACCACTCATGCTTCTCTCTCTCTCTCTCTCTCTCTCTCAAGAATAAACATTAAAAATTATACAGTGATGTATTTCAACTATATCCCAATAAAACGGGGGGGGGGGTGGAGAAGATGTGCAGAAGTGAATTATTGGTTGTCTCTTTCAAAATTCAGATATTTCCTGATAGCTCTGCTATGATAGCACTGAGCAATGTATATGAACAATACCATAAGACATGTAAGCCACATACAAGGTCCAACAAGCACATGAAAAGATGCTTAACATCGCTAGTCATTAGGGAAATGCAAATCAAAACCACAAAAAGCACATTACACCCACTAGGATTGTGACTATTTTTTAAACCTGAAAATAACAAGTGTTGGTAAGAATGCAGAGAAATTAGAACTCTTGTACCAATTGGGGTTTAAAAATGGTTCAGCTGCTGTGGAAAACAGTTTGGCAGGTCCTCAAAAAGTTAAACATAGAACTACCATCTGATGCAGCAATTCTGCTCCAATGTATATACTCCAAAGAGTTGAAAACAACTACTCAAGCCAATACATGTACACAAATGTTCACAGTAGCACTCTTCCAGTAGTCAAAAGGTGGAAGCAACCCATCAGTGGTTGAACAGATAAAATATGGTGTGTTTAGGGGCGCCTGGGTGGCTGTCAGTTGAATGTCTGACTCTTGATTTTGGCTCAGGTCACAATCTCATGGTTCATGGGATCGAGCCTCATGTTGGGCTCTGTGCTGACAGTGCAGAGCCTGCTTGGGATTCTCTCTCTCTCCCTCTGCCCCTCCCCTGCTCACACACTCTCTTTCTGTCTCTCTCAAAATAAACTCAAAAAAAAATATGGTATATCCATACAATGGAATATTCAGCCATAAAGGCAATGACGTATGGATACATGCTACATGAATGAAACTAAAAAAATGTATGCTAAGTGAAAGACGACAGACACAAAAAGTCACATAATGTATGATTCCATTTATCTGAAGTATCCAGAATAGGTCAGTCCATAAATATATAAAGTGCACTTATAGTTTCAGGGGCTGAGGGAAGAGAGGAATAAGTGACTGCTTAATAGGCTTCATCCTTTTGGGGTGATGAAAACATTTTGAAACTAGACAGAGGTGTTAGTTGTAAAACATTGTGAAGGAACTAAACACTACTGTATTCTTCACTTTAAAATGGTTTGTTTTGGGGTGCCTGGGTGGCTCAGTCGGTTAAGCATCTGATTTCAGTTCAGGTCATGATCTTAAGGTTTGTAAGTTCAAGCCCCATGTCAGGCTCTGTGCCGATAGCTCTGAGCCTGGAGTCTGCTTCAGAGTCTGTGTCTCCCTCTCTCTCTGTCTGCCCTCCCTCCCACTCATGCCTCTCTGTCTCTGTCTCTCAAAAATGAATAAACATTAAAAAAATTATAGGGGCGCCTGGGTGGCGCAGTCGGTTAAGCGTCCGACTTCAGCCAGGTCACGATCTCGCGGTCCGTGAGTTCGAGCCCCGCGTTGGGCTCTGGGCCGATGGCTCAGAGCCTGGAGCCTGTTTCCGATTCTGTGTCTCCCTCTCTCTCTGCCCCTCCCCCGTTCATGCTCTGTCTCTCTCTGCCCCAAAAATAAATAAACGTTGAAAAAAAAAATTTTTTTTTAAATTATAAAATGGTCAGTCACATGAATTTCACTTCAATAAAACTAAAAAAAATAAACGCAAGCCATAATCTTCCTACTACCATATAATACTCCATGAAGAGTATTTCTCTGAAGGGAGAAAATATTCACAGTGGAGAGGAACATGACAAGCATTAGGATTGTGGAATGCTAAATCCTTACATATCTGGTATTCCATATCCGCAGAAGGAGGGTCCGTGTACTTTCTTCTTCAGGAGAGTAGTGAAAGTAATGTATTGGATATAGGTTATATTACTGCTCTAGAAAGACCATTCCCATTCTGGTTATTTTGGCTATTTTCTTTGCTCCTGTGGTCACACAGATATTCCATACTTTTTGTACTAACAGCATCTCCTATGTATGTTTTTTCCTCCTCACATCTCCTAACACACAACGTCTTCTCCCTCTGTCTTCTGCTTTCCACATCCTTCTCCTATAACACGAGGGTAAGGGAAATCTCGTGTCTTCAGACTGCAGTATTTAACTGATGGCAAATTAATGCCATTCTTCCACCCCCACCCCCCCATGCCTTCCCACCTTTGGGTGGGTTTGCTCACACCCAAAACCTTGACTTTCCTGTATGTACACCCACACTGTACCTATCAGCAGCTTCTACGTCTCTACCTTTAAAACATATCCAGGGGGCGCCTGGGTGGCGCAGTCGGTTAAGCGTCCGACTTCAGCCAGGTCACGATCTCGCGGTCCATGAGTTCGAGCCCCGCGTCGGGCTCTGGGCTGATGGCTCGGAGCCTGGAGCCTGTTTCTGATTCTGTGTCTCCCTCTCTCTCTGCCCCTCCCCCATTCATGCTCTGTCTCTCTCTGTCCCAAAAATAAATAAACGTTGAAAAAAAAAAATTTAAAACATATCCAGCATCAGACTACTTCTCACTACCTCCACTGCTACCACCCCCGGTCCAAGCTATGTCCTTTCTCACCTATATTACTGCCCCAGCATCTTATCTTATCTCCCTGCTTCAGCCCATGCCCATGTTAGGGCCCCTATCAATACAGCGGCTGGACTGACCCTCATGAAATCATAAGGCGGTTTATGCCATGCTGTTCAACACTCTCCCGTGGCCAGGACAAGCCAAGTCCTTACAGTCCCTACTCAGTGTGCTGTGTCCTTCCCTCCTAACCTCTCTGACCTTGTTCCCCTATGGCTCTCTCCTTTGTTCACTCCATTGCAGCCACACAGATGGCCTGTTGTCCCTCAGCTATGCCAGTTGTGCTCCCACCAAAGGGCCTTTGTACCTGCCGTTCCGTCTGCTTGGAGCACTCTTCCCTCCAGATTGCTTCACACTCGCTCGCTCTTCACGGGTCTTTAAACAAATCTCACTTTCTCAGTGAGGCCTTTTCTAGCCACATTATGTAAAATTTCAGCCCCTATTCCCAGCGCTCCTGACTCCCCTTCCCTCATTTATTTTTCTTTTGAGAAGTACAGGATACAAGGACGAAAAGTAGAGCATAAGCAAAAAGTGAAGGCAGTAGCTTCTGGGGAAAAAAAAAAAACACTGTAACTAATACAGGGTCACAAAGGCCAGTGGCTCCACAGGCCAGGCAGGTACTCAGTGTGAATGAGTGTGGGACATTAGGGAGTGCTGGGGACTGGGGAAAATTGACCATATTGAGCTTCATCTGAAAGCTTTAAAATTCCAATTTTAAAACACACCCATACAGCTCACACAAAATGTGCCTGTGGGTCCTTTTTGGCATATAGGCTGTCTGTCTATAACTGCTGCTGTGACCAAATCAGCCAAATTGCTGACGTTTCAAAGTCACCCAAGTGTTCTACTACTTTGATCTCAATCACAGTAGTATTCACTTATTTTCCTGGAACAGAGGAAGTAGGCAAGGGAATAAGTGCTTTCTTCTCTTTCATAATTTTTCTAGCCACTACTGTTAGATGTCTGGAGTTTCGTATTACTATGCTCGAACTGTAACTAAGGTTGCCAGGGTAGAGCGGTAAGGAGACCATACAAAGGTTAGGCGACCCTGGGTTTAAACACCAGTGCTGTCACTTACCTGTGAGACTTTAGTTATTAAGTAACTTCAATTAAAAGTTAATAGTCTAGGAACTCAGGTTGCTTCCCTAGAACACAGGAGTAACACCTACCTCATAAGGCTGGAGGGAGGGCTCAATGTAATTATGGATGCAAAGGTGTTATCTATGGCAAAAAAAGAAAACCTATAGAAATCAGATGTTACTATCTTACCCAAGAACACTAGGCTACATTTGCTCTTATCATTCAGCAATATCATTTTATCACCATGTAGGTTATTTTTCTAAAAAGTCCACTGTTGTCAACCACAAGGAGAATTATATTATAGTTGCCTATCTGTATTTTTTGTTTTCTTTATATGCTACATGCTTAAAGTTTCCTATCCACCTTTTCTGGTGAATTCTAACGAATATCCAAAGAGACCAGGGGTGTCTGGGTAGCTCAGTCAGTTAAGCATCCAACTCTTAATTTCAGCTCAGGTCATGATCTCACAGTTGTGAGTTTGAGCCCCACGTCTGGCTCTGTGCTGTCAGTGCGGAGCCTGCTAGGGATTCTCTCTCTTCCCCGTTCTCTCTCTCTGCCCCTATCCTGCTCTCTCTCTCTCAAAATAAACTTAAAAAAAATAATATCCAAAGATACCAGAAATACTGGAAATTAGTAAGATTTATCTACACTCCTTTATTAAATTTATTTTTACTTCAAATATGAAAAGTTTCCTGAATATATTTACAAAGCTCAATGGCTGACGAAATTTTTAGAAATGACAATAATAGAGGAAAAGGAAATAGCTTTCAAATTTATATAATTATGCTGCCCCAATTAAAATTAGATAATGGCTGTAAATTTTCTAACACATAGGAAACGTGCGATAAATATTAACTATTATATATTAGTACAATAATATGTTTTAATGCCATTATTGTCATTATTCAATTTGAAGAAATACTCTATTAAGTGAAATAGCAAGAATCAAAAGACACTGATGGAAAAGACTGGCCACTGATGATAAACAGGCAATGTGCCTGCCATGTATAGTCAAGCAGGTTGCACACTGCCTATTCCATATAACACCGTTAACACAATCCCAATGTGATGGCACTCCCTAAAGATAAGCCACTCACCACAAAACAACCTACTCAGCAGGATTCTAACAGATGCTGTTACTGAAAATGTTATTCCTCTCATTGCTAAAGGGAAAATAGACCTTTTACATACACAGAAAAATTAGTGGCAGATAAAAATGGAATAAGTATCGCACACATTGACATTCAGAAATCAGTCCCTCCATTAACTGAGCATACGACCGAATCCAAATAATACAGCAGAGATTACCAGCAGCATATGTGCATACAAAAGAGCTACAGGGACTGACTAATGGTCTGTATCTGGTTTGCCTGTGTGTGATGATCTTTGTGATGAAGCAATGCAGTATCAGTGGTCAACAGATTAAGCCTCTTAAAATGAAGCTAATAGTAATCCCCAACTATCTCACGAGTTCGCGAAAAGGCTCAAAAGTATGTAGAAAAGAAAAATGAGAATTCCCTTTAGGGGCAATATGGTGATATCATAATATAACGGATCCCCTGTCATTTGCATTTATCTGCACTAACTTCATTAGCAAAGACGCTGGAGTTTGGATTACTTGGGGAAACTTTAAACCCACTTGGCAGTAACTTTTCTATTAGAATCTGCCAATGCTGTTGCTGTCATTGGCTGAAACCAAACTGGCTCACTTTGCAGGAGATAACTCCTACAGCCTTTTCCTTTCTCCACCCCTGCCATTGGCCTCATGACATTCACCTTGTGAGCAACACACCTTTCTTGGTGTTGGAAGCTTTGGGGAAAAAATGGCACCATTGGGAACCACCATTCTGGTTCCCTGTGAGGCACTCCAAGTCACCCTGTGCTGATTCCCAACTACAGAATGCCCCTGAAACCACACAGAGTAAAGATAAACACAAAGTGGTACTGCCATTTGTCAGGGAGGAGGGTATTTAGAAAATCAGAGAGGCTATTTTTAGGAGTCACAATGGTGAGAGGGGCCAGCGTTATCTAACGGGTGAGGGTCGAGGATGTGCAGGATGGTCCCACAAAATGAGTAATAATTTTGCATCCCATATGCCTTTCAGATGTCCTATCAAATATTACCCATCTCGGCAAAAACTTACCAGAATGATCTGAAACTGTAACCTGTCTCTGTGTTAAACTTAAGGCATTTGGGTATGATAAGTGTATTTTTTTTGAATTTTTCATGCATACATCCACTGGGTAAACTGAAGGAATTTTTTTTTGACGAGTTTCTGATCTGTTCGGAATATCCTATCACTTCCATCCTGAATATCTAAGGTGTCCAAGACGCCTACATAGTAGCATATGTTCACACATCTGTGAGTGGTGCCCTTGGTGCCCATGTCCCGCCATTGCATTCACATAGGTACCAGCATCCCATTCCATTCTGCCTCCCACTGAGTCATACTTAAGAAAAACCTTTGGAATGACTTACTGTTTTATTATGAATTACTTTCTTTTTTTTTTTTAAGTTTATTTATTTTGAGAGAGAGAGAGCAAGAGAAAGAGCATACCCATGTGAGTGTGGGGAGTGGCAGAGAGTGAGGGAGAGAGAGAATCCAAGCTGACAGCTTGGAGCCCAATGCAGGGCTCAAGGTCATGAACCGTGAGATCATGACCTGAGCCAAAATCAAGAGTCAGATGCTTGACCGAGCACCCCATAAATTACTTTCTTCTAATTTCTCCTAACATTACAATTAAAGCATTAATTTGACTTTTAAAACTATGTGTAAGTAGACTGTGTTTTGTCAGAGTTTCATCTCAGGATCATAGAGCATTATAAAATCTCTGTTCTCAAATGAGAACACTGGATCTGAAAGGGATGACAGCCACTGCTTATGCACACACAAAATGGACAGGTCCCTACAGAGGTTGCGTATTTGATGCCTAATAACCAGAACCATCATCCTTTTTGAGGCTTCTAATTAAGCTACTTATGTTGATCAACATAGCCATACTGGCTCTGGGAGTTGTGCTGTAGTCTTAAATTGAGGGCAGGGACAAGAAGGGTGAAGGAAGAGTGGGGGACAGGAAGGGAATAGGTCATCACTCCACTTCTGGGAAGTAGGACAGATAGGAAGAACAATGGCCTGGAACTCTGGGAACCTGGATTCACTTCCCAGCTGAGCCAGAACTCTGTGTGTCCTTAGGCATGTCACTTCAATTCTGTAGGTCTTGGAGTTTTAATCTGCAAAATGGGCCTTTCCTGCTCCAATGTTGTGTTGCTCTTAGTCTAAGTCTGCCAAAAGTATCCCATTTAAGGGGCGCCTGGGTGGCATAGTCAGTTAAGCATCAGACTTTTTTTTTTAATTTTTTTGAAATGTTTGTTTATTTTTAAGAGATGGAGAGACAGAGTGCAAGTGGGAAAGGGGCAGAGAGAGAGGGAGATACAGGTTCCGAAGCAGGCTCCAGGCTCTTGAGCTCTCAGCACAGAGCCTGATGCGGGGCTTGAAGCCACCAGCCGTGAGATCATGACCTGAGCTGAAGTCAGACACTTAACCAACTGAGCCACCCAGGTACCCCTAAGCATCAGACTCTTGATTTCGGCTCAGGTCACGATCTTATGGTTCATGGGTTCAAGCCCCGCATCTAGCTCCACACTGACAGTGTGGAGCCTGCTTGGGATTCTCTCTCTCTCCCTTGCTCTCTGTCCCACCCCTACTTGTGAGCTCTCTCTCTCTCTCTCTCAAAATAAATAAATAAACTTAAAAAAAATGTCCCACTTAAAACTATACATGTACTTTCCCTGCAAGGACCAATCACCTGTATATAATAAGCAAAGCTACTATTCCTTTAGCTCTTGAAAAATGTTGTGGGTGAGGAAGAGAAGACAAAGGCACTAAGAATTTTAATAAATTTTTACATGGCTGGACATTCTAAGCACATGATCATGTGATATGCATAAGAGGAGATACAGAAACTAAGGCCCAGAGAGGTTAAGTGACTTACGCAAGATCAGGAAGGCAGGAAGCAACAATGCAGGGGTTTGTACCCAAGCCAGTCTGACCCAAAGCTGGTTCCAAACCACCATGTTGCCTGAAGAAAAAGGGGTCTGAGAGGCCCAGAGAGATCAATTTGTAACTAAGGAGGAAGAGTCTTCTCTGTTACTGGCCCAATTTCATTTGCTAAGACCAGTGTCATCATATGTAGGATGATCATTTGTCCCCATGTGTCAAGAACAGTCCCATTGTATGCCTGTTGTCCTAGCAGCGTTATTAAAGTTTCCTTTTCACTCTCAAAGTGTTTGCCTAATCAAATTTTACAGTCACCTAATTATATGTCAGATCTGTGGTTATAGCATGGCCAGGGTAGAAACCAAAAAAAAAAAAAAAAAAAAAAAAACTCATATATATATATATATATATATATATATATATATATATCACTTGCTGTTGTGAGGAGAGAAAATAAACTTTAAAATTTACTACATTTCTGCATGTGCAGTCAGTCCCTAAAATGTTTTCTATCCACATAAAGCAGCATGCAGACTTCCAAAACGTGGTAAGAAAGTATACCACTGACCTCCTATGTGACTCCTTTATCTTTCCTTTTTGGGGGATAAAGTTTAATCCTTCAAGTGAAGCTCATATCCCACAGGTTTAAAGAAAAGATCCTAAGAATGACATTTACTTTTTCCCTTTCAGGCATGGACACTGCAAAAGATCTCATACTAGAAATGTACCTGATGCCTCTGAATATCCTTGGGAGGCTGCCCATTCATTCTATTTAAAACCCACGAAGAGTCATCCCAGTGACTCAGGAAAGTATGGACGACTGGAAACAAACACACACACACAGAAAATCCTAATGTTTTTCCCATCTATGCACCCGAATCTCACTTCTTTTTTTTTTTCATGTTTATTTTTGAGAGAGAGACAGAGACGGAGCAGGGGAGGGACAGAGAGAGAGGGAGACACAGAATCTGAAGCAGGCTTCAGGCTCGGAGCTGTCAGCATAGAGCCCGACGCAGGGCTCAAACTCACAAACCGTGAGATCATGATCTGAGCCAAAGTTGGACGCTTAACTGAGCCACTCAGGCGCCCCCAAATCTTACTTCTTATGGTCATTATCTACCAAACTTCTGGCCATGTCTCTAAGAGTAGCTGAACATTTTAACACTCTTTGTCTTACCATCATTTGGGGCAATTTCAAGATCTAAAATTCAAGGGGATGATTCACTGAGTCCTTGTCATTACATTGTAGCAGTCAGCTGCACCCACCAACCCCCTGAAATGGGTCTCACCAGAATCACCAATGACAACCATATTGCTAAAGACAATGTGTGTTCTTTTTTGCCCTCCTACTGACTGACTACTCGGCCTCTGAGACCACACTCTCTTGGTTTTCATCCAGTGATTCTGAGCTACCTCTGTCATTTTCAAAATCTCACCTCTATTTGTGGTAGCCAGAACCGCCTGGTCTTGTCATTCTGGACCCTCTCCTTTAGAGTCCCAACCATATGCGTGGCCCAATATGCTACTACATCAATGCTCAACTCAGCTCTGTGGGTCACTAGTGTCCCTTAAAGTGCTGCCAGTTGTTCTTTGAAAAGAGTATTCTATTACTTTGAGAAACTGAGCACACAGCCCTTTTAGATATTACCACCAAGGTTAAGTGCACAACTTCATATGGCTATCATCCAAACTAGAAGATAATGGTAATGGAAGTCATCCAAGCTGAACAGCAAAAAGAAAAAAGAATTTTAAAGATCAAGGGACCTCTGGGACATCAACTGTGCTAACATTCACAGTATAGGGGTCTCAGAAGGAGGACAAGAAAGGGAGAAAGGGACAGAAAACTTACTTGAAGAAACAATAGCTGAAAACTCCTCTAACCTGGGGAAAGAATCAAATATTCAAGTCCAGGACACAAAGAGATCCCCAAAGAGGTCCACCCCCGGACAATTAATAATTAAAATGCCAAAAAGATAAAGGGAGACTCTTAGTAAGAAAAAAAGCAACTAAATATTTACAAAGGACACCCCATAAGTCTATCAGCTGACTTTTCAGCAGAAACTTTGCAGGCCAGAAAAGAGTGGCAAGACATAGTCAAAGTGCTGGGGTGCCTGGGTGGCTCAGTTGGTTAAATTCTGACTTTGGCTCAGGTCATGGTCTCGCAGTCCATGGATTTGAGCCCTGCGTTGGGTTCTGTGCTGACAGATCAGAGCCTGGAGCTTTGCTTTGGATTCTGTGTCTCTCTCTCTCTCTGCCCCGCCCCCCCCCATGCTCATGCTCGCTCGCTCTCTCAAAAATAACAGAGAGAGAGAGAGAAAGTACTTCAAGGAAAAAACCTGCAACCAAGGAGACCCTACCCAGCAAAGTTATCATTCAAAATTAAAGGACAGAGTCTCCAAGACAATCAAAAGCTTAAAAAGTTAATCATTACCACACCAGCCTCACAAGAAATGTTAAAGGGACTTCATTAAAGGGAAAAGAAAAAGCCATAACTAGAAGACAAAAATTATTAAAGAAAAAAATTTTACTTGGTAAAAGCAACCATGAATCACCTTTAAAGCTAGTATGGCTAAAAGACAAGTAGTAGTAAAACCAATTTTATCTACAAATTTTAGTTATGGGATCCACAAAATACAGAGTAAAATAAGACATTTTATACATAAAACATGGAAGGAGTAAAAATGTAGTGCTTTTAGAATGTGTTCAAACTTAAGTGACCATCAACTTAAAATAGACTGTTATATACATAGGGCTTCATATATGAACCTCATGGTAACCAAAACCCTGTAATAGGTATACAAAAAATTAAAGAGAAAAAAAATACAAGCATAACACCAAGGAAAGTCACCATTTTACAAGGGAAGAGAGCTAGTGAAAAAGAATAGAGAAGAACTATAAAAACAAAACAAAATGGTAATAAGTATACACCTATCAACAATTGCTTAAAATGTAAAATTGCTTTAAATGTAAATGGTCTAGAGAGAGAGGAGGTGTGTCACGGGAGAAAGGGCCCTGGGAAAATTCTTGCAGCAGTTCCAACCTATGCTTCCTTCTTCACTTCTTGCCACTCTGGCATTCCCGGCTCTTGACCTGGGAAGGATAGTTGCAGTAGTCACGAAGCTGGTGCACCGCTTTCACTTCAGTTACTACTAAAGACACTGGGATGGGTCTGTCTCCCTCCCGGTGCTGCAGGGCCCCTCCTGCAGTGGACCACCCATGGCAAAGCGAGCTAAGCCTGCCCCTCCCGCCACTGTGCACCTTGCAGATCCACCCTGGCTAATATGCCAGATCCCATCGAAGCAGCACCACAAGCCTGGCGGTGTGCAAGTAGCCCAGACAGAGGCCACACCACTCCACAGTGAGTCTTGCCCCTGGGAGAGGGGAAGATAAGGTACACACCAGTCTGACTGTGGCCCCAGCAGTGGGCTGGGGGCAGACATCAGGACTGACTGCGGCCCCACACACCAACACAAGTTACTCCAGACAGCACAGGGGAAGTGCTCTGCAGTTCTGCACCTCCCCAGGGACTATCCAAAATGACAAAATGGAAGCATTAACGTGAAAAGAAACTCCAGGAAGTAGCGACAGGTAACAAATTGATCAAAAGTAATTTAAGCAATATAACGGAACAAGAATTTAGAATAATAGTCATAAAATTAATCGTTGGGCTTGAAAAAAGTATAGACAACAGCAGAGAATCTATTGCTATTGCTACAGAGATCAAGGGACTAATAAATAGTCATGAGGAGCTAAAAAATGCTACAAATGAGGTGCAAAATAAAATGGAGGCGACCACAGCTCGGATTGAAGAGGCAGAGGAGAGAATAGGTGAATTAGAAGATAAAATTATGGAAAAAGAGGAAGCTGAGAAAAAGATAAAAAAATCCAGGAGTATGAGGGGAGAATTAGAGAACTAAGTGATGCAATCAAACGGAACAATAGCCATATCATAGGAATCCAGAAGAAGAAGAGAGAGAGAAAGGGGGTGAAGGTGTACTTGAACAAATCATAGCTGAGAACTTCCCTGATCTGGGGAAGGAAACAGGCATTGAAATCCAAGAGGCACAGAGAACTTTCTTCAGACATAACTTGAATCGATCTTCTGCATGACATATCATAGTGAAACTGGCAAAATACAAGGATAAAGAGAAAATTCTGAAAGCAGCTAGGGATAAACATGCTCTAACATATAAAGGGAGACCCATAAGACTAATGGCAGACCTACCTACTGAAACTTGGCAGGCCAGAAAGGAATGGCAGAAAATCTTCAATGTGATGAACAGGAAAAATACTCAGCCTAGAATTCTTTATCCAGGAAGTCTGTCATTCAGAATAGAAGGAAAGATAAAGGTCTTCCCAAACAAACAAAAACTGAAGGAATTCATCACCACTAAACCAGCCCTACAAGACATCCTAAGGGGGATTCTGTGAGTGAAATGTTGCAAGGACCACGAAGTAGCAGAGACATCACTACAAACAGGAAACCTACAGACATCCCAATGACTCTAAACCCATTATCTTTCAATAACACTGAATGTAAATGCACTAAATGCTCAAACCAAAAGACATAGGGTATCATAATGGATAAAAAAATAAGACCCACCTATTTGCTGTCTACAAGAGACTCACTTTAGACCTGAGGACACCTTCAGATTGAAAGTGACGGGATGGAGAACTATCATGCTACTGGAACTCAAAAGAAAGCTGGAGTAGCCATACTTATATCAGACAAACTAGACTTTACAGTAAAGGCTGTAACAATAGAGGAAGAAGGGCATTATATAATAATTACAGGGTCTATCCATCAGGAAGAGCTAACAATTATAAATGAATACAGGAGCCCCCAAATATATAAAACAATCAAAAACATAAGCAACCTTATTGATAAGAATGTGGTAATTGCAGAGGACTTTAATACTCCATTTATAGTAATGGATAGATCATTACTTTATATAGATCCATTACTGTATAGATCTATAAAGAAACAAGGGCCCTGAATGATACATTGGAACAGATGGACTTGACATACATTTAGAACTCTGCATCCCAAAGCGACAGAATATACTTTCCTCTTGAGTGCACATGGAACATTCTCCAAGATAGATCACATACTGTGTCACAAAACAGCCCTTCATAAGTATAAAAGAATTGAGATCATACCATGCACACTTTCAGACCACAATGCTATGAAGCTTGAAATCAACCACAGGAAACAGTCTGGAAGACCTCCAAAAGCATGGAGATTAAAGAACACCCTACTAAAGAATTAGGCAATTAGAGAAGAAATTAAAAAATGAATGCAAACAAATTAAAATGAAAATATGACAATCCAAATGCTTTGGGATGCAGTAAAGGCAGTCCCGAGAGGAAAATACATTGCAATCCAGGACTATCTCAAGAAATAAGAAAAATCCCAAATACAAAATCTAACAGCACACCTAAAGGAAATAGGAGCAGAATAGCAAAGACACCCCAAACCCAGCAGAAGAAGAGAAATAATAAAGATCAGAGCAGAAATAAACAATATAGAATCTAAAAAAACTGTAGAGCACATTAATGAATCCAAGAGTTGTTTTTTTTTTTTGCAAAAATAAAAAAATTGATAAACCTCTAGCCAGGCTTCTCAAAAAGAAAAGAGAGATGACCCAAATAGATAAAATCATGAATGAAAATGGAATTATTACAACCAATCCCTCAGAGATACAAGCAATTATCAGGGAATGCTATGAAAAATTATATGCCAACAAACTGGACAACCTGGAAGAAATGGACAAATTCGTAAGCACCCACGCACTTCCAAAACTCAAACAGTAAGAAATAGAAAACTTGAACAGACCCATATCCAGCAAAGAAATTGAATCAGTTATCAAAAATCTCCCAACAAATAAGAGTCAAGGACCATATGGCTTCCCAGGGGAATTCTACCAGACATTTAAAGCAGAGATAATACCTATCCTTCTCAAGCTGTTCCAAAAAATAGAAAGGGAAGGAAAACTTCCAGACTCATTCTATGAAGCCAGCATTACATTGATTCCTAAACCAGACAGAGACCCAGTAAAAAAAGAGAACTACAGGCCAATATCCCTGATGAATATGGATGCAAAAATTCTCAATAAGATACTTGCAAATCGAATTCAACAGCGTATAAAAAGAATTATTCACCAGGATCAAGAGAGATTCATTCCTGGACTGTAGGGCTGGTTCAACATTTGCAAATCAATCAATGTGATACATCACAATAAAAGAAAAGATAAGAACCATATGATCCTGTCAATCGATGCAGAAAAAGCATTTGACAAAATTCAGCATCCTTTCTTAATAAAAACCCTCAAGTCAGGACAGAAGGAACATACTTAAACATCATAAAAGCCATTTATGAAAATCCCACAGCTAACATCATCCTCAATGGGGAAAAACTGAGAGCTTTCCCCCTGAGATCAGGACACGACAGGGATGCCCACTCTCACTGCTGTTGTTTAACATAGTGTTGGAAGTTCTAGCATCAGCGATCAGACAACAAAAGGAAATCAAAGGCATCAAAACTGGCAAAGATGAAGTCAAGCTTTCACTTTTTGCAGATGATACTATACATGGAAAATCCGATAGACTCCACCAAAAGTCTGCTTGAACTGATACATGAATTCAGCAAAGTCGCAGGATACAAAATCAATGTACAGAAATCCGTTGCATTCTCGCACACTAATAATGAAGCAACAGAGAGACAAATAAAGAAACCAATCCCATTCACAACTGCACCAAGAATCATAAAATACCTAGGAATAAATCTAATCAAAGATGTAAAAGATCTGTATGCTGAAAACTATAGAAAGCTTATGAAGGTAATTGAAGTAGACATAAAGAAATGGAAAAACATTCCATGCTCATGGATTGGAAGAATATTGTTAAAATGTCAATACTACCCAAAGCTATCTACACATTCAGTGCAATCCCAGTCAAAATTGCACCAGCATTCTTCTTGAAGCTAGAACAAGCAATCCTAAAATTCACATGGAACCACAAAAGGCCCCAAATAGCCAAAGTAATTTTGAAGAAGACGACCAAAGCAGGAGGCATCACAATCCCAGACTTTAGCCTCTACTACAAAGCTGTCATCATCAAGACAGCATGGTACTGGCACAAAAACAGACACATAGACCAATGGAATAGAATAGAAACCCCAGAACTAAACCCACAGAAGTATGGCCAACTAATCTTTGACGAAGCAGGAAAGAATACCCAATGGAAAAAAGACAGTCTCTTTAACAAATGGTGCTAGGAGAACTGGCCAGCAACATGCAGAAGAATGAAACTAGACCACTTTCCTACACCATTCACAAAAATGAACTCAAAATGGATGAAGGACCTGAATGTGAGAGAGGAAACCATCAAAACCCTAGAGGAGAAAGCAGGAAAAAACCTCTGTGACCTCAGCCACAGCAATTTCTTACTTGACACATCCCCAAAGGCAAGGGAATTAAAAGCAAAAATGAACTATTGGGACCTCATGAAGATAAAAAGCTTCTGCACTGCAAAGGAAACAATCAACAAAACTAAAAGGCAACCGATGGAATGGGAAAAGATATTTGCAAATGACATATCGGACAAAGGGCTAGTATCCAAAGTCTATAAAGAACTCACCAAACTCCACACCCAAAATATAAATAATCCAGTGAAGAAATGGGCAGAAAACATGAATAGACACTTTTTTAAAGAAGACATCCAGATGGCCAACAGGAACATGAAAAGATGCTCAACGTCTCTCCTCATCAGGGAAATACAAATCAAAACCACACTCAGATACCACCTCACGCAAGTCAGAGTGGCTAAGATGAACAAATCAGGAAACTATAGATGTTGGAGAGGATGTGGAGAAACGGGAACCCTCTTGTACTGTTGGTGGGAATGCAAACTGGTGCAGCCACTCTGGAAAACAGTGTGGAGGCTCCTCGAAAAATTAAAAATAGATCTACCTATAACCCAACAATAGCACTGCTAGGAATTTACCCAAGGGATACAGGAGTGCTGATGCATAGGGGCACTTGTACGCCAATGTTTATAGTAGCACTTTCAACAATAGCCAAATTATGGAAAGAGCCTAAATGTCCATCAACTCATGAATGGATAAAGAAATTGTGGTTTATATACACAATGGAATACTACATGGCAATGAGAAAGAATGAAATATGGCCTTTTGTAGCAATGTGGATGGAACTGGAGAGTGTTATGCTAAGTGAAATAAGTCATACAGAGAAAGACAGATACCATATGTTTTCACTCTTATGTGGATCTTGAGAAACTTAACAGAAGACCATGGGGGAGGGGAAAGAAAAAAAAAAAAAAGGTTAGAGAGGGAGGGAGCCATACCATAAGAGACTCTTAAAAACTGAGAACAAACTGAGGGTTGATGCGGGGTGGGTGATGCGTATTGAGGAGGTCACTTGTTGGGATGAGCACTGAGTGTTGTATGAAAGCCAATTTTACAATAAATTTCATATTTAAAAAATTAAAAAAAATAAATGTAAATGGTCTAAATGCTCCAACAAAAAAAAGGGGGGGTGGGTGACTGATTGGATAAAAAATAAGACCATCTATACGCTGCCTGTAGGAGACTCACATCAGACCTAAAGACACAGATAGACCAAAAGTGAAGGAATAAGAAAAGATGTTCCATGCAAACACAGGCAAACAAATGCTGGGATTCTTTAGCCCTAAGTAACATGTAAATTCAAATGAACAAATACGCCTACCTATTTTACTACTTTCTCCTCACCTCCATAAACCTAGTACAACAGTGTTCATTAAATAGGTGATTAAAAAAAACACAGTTGGGGTAGCAATACTTAGACAAAACAGTCTTTAAAAGAAAGACTGTAACAAGAGACAAAGAGCATTACTTAATGATAAAGGGATCAATCCTCTATACAAGATGATATAACAATTGTAAATACCTAAGTACCCAACATAGAAGCACCTAATATACAAAGCAAATATTAACAGACACAAAGAAATTGACAGTAACAGAGTAATAAGGGAGACTTTACCACCCCATTTAGGTCAATGGACGGATCATGCAGACAAAATAAGAAAACAGTGGCTTTGAACAACACATTAGACCAGATGGACTTAACAGATAAATACAGAATATTCCATCCCTAAACAGAACACACACTCTTTGCAAGTGCACAGCAAACATTCTCCAGCATAGATCACAATGAATTAAAAAGACTGAAATCCAGGGCATGTGGGTGGCTCAGTTGGTTAAGCATCTGACTTCAGCTCAGATCACAAATCTCACAGTCCGTGGGTTCGAGCCCCGGGTCGAACTCTGTACTGACAGCTCAGAGCCTGGAGCCTGCTTCCAATTCTGTGTCTCCCTCTCTCTCTGCCCCTCCTCTGCTCATGCTCTGTCTCTCTCTGTCTCAAATATAAATAAAAACATTAAAAATAATAATAAAAAGACTGGAATCCTATCAAGAATTTTTTTGGACCACAAACTATGAAACTAGAAATCAATTACAAAAAAAAAAACTTGAAAAAGCATAAATATGAGCAGGGTAAACAACTTGGTACTAAATAACCAATGGGTTAATGAAGAAATATAAGACAAAATAAAAAAATACATAGACAAATGAAAATAAAAACACAAAGTTCCAAAATCTTTGGGATGCAGCAAGAACAGTTCTAAGGAGGAAGTTTATAGCAATACAGACCTATCTCAAGAAATAAAATTTCAAACAAACCTTACCCCAAAGAAACTAGCAAAAGAAGAATAAAGCCCAAAGTTGGAAAGAAGGAAATAATCCTCAAAATATTAAAAATAAAGCCTCCATATGATCCAGCAATCCCACTTCTAAATATTTAGCCAAAAGAAATGAAATCAGGGAGCGCCTGGGTGGCTCAGTTGGTTAAGCGTCCGACTTCGGCTCAGGTTGTGAGTTCGAGCCCCGCATCAGGCTCTGTGCTGATAGCTCAGAGCCTGGAGCCTGTTTCAGATTCTGTGTCTCCCTCTCTCTGACCCTCCCCCATTCATGCTCTGTCTCTCTCTGTCTCAAAAATAAATAAACGTTAAAAAAAATTTTTTTAAATTAATGAAATCAGGATCTTGGTGAGATATTAGCACTCCCATGTCCATAGCACACTGTTCATAATAGCCAAAATGTAGAAACAACCTATATATCTACCAACAGATGAACTGATAAAGAAAATGTGGTATATATATACAGCAGAATATTATTCAGCCTTAAAATAAGGAAATCCTGCCATTTGCAACAACATGGATGAACCTGGAGGACATGTTGCCGAGTGAAATAAGCTAGACACAAAGAAAAAAATACTACATGACACCACTTACATGATGACTCTAAAATAGTCAACTCACAGAAGCAGAGTGGTTGTCACTCTGCAACAGTGGTTGTCAGGGGCTGTGTGGAGGGGGAAAATAGGGAGGTATTAGTCAAAGGAGGCAAAATTTTAATTACAGAAGATGAGTAAGTCCTATACATCTACCATCCAGCATAGTGCCTCTAGTTAATACTCTATTGTATATCTAAAATTTTTCTAAGAGCCTGGATGTTATGTAGTGTTTTTATCACAAAAAAATAATAAAGGCAGAAGGAGGAAAAAAGAAAGAAATAAGGAAATAATAAACATCAGGGAAGAAATAAATGAAATGGAGACTCCCAAAACGATAGAAAAGATCAATGGAACTAAGCTGAGTCTGGTTAAAAAGATAAAAAAGACTGTTAAACCTTTAGCCAGACTCATCAAGAAAAAAAAGACTCAAATCAATAAACAATAAAATGAAAGAGAAGTTACAACTGACACCACAAAAATACAAGGAATTATAAAATACTACAAAAAGTTATACATCAACAAATTGGACAACCTAGAAGAAATGGATAAATGCCTAGAAACATATAATCTTCCAAGACCAAATTAGGAAGAGAAAATCTGAACAGACTGATTACTAACAACAAAATGACATCAGTAATCAAAAAAATCTCTGACAAATAAATGTCCAGGACCAGATGGATTCACAGGTGAATTCTACCAACCATTTTTTTTTTTTTTTGAGAGAGAGCAAGAGAAAGAGAGCCTGAAAGGGGCAGAGAGAAAGGGAGAGAGAATCCCAAGCAGGCTCCATGCTATCAGCATGGACTTACGTGTGAGAACATGACCCGAGCCAAAGTCCAGCACCTAACTGACTAAGCCACCTAGGCACCCCTCTACCAAGCATTTAAAGAAGAGTTAATACATATTTTGCTCAAACTATGTCAGACAAGAAGGAAAGCTTCCTAGTACATTTCACAAAGACAGCATTATCCTGATACAAAACCAAAAAAGACTACAAACAACAACAACATTATAGGCCAAGGTCCCTGACGAACATAGATGCAAAAATCTTCAACAAAGTATTAGCAAACCAAATTCAACGATACATTAAAAGGATCATTCACCATGATCAAGTGGGATTTATTCCAAGAATGCAAGGAAGTTCAATATGCACAAATCAATAGGATACATCCTATTATAAACAAAATGAAAGATAAAAATCATATGATAATCTGAATAGATACAGAAAAAGCATTTGACAAAATTCAACATCTGTTCATGATAAAATCTCTCCATGAAATGAGTATGGAGGGAACATACCTCAACATAATAAAGGCCTCATATGTAAAGCCCACAGCTAACATACTCAATGGTGAAAATCTGAGAGCTTTTCCTCTAAGATCAGGAACAAGACAAGGATATCCACTCTCACCACTTTTATTCAGTGCAGTGCTGGAAGTCCTAGCCACAGCAATGAGACAAGGAAAGAAAGAAAAGGCATCCAAATTGATAAGGAAGAAGTAAAACTCTCACTATTGGCAGATGACATGAAATCATATGTAGAAACCCTAAAGACTCCCAACAAAAAAACTGTTAGAATAAATGAATTCAGTAATGTTGCAGGATACAAAATTAATATACAGTGACGTGTGGCATTTCTATACATCAATAATGAACTATCAGAGAAATTAAGAAAGCAATCCCATTTACAACTGCATCAAAAATAATAAAGTGCCTAGGAATAACTAACTAAAGAATAACTAAGTAGGAGTACTGCTAAAGACTTGTACTCTGAAAACTATAACACATTGAGGAAAGAAATTGAAGATGACACAAACAAATGGAAATATACACCAGGCTCATGACTTGGAAGAATATTCGTTAAAATGTCCACACTACTCAAAGCAATATACAGATTCAATGCAATCTCTATGAAAATAACAACAACAGTTTTCACAGAACTAGAACAAACAGCCCTAAAATTTGTATGCGAACATAAAAGACCCCAACTAACTGAAGCAATCTTGAGAAAGCAGAACAAAGCTGGAGTTATCACAATTCCAAATTTCAAACATACTGCAAAGCTGTAGTAACCAAAACAGTATGGTAGTGGCACCAAAACAGACACATAGAACAATGGAACAGACTAGAGAGCCCAGAAATAAACCCACGTGTATATGGTCAATTAATCTACAACAAAGGTAGCAAAAATATACAGCAAGGAAAAGACCGTCTCTTCAATAGATGGTGTTGGAAAAACTGTACAGCTACATGAAGAATAAAACTGGTTCATTTTCTTATACCGTACACAAAAATAAACTGGATTAAAAACCTAAATATGAGACCTTAAACCATAAAACTCCTAAGAGAAAACATTAGGCAGTAAACTCTTTGACAGCAGTTTTAACAATATTTTTTGGATCTGTCTCCTCAGGCAGGGGCAACAATAGTTAAAGCAAACAATTGGGACTACATCCAACTAAAAAGTTTTTTGTTCAGTGAAGGAGTCCATCAACAATCTATTGAACAAGAGAAGATATCCCAAGTAATATTTCCAATAAGGAGCAATATCCAAAATATATAAAGAACTCATACAGCTCAATGTAAAACAACAACACATCCAATTAAAAAAAAAATGGACAGAGGACCTGAATAGACACTTTTCCAAAGAAGGTATACAAATGGCCAACAGACACATGAAAAGATGTTCAATGTCACTCATCACCAGGCAAATGCACGTCAAAACCACAATGAGATATTACCTCACACCTGTCAGAATGGCTAGTATCAAAAAGACAATAAATAACAAATGTTGGCAAGGATGTGGAGGAAAGGGTCATACACCACTGGTGGGAATGTAAACTGGTACAGCCACGATGGAAAACAGTATGGAGGTTTCTCAAAAAGTTGAAAATAGAAATCTTATACAGCCTAGCAATTCCCTATCTGGCTATTTACCCAAAGAAAGTGAAAATACTAATTTGGAAAGATACATGCCCCTCTATGTTCAAGGCAGTATTGTTTACAATAGCCAGGCAATGGAGCTATGGAAGCAACCTAAATGTCCACCAATAGATGAATAAAGATGTGGTAAGTGCACACACACACACACACACACACCCTGGAAATTGTGCTGTTTGCAACATGGATGGACATAGTGGGTGTTAGGATATATGAAATGAATCAGAAAAAGACAATATACCCTGTGATTTCACTTATATGTGGAATCTAAAACACAAATGAACAAAACAAACAAAATAGAAACAGACTCATAAATACAGAGAACAAGCTGGTGGTTGCCCGAAAGGAGGGGGTGGGGGACTGGGCAAAATAGGTGACGGAGACTGAGAGGTACAGACTTCCCATTATAAAACAAACAGGTCATGGGGATGTAAAATCAGTATAGGAACGAGTCGGACATAGATGCTCCTATCTGGTAGTTTCTATAGTTGACTCCTTATTGTCCATTTCTCTCCCAAACGATCAGTCTAAGCCAGTCATGGTAATTTCATTCTCTTGGTAGTGTCTGGTTTAGAAAACAAAAATTGAAGGGAGGAACTGCAGGAGGGGCAGGTGGTGTTGGAGGCACAGAGACTTCTGAGAAAGGTTTCTGGCTTCTCAGAAGAACATCCTAGAAAGATACAGACTCTTTCTCTTGACATTGTTGTATGTGAAGGAGATACCAGGAATTCTGGTAGCCATCCTGTGATGCTGACGGCAACAGGCCTGAGGGGCATTCTGGCCAAGCGACCAGAGCGCTGCAGGGAGATTAAATGAACCTGGGTTCTCAGTCCGGGAATCCTCCCTGACTCTGGACTTAGAGTTTGTCTTGGATAATAAATCACCTTATTATTTAAACCAGTGTTTGTTAGAGCCGTCTGCCTATTACTTGCTGCTAATGGCATCCTCACTGATGCAGCTGTCACACCATCTCTTTGGATCTCTCTGTCATCACAATCAATCATCAGGTCAAGTCAGGAATGTGACAAAAAACCCTGGCTACTCTTCGGTGTCGTTCCGGTAGCCCTGAATAATGCAACGCGATAAATACAAAAAATGTTGTATTGGAAAAGAAGACACACAAAACTGTCACTATTTGCACACAACACTATTATCCACAAGAAAGGGCAAATGTTTCTAATGAGAAGCTATGGGAATTAATGAGAAATCAGTGAGGTGTTCGAATGCAAGATCAGTATACCGAAGACAATATAAAAATATGATCATGGAAAAATCGCATTCAAAATAGTTAAATGCCCAAATCAGAACGACCATATAATATCCAGGAATATCAGTAAGAAATATGGAAAACCTGCATGAGGAAAGTAATAAAACATAGCTGAATAACATAAAAGAAAATCTGAAGGAAATGTAGAGACATAACAATTTTCCTGAATAGAAGAACTCAATAGTTCAAAGACCCATACCTTTTCTAATTAAAATTCTCTGCAATTCCAGTACAAATCTCAACACATTTTCATAAATGGCAAATGGAGAAAGTACACATAATGAGTCAAGAAATTTTGGATAAAAAAACTATCAAAAAGGGGGGAACTTGACATGATAATTGAAACTACACTGCAAAATTAGAAACGGAACAGGAATGCTAAAATACACAAATGAGAGAAGCGCCTGGGTGGATCAGTCAGTTAAGCCTCCAACTTCTCCAAGTGTGGGTTTTGAGCCCCGCATCAGGCTCTATGCTGACAGCTCAGAGCTTGCTTCAGATTCTGTGTCTCCTCTCTCTGCCCCTCCCCAACTCATCCTCTCTCTCTCTCTCTCAAAAATAAACATTAAAGAAATTTTTTAAACACACAAATGAGAAACATGGATTTGAAAATAATGAAAATTACAAATAACTTTGAGAAAACCTGCTAACCAATATAGGAGGGACGGTCTCTATCCCTATGTTATGGCATAGACACAGTGACAATTCTGAAAACATTAACAAGTTGAATAAAAACAAATATTAAATCCAAACCACATGAAATCACCATTTTTATAGGTCAAAAGCAGTTGAGGATTAGCAATTACACACAGTTCAAGTTTCTGCATTAATTGTGAAGAAGAAAACATTTCTATAATCTTGGAATGAGGAAAACGGACATTAAAAAAAAATAAAAAAATAAACCATAGAAAATTTAAGTAATCCACACATGTAGAAGTCAGCTGTGCATATGAACGGTGCTGGGGCTTCAAAGTCAACATTAAAATAAGCTCAAAGCCAAGAACAAATTAGGAGAAAAAAGTGAATATCTGTAAAAGGCAAAGAGTTAACATGCAGATTATAAAAGAATTGCTACAGTCTATAAGGACAGGACAAAAACAAAGAGAAATGTGTAAAGTAAATAAGCAACAGCCAGGAGAAATGCACATGGAAGTTAGCATTTGAAAAGATGCTCACCCTCACTAGTAAAAAGGGACCTGTAAATTAAAACAATAAAATCTCATTTTATTTCAACCTTTTTGCAAAAAATAAACCAAAAAACTGGTTATATCAGAGTTAGTGGTTATCTGGGGGAGTAGACATTCTCATACACACCTTGTTAGTGAGTGTTAGTATTTTTAAGAGGATGATTTGCCCATTTCTGTCAAAATTTAAGACTTGTGTATCCTTCAACCCAACCATTACACTTTCATAAAACTATCATAGTGAAATGCCCGTGTGCACATTCATTGCAGCATTTTCTGTTAAGGCCAATAAATAGGAAATATCCGTTTCCAACAAGAATTTAGAGATTGAACAATTAAGGTTTTCTATACTACTTAATATTCTTCAGCCATTTTAAAAAAGGATATAGATTAATATGTATTGATATGGAAAGTATCAAGTCATGATAAAGTGAAAAAAAAGGAATTGGAATATACAGAATAGTTCCATTCATGCAAAATCAGGTATCCTGTATTTTACATGTCAACACACATGGATTGGTTACTGGGGGTATTGGGGCCAAGGAAAACACTCTGTCTAATTGTACTTTTAAAACTCTTTTATGATAGGAACACATCACCTATGTCATTACACAAGTTCAAATTAATTTCATTTCAATTCACTTAGCAGTTCGTTCCACATGTGTGTATCAGGTGTGGCCAATTCCAGACATTGTTCAGGATTTGTTTTAAATAATTGGTGAAAACCATATATCTGTATCTGTATCTATATCTAACAGCATCTTTTCTACAGTAAGCTCTAATTTTTTTAAATACCTCTTTCCCCCAAGGACCACAAAATATATTTTCAGTGAGAAGTAAAGTGACAGAACAGTTCCCAATTCTTTAACCTATAATGTTTTGGTTACGCTCTACTTGGAAGAGAAAGGGGAGTTCTGCCTCATCCAGGAAAGCACACTTTAGATTCTATCCTTTAAACAATGAGGAGTGTGTAGGGTGTTTGATCATCCAATCTGCCTTCTCCATAATCTTCCAATGATCCTGAGCTATCTGGAATAGGCACACCACCACGGCCTCCTCCCTAGGGCTGCCAACAGGACTGCAATTAGCCTTTATGACTTCATACCATTTTCACATAACAAGAGAGTCAGGACCGCATTCTAGCCCCCCCCTCCCCCACTTTCCCTTTGCTCCTGCTTGCTCACCCTGCTGCTCAATCTCCTGCTTGCTCAATCCTGCTGCTTCTAGCTGGTCTCTGGGCTCTTCAGCCTCCCTCTCCCATCCTTATCACTAACCTCTAACACTAGGTTCACGCTGGCTTCTCTCCCAGCTGCTAGCTGGCCGGTGAGCAGGAAGCTGGAACCCACACCCTTCCCCCAGGCACGGAACAGCAGCCCAGGGAAGGGCACGTACCGGCATTTCTAGCTGTGATCTTGGAGCTGTGTCTCAGCAGACGGACAAACACATTGCTGCTACAGTGGTTCACCATGTGCAAGCGGAGGCCCCTCCGAGTCTGGATCTTGACCAAGCATTTTGCCATAACTGTTCTGATTCCCTCCGTTCTCCTGTGCCTGTCACGGCCTGGGGCAGCTACCACCAACCATAGTGGCTTTGACCTTTCACTAACTCTCCATTCTGTTTTAAAGGACTGAGGCAGGGCCCACTCAATGAATCAAATGTCAGGTTCCTAATGCAGCCAACAGAAATAACTCTGGAGGGATCAGCGTGGGGCCGGAGGAGGGAGGGGGCTGCTATTTTTAAACTCTTCACTCACCCCACTAACAAACAATGAAATACTATGCATCATCCCAACCCCAGCCCTTCTAAACCTTCCCAAAGAGAGGACCCCTCCTAAACGCCTTAAAGTATCTTAAGAGGCAGATACCCCCAGGGGATAAAATGACAATTGGGCAGCTCCAAAAGAAGAAACACAGCTGCCTTGATTTCTGTTTAAAAAATATTTTATTGAGCCTTTATTTTGTTTGAGAGCAGTGATGTCCAATAAAAACACAAAGGAAAAAGATTCAGAAAGTTAAAAAAAGTATTAAAATTATGTGTTTACTTGAACCTAAAGGATTCAAAATAGGATTATTTTGCTATAGAATATAGAAATTAATAAAATAGTGTTGATTCGTTTTTAGTGCTAAATCTTTGAAAGTGATGTGCATTTGCACACCCAGAGCACACATCAGTTCAGACAGGCCATATTTCAAGTGCTCAGTCGCCCCATGGGGCTGCCTTGGCAGACAGCACAGCCATGCATGGAGCTCTGAGCTCCTCGCAGCATTTTCTGCACCCTCAGAACCGGCGCTGATATTTTCTTCATTTTATAGACAAGGAAACAAAGCCCTACAGAAACAACTGATCTTCCTGAATTCAGTAAGAGACAAAGCCCCCATTTGCCC
The DNA here is from genome assembly GCF_014898765.1 of Herpailurus yagouaroundi. Taxonomy (NCBI): domain Eukaryota; kingdom Metazoa; phylum Chordata; class Mammalia; order Carnivora; family Felidae; genus Herpailurus; species Herpailurus yagouaroundi. The sequence continues at coordinate 7,152,896 of NW_024412432.1, read as the reverse complement.
CTAGGCTCCAATTAATATCAGTTGACTATAAAAACCGGGCCTGAGAGCTGTTCCTGCCCCCACCTCTCACCAACTGTGTTTGAAATGCAGGATCCAAACTTTACATCTTACCTCTCAGCATTCTGGAAGTCCTGCACTTGTACATCTGCCGTATAAAATGTGCTTGCACCCCGGTGTAACAAATGATTTTCAATGTTTCAGTACATGCTATATTTGAAAAAAAATCTCAACTGATTATTAACTGTGCCCCACATGCCATCTTTCTGTTATATTTCTTTGCTGGCACGTTTTTCTCTCATTTTCAGAAAAAAAAATTTTTCCCCTCACATATGTACAATTTCATGCATACATGCATTTTTCTACTTTAAGTAGTGACTGTGGCCAAAAGATAATGTTCTAATAAAAATACTTTTTTTTTTTCTTTTCGGTTGAAATAAAGCATTAAATTCAAGGCAGCTGGCTGAAATTCTGCATTGTTATACTTCACTGTGGGAATATAAATTGATTTAGCATTTCTGGAGAAAAAGAAGGTTAGCAAAGTATATTGAGTTTTATACGTGGGATATTCTTTGAACCAGAAATTCCACTTTTAGGAATTTATTCTGAAGAAATAATTAGAAACGTTGACAAAAGTTTTGGGACAAAGGTGTTCATCAGAGTATCAGTTATTATAGCCATAGCCACACCAAAAAAATCTAAATTTCCCGGGGGAAAAATGATTAAATACACATAATGGGATGTTGTACATTCATTAAAATGTATGTTTAGGAATATAACGATGGGGGGAAATCTTGCAATATATTGATAAGTGAAAAAAGCAGTTTATAGAAACAATACAACCTCAACTATGTAAAATTGTACATTATAGGCTGGACTGTAAATCTTGAAAGGGGAGAAAGGTGGCAATCAGCTATGCACTGTGAGCCCAGTCGTCTCCGGAGACCTTCCAGGGGGTTCCTAATGCCCCTTCCCCAGGTTACCAGTTCTAGGCACAGTAGGGGGGTTTCCATTGGGGGGTGGGGGGTGCGTAGTCAACTTCCAAACCTGGAACTTCAAAGGAAAATACCCCTAAAAATTCACATTTTCAACCCTTTGTAGCTCCTCTTGTGGTATAATTCAGAGCAGAATCTTCATCTATAAAACAGATACGCCACACAGTGGGGCCCTCAGATAGAACCTACTAGGCCCTTCCTCACTAGCCACCAACAGTGGATCTTAAAGAACTGCTGAAAATCTTTAGGATGCAGAAGAATAAATCAGGAAATCCCTGTCCTCAATAAATCAGCACTTTGCAGTAACACAGATGAAGGATTTCAAAAATTCATGTGGGTTCATTCTCACGGCAGCAGCAGTGGGCCAGGCTCAAACAACAAGAAAATCTCCCTTTGTTTGGAGGGAATATAGATAAATCCGTATGCCTGTCATTTTGTTAAGAAACATGTGACCTGATCCCACGGCACACTCTAACAAACAGACCTTCCCCGCCCCCCACCCACCCAAGAAAGGCAAGGAAACAAAACCACTGCCATACTTTTTGTTCTTGTCTATGATCACTCTCCATTAATTCTCAAGCTTCAAATCTCACCAGTTTTAAAATGTCACCCTCCTTTCCTTTTATTAACTACAACTCATCCTAATATTTTGCATTTCATACATTTTTTATTTTTCATACATTTTCATAGACTTCATACATTTTTAATTCTCTTGAATCTGTGCTCTCTCGATGCTACTTTTCAGAGATCCTAAGTAGACTCTTTAACCCTCTTTCTGCTGGGGAACTTCTGCTTTATTTAGAAAGAGAGAACAGAGCAGGACCAGCATTCCACATGGTCCCAGCATTTCTTTCGGCCTTGCCCGACTCTACCCAAAATGGCTGCATTTCAAGAGGGAGCAGCAAAGGCGGGCAGAGAGGCAGAGATTCCGGGAGGTCCTGCACAGGGAGAGACATTATTATTCGAGGCCCTGTGCTAAGAGCAGTATCAACAGCACAATGATTGGGTGCCCTTCAGTACCCTTCCTGGTTAGATTACCTGTTTGTTTGAAGGATCAGGAGCGCATGTCTGGACAGTGACAAGAGGCTAAAGGAAGCTGAGGATGTGTGAAGAGGGGAATCGATTTTCCATAATGAGATGCCAGAGACTGATAAATCAAGCAGAAGCCAGAGTGGAGGGACAGAGTTCAATGATAAGAGCTGTTCCTGGGCCTGAATTCCAGGTCTGCCTCTGCGACAAAGCTCCCGACACAGATTTGGCATAAGGCAAAAAGCTTGCCTTTGCTTTGTGGGTGACTGGGAGCTACGGACAACTTGGAGCCCTGGTGGAGCTGTAAAATGGGGACCGTACTCCTCTCGTGGTTGTTAGGACCATGAGCTCATGCATAGCAGCTGCCTAGTGTAGTGCTGGTTCCTAGTCGATGAACTAGAACTTTATAAGTAGTTGTAGAAAGTAAGGTTTAAAGCACAGGCTCTGGGTTCTAATCCTGACTGTACTGTTTTATTATCTCTGAGCCTTAGTTTCCATGTCTGTAAAATGAGCAGAGCAACAGCAGTACCGACCTCCCAGGGTTGTGAGGATTAATGAAATTAATCCACATGGCAAGCACCATCAGTGCCCAACACAGAAATTACTCAAGAAGCATTAGTGATTTTTCCCCCAATGCTCATTCCTTTCTCTCTCTGAACTACTTAAGGACAGTGAGGATTCTAAACAGTCTGGATTCTCTTCATTCTGTCAACCATTTGCCCTCTAGCATTTCTAGTTACTTCTCCCCACCAGTTAGGCATCCAACTTCAGCTCAGGTCAGGATCTCAGAGTTCATGAGTTCAAGCCCCACATCAGGCTCTGTGCTGACAGCTCAGAGCCTGGAGCCTGCTTCGGAGTCTGTGTCTCCCTCTCTCTCTGCCCCTTCCCTGCTCACACTCTGTCTCTCTCTCTCTCAAAAATAAAAAAAAAAAAAAAAGTAAAAAAAAAAAAAAAAAGATTTAAGAGTTTACCTGACCAGCCCTGTAACCGTGGGAAAGTTACACAAGCTTGTTGAAATGCAGTTTTTGGTCTTTTAAAACAGTAATGATATTGGCACTTATGTAACCGAATCCCTGCTATGTAGTAGGCACTTAGTAAACGCTAAATATTGTATTCCATCATCATCAATATCATATACCTTAGCTGTTTTGACAACAGATTTCACAGGTGTCGTGGATTTGGCCATTAGTTAAAATAGAGATTCACTAAAATTTTAGCTGTTATCTCCAACTAAAAAGGTAATTAAAAAGTATTACATACATTTAAATGTGCTTTGTAATAAATTCAGACTTTAAATATCCATTATTAAGAGTTCTTGGGACTATCACATACCTTGAAGGACTTTTTAAATATTTTTATGGACATAAAAACAATATAATAATGATATAAAATATTTTAATAGTCAGGGCCCCTGGATGGCTCAGTTGGTTGAGCATCTGACTTTGGCTCAGATCATGATCTTATGGTTCTTGAGTTCGAGCCCTGCATCTTCACTGCTGTCAGTGCAGAGCCCGCTTTGGATCTTCTGTCCTCCTCTCTCACTGCCCCTCCCCCACTCACATGTTCTCGCTCTCTCAAAAATAAATAAACATTTTATATATATATATATATATATGTTAATAGTATATTTGTGATATGATGAACATATTCTTGGGTGTACAGTAAGGAGAAATGGAGGCCATTCCCAACACTGAAACAGGGTCATTCAGCTAAACAGTCAATCATCTCTATAATTCAGTTTCCTCGTTTGTAAAGTTAAGGCAACAATGTCTGTCCTATCCATTTGAAAGAAATAGTCCTGAGCCTCAAATGATGATAACTGATGTGAAAGAAACTCTGAAAATGTAGAAGATGCTCTGGCATATTGGATACTATTACACTTATTATTCCCCTTATCAAATGAAGCATTTGCTGAGTGTTTCCTGCCTGTAAAATGAGAACACTGCTCTGTGGGGCCAGGCATCACCATGTAGTGGTGGGAGAAAAGCCAATGAAAACCCTCTGGAGAATTATAGTTGCAGACAGAATAGAATTCAAACAGCGCAGCTGGGCTCCCCACAGCACCATTGTCGGGAAAGAAAATCCTCTTTGCAGGAACTCTATGGCTGCAGAGCATTCTAGCATAAGGGCTAATCCATCTGCTTTCCTGGCCGTCTCATGCACTGAGAGCGTGGCATCTCTAAATAGGCAGCTTATGCAAGCCAGGGAGAGGGAGAGAGGCAGAGCCCTCTGTCTGTTGGGGCTGCCAGCGATTATTTCTAAATAAAGGCAGAAAAACCGAGACAAAGAGATCAGGGAAGAACCCATCGGATACCGCTCTGCTCTCACTTCCTTTCTTTAGCGATATGGAAGATCCTGCGATGTTCCAAGCAAGAGAAAAGGAATCCTGCAATGAAGCTGTCGCAGCAGCCTGAAGAGCTGGGGGCAAACGTCAGAGTTATTTCTGCACTGCAATGGACTCTGGGATGGAGTGGGTGGGGGTATGGGGAGGGGTAACAAGGCAAAGATGGCCTCCAGGTCTCTGGCTGAGCAACTGTGTAGATGGTAATGTTGCTAACCACGTCGGAGCAGGAGCAGTTTTGAGATTGGGGTTGGAGGCAGAAGAGAACATGAGTAGTAGTAAATCCATTAAGTTTGATGTGTCAGGTATGAGCTGTTGTGTGGCACCCAGGCAGAGGTGGCCAATAAGCAGCTGACAGTTCAGGATGGCAGTGTGGGACTGATGGCAAGCACCATCAGTGCCTGACAGAGAAATTATTCAAGAAGCATTGGTGATTTTTCCCACCAATGCTCATTCCTTTTTCTCTCTGAACTACTCAAGGAGAAGACAGTGAGGGTTTTAAACAGTCTGGATTCTCTTCATTCTGTCAACCATTTGTCTCTAGCATTTCTAGTTACTTCTCTCCAAACAGTAGGGAAGCAGTATTACTAATTGTTAAGAGTTTACCTGACCTGTATGGAGGCTAACACGAGGGAAACAGAGAGGAGGTCAAGATCACCCTGGTCAGTGAAAACACTGCACCTTGCATCCTGGTCTCCAAGTTCAGTGGTCTCTCCACTTTGCTGCTTTGTCTCTCTCCAAACACCAGAGAAGAACAAGTTTTGCTGTCTTCTAATCAGGGTAAGATAATATTCTGCACTAGTAATGGACAGGCTTCTCCTTTCACCCAGAATTCCTGGAGGCTTTTTCTTGATCGGTAGCCCAGAGATCAAATCTAACCCACCAATAAAACAATGACCACAAATACTTGACCATTAATTTCACAAACCATAAATCCAAGACAGAAGGACATTCCCCACCTGCACACTAGACAAAAGAATCCATACTCTGAGTAAAGGAGAATTGAAGGGGCCTCAAGTAGAGGAGAGGGTGAGATAAGGGACCCAAACCTCCAAGGATCAAGGACCAGCCACTGACAGTGCCAGGGTGCCTCATGGGAGTCATTACCCAGCAAGCCACTCATAGATTGTGCAGCACCACAACTCTCCCTCCCTGGTCTGATTTATCTACGTATATGAGAGACACCCGGTGCACCTGGGCGGCTCAGTCGGTTGAGCATCCGACTTTTGATTTCAGCCCAGGTCATTATCTCACAGTTCATGAGTTCAAGCCCCATGTCAGGCTCTGTGCTGACAGTGTGAAACTTGCTTGGGATTCTCTGAA
>NW_024412432.1:7117572-7146811 GCF_014898765.1 Herpailurus yagouaroundi | reverse complement strand
AGGGGTGGTGGTAACACAAAGGGGAACCTTCCACAGCAGTCCATAGATGAAACCAGCAGAAATCTCCCACAGAGGCTGGACAGGGACTAGGAATTTCACAACTATACCGTATTCTTCAGGAGCAGACACGGACATGAGGATCTCCCTTGCAGAGTTCAGGCCAGCTCACTGACCAAGGCTACCTACAACTCAGACTCTACCTTTCACATAGACAAAGTGTTTTTCCTCTATCCTCGCTGAAGCTAAGGCTTAAAAGTTCCCCAACTTAGATGCATCAAGGCAATCTATGGTTAGTGCAGTTTGTCAGATGCCAATTCAGCCCAGAGGTCTCCCTGGAGGAAATGGGTGGCAGCACTATCTTTCCAGGCTCTAGATGGAAAGGCCGCCTTTGGTCTGGGCTTAGTAGTTTCAAGCAAGAACCTATTTCCTTTGTTTCTGGGCGGAATGACTTTGTTTTCTCACCGCATCTACTTTATTATTTCACCCCCTCCAGGCACAAGTCACCATTACAGATAAGCCATTTTTCTCTGAGTAAAAGGAAATTAAACTGGGCTGCGTTAATAAATAGTTTTTCTCCACTTTCCCCCAACAGCTTTGCCGATGGTATTCAGGAACAAGGCATCTGTATCTCCCCATGGGGAAAACAATAAGCAAAAAGCAGGCTCTTCTGGAACCACAGGCTCCTTGTGTAGCTGCTGTGTAATCAAGAAGCTAGAGGTAGCAGGACCTGACCCCCGGCCCTTCTGCCCAACACACCAGCCAAGAGCCTCTGGTGCGCACATCCTAGTTACCTGCTCAGAAAGGAAAACACAGTTGGCCAATAAATGCAAGAAAAAGATCCAGCCACTCTAACTTTTGCCTTTCAAATTATCAAAGATTTTTAAAAACTTGCTATACTCAGTCTTGTAAGGCTACGATAAGAGACGTTCATATATAATTTGGTGGAAGGTGGGGGAGGAAGAGATATTTTTGTGTAGTATTTGATTGAATAATGTATGTCCATCCAAATTAACACTGTGGAAGAATATTTAATGTCACAGGGAATGCTCCTATGTATGATGTTAATGAAAAAGCAGATTACAAAATAATATCTCAAGTATAATTCTCTATTTGTTAAAAATACATAGATGAGTTATACACATTCAAACCACAGTTTGAACATAAAAGGCTGCAGGTACTTTTATACTTTTGTTTGTGGTTCCTGTATTTGCCAAATTTCCTACTATGACAATGGTATGGCTTCTGATTTCAGATTAAAAAAAAAAAAAAAAAAAAAAAAAAAAAGCTTGGTTTCCAGTAAACCCTAATCCCAGGAGAACATTCCCCTTACAGGCTTTCTCTTATATTAAAAAAAAAAAAAAAAAAAAGAAGGCTGTCCTGGCTGCAGTTAGAAATCATACATTCATTCATTTACTTGTTCACTAATTTGCCAAGTATTAATTTAGCTCCTTCTATGTGTCAGAGCATCTCTTCAGTGCTGGCAATAATAGGCAGGGGGGGATGTAGCAAGCGAAGTCTCCTCTCACGAGCTGACATTTTAGTCAAGGGAGACAGCCAACAAACAGGACAAATAGTTATCGAGTGTTTGATAGTGCTAAGCACACCTGACAAAAATCAAACAGGGTGATGGCAAGAAAGAGAACAAACAGGTAGGTTGGGAAAACTAACAGAATTGGGTAGTTAGGGAAGACTTTCCAAGGAGTGGAAATCTTAGGTAAGACTTAAAAGAAACAGCTGGCCTTACAATGACCAGAGGAAAAGCTCTTCTGAGTAGATGAAAAGGCTTGTGCAAAGGCCCTGAGGTAGCCATGAGCTGGCATAGGCATATTCGCAGGGGAAAGGCAACTGGTATGATAGGAACACCAAGATTCGAGAGGAGAACAGTAGGAAATGGCCTAAGGGTAGGGAGGGGGCAAGGTGTAGACCAGAGCCAGGAGCTAAGATTTTTTAACTAGATCGGAGTTCCATTTATAAAAAAATCATCTGCTTGCTGTGTGGGAAATATGGGTGGGGGAGGGGGTTGGAGCAGAAGCAGAGATACTGTATATCCAGGAGTCAGAAGAATGGCTGTGGCTGGGATGGTGCAGTGGCCATGATTCTGGGGTATATTTGAAAGGTTAAAGTGAATAGGAATCTGCAGACGGATTTGACAATTTAGCTTCTTATGACCACTGGGCAGTCAGACTCTTCTACTCAGGATGGGGCAAGTGCTAGGAAGGAGTCTGGTCTGGGAAGGAACAGAATATGGCCCCCATAGAAGCCAGCAAGGGAGATCCACGCAGGCTGTCAACCCAAAGGATAGGGCAAGGCCCCGGCAGGTTGGGAGTACGGCCTAGCCATACTAGGTCATGCTAAGGTCCACTGAGGACCATACAAGGCCACTAAGATCATTCTGGAGTAGAGTCTGTCCCCAGGGCAGCACCAGGATGGAGACTCAGGAGAAGGAGCAAGGCTGGCATGAGGACCAGAAGGAGACAGGGCAGAGCAACAGAGCAAGAAGAGAAGCCTGATCCAAAGCTCGGGCTTCAGCTTCTCAGTTCCCTCCCAGGTCGGGGCAGGATTGGCTTTAGAGTCGGGGTGAGGCTGAGCCCGTATTTAAGGGCAAAATTGTGCAGTTGTGGCAGAGGGGCTCAGGCAGGGGACTGACAAGCCCATAGATCACAAGGGAGGTTTTGTTTTTTGAACAGGGATACCCCTTCCTTTAACCGAGAAACCTAGTCTATGTTCCGATTACCAAGTGGGTCATCCTGAAAATCCGATTTATTTCTCTTTTGGCCACAGCACCTGCCCATTTTCACACTTCCTATGCTGAAGTGGAGATTTGGGAGTTAAAAAAGTCTCCAAATTGGACTTCTCTTCTAAAAGGAGACTTTTTAGAAGGCTCTTTCAAGTGGGGAAATGTTCATCTTATATGCCCTTTTAAGCTAGCAGCTATTAATTTTCAATTTTATACTGGAAATTTGCAACTCACAGAAAGAAAGGAAAAAATGTAACCCTGCTTTTACAGATCATTGTGCCCCATGCTTACTGTTTCATTAGCCACATTTAAAACGATGTGTATACTCATTTTGAGAGAGAGAGAGTAGGGGGAGGGCAGAGACAGAGGGAGAGAGAGAGAATCCCAAGCAGGTTCCGTACTCAGTGCGGAGCCCAACGTGGGGCTCGATTTCACAACCGTTGAGATCATAACCTGAGCCAAAGTCAAGAGTTAGATGCTTAACCAACTGAGCCACCCAGCGCCCCTGAAAGCACATTTTTAAGAATGGCAGCAATCTGGGGGGATGATTATGAAACAACAGCCAGAGTGGGGAAGAAACATAGACATAATCTCATCCTGTTTTATAGAAGAGGAAACAAGATCCAAGCGATGGCAGTGGCTAGTATGTACCAGATACAAAGTAAATGTTTATCCAGTGAATGAAGGAAAGAAGGAAGGAAGGAACTCCGGCCCTCTCTCTCTTTATCCAATACCCTCCTCACCACCAGAGAACCCTCACTAAGGCCGTGTCCTGTGCTCACTCAGAAACAGAAGTCTGGCACCCACGTAAGTCAGGCCGCCGAACATGTCAGGGGGAGTCACACAGCACCTGCCATGCAGCTTGGCAAAGGTCTAGCCAGTGCCTGGGTGACTCACCCCGGTTTGCCAGCGTGAAAGACCAAAAGCATGTAAAAAGGCGCGTCACCACCGTAACTAGAGCGCATAGATCTCACATCTATTTTAGGAATCTGGGGTTTTGGCATGAACTGGGCTTTCAGAGTTTCAAAATCACTCCCTGCCTTTTCTTCTTTGTAGACTCATCTGGAAGATCTACAGCAGTTGTATCTGGACCTATTGGGGGCGGGGGGGGGGGGGAGGAAATATGTGCCTACTTATGAATAAATGCATATTTATTTATAAATTAGATACATATATAGCTGTCTTCATATATTATGTCCCTTATAAAAGTCACACAAGTAGAACCTTTATAAGAAGGTGATAAAAGTGAAATACCAACAGAAGTCTGAATAGTTTCTTTCTCCGCCCCAGCGGGCCGTTGTACACACCCACTGCCCATGCACCCCACTCTGGAAGCCATGTCTCTAGGACCTCAATTCACCATTAGCCAAACCAAGCAAGAGGCTGCACCCCACTGTAGATGGCATTGGACATGCATCCTAATGGACACCCCAACATCCAGCCTGCGCCCACTGACCACAGCCTCCTTTTCCTTTGCTTTTGTTTCACATTTATTACTGTTTGGTAAAATCCGGAAACTTCTGAAATTATAAAATCAATTTAGGCCATGTTACTCTTACTACTCACTGAACATATTATAATTTCCTTACACAGCTATCTTTCTCTCTTTAACTGTGGTAACATATACCCTTCCTGCAGACACTAAAAATGTTAATACAGTCAAAACTTTAAAAGTTATGATTTTTTTAATTTTTTAATGTTTATTTTTAAGAGAGAGCATGAGGTGGGGGAGGGGAAGAGAGAGACAGAGACACAGAATCCAGGCTCCAAGCTGTCAGCACAGAGCCCGACATGGGGCTCGAACTCACGAACCACGAGATCATGACCTGAGCTGAAGTCAGACACTTAACTGACTGAGCCATCCAGGCGCCCCTAAAAATTGTTTAAAAGTAAAACAATCAGAGCCTCTTTTCTGAACCCTGCCCATACTGCCCATAATATTGCCACAGACCTACCATTACAGGTCTACCTACAGGAATGGATCCAGCCTAACACTTTTTTTCTACAAAACTCTGAGTCTTAACAGAAGAGCGGGGAGGAGGGAGATTCTGTGAGATCCTGCCTCAACCTAAGCCTGGGTATCACAAAGAACATTTATTTAACACTGCCAACCCACTAACAACAACACTAGAAAACAGAACCCCATGCTGATTCTGGAATGCATCTAAAATTCAGACAATTACAGCCTCTGCTTCCTAATGACAATGGTTTAGTAATATTTTCACTTTTCCCCTCCTGCGGTTTCTTAGGGACATGATGGGAGTATTTACTTGTGTAAGTGCCAAGCCACATTTCTCTCCATCACAGACCACACTCTGGCTGTCACAACGACTCACACTTAAACTCTCCCCTGGCTCATATCCCAACCCTCAGGGGCCGTGACCGGATTACTTCATGGGACACTTGACGGACATATTTTTTTTCCCACCCCAGCTGAGTCCTTTAAAGCAATTAATTATTACTACTTAAGTACAGCAGCAAAGTGCCCACTGGAGCAGGAGCTGGGATTTGGGAAATTCTGTACCGAGTGGCTTTCACTAATGAAACAAAGATCCTTAACACAGTAATGAGCAAATGAGTAATTAGAACTTGGCCCGAAGTGAGCCATTCCTTATTTAACAAATTCGACTTTAAAATCAGAATGTGATTCCCGGAAGGCAACAAGCTTCCTGCTCAAAGTCTGGGGTTTCCCCTGCAACCAGGTTCTACTAAGAATTCTGCTGGGTGTGACACACACTCTGACCATGCCTTTCCTGGTAGGGTGACACTCTCCAGTGTGCTGGAGATTTCTGAGCAGTTACTGGGGCCTGGCATACTGTGACTGAAAGCCAAAGGCTCGAACCCCCCAGCTGTACAGCCGCTCTTCTCACTGAATCACAGGTTCCTTATACTTACAGAAGTCATCTGTTTTGATAATTCATTTGATAGAATTTAAAAAGAAATGCAGTCCTTTGGTTACTGATTCTGTTTTAGCAAAAAAAAAAAAAAAAAAAAAAACAAAGCCATCTTAGATGTGTTCGATGCCATCTGAGATCCCTGGCCCAGGAATTTGATAACCAGGACCTTACCCAGCTAGCGACTTTGGGCAAACTATCTCCCCTCTCTGGGCTTTCTCATTTGTAGGTACCAAGGGGATGGGGGGAGTGCTAGATCAGGGATTGCCAAACTTCCTCTGAGGGCCCAGATAGTAAATTTGAGGCTTTGCAGGCCAAAAGGTAAAATCAAGGCTATTATGTAGGTATTTATATGGTCATCTGAAATGTAACCATTTGCTCCTGGGCCAAGAAAAAAAAAAATAAGCGGTAGGCCAGCCATAGGCCATAGTTTGCTGATGTCTGTGAGACCATTGTCTACCTCCAAAAGCTGTGAAAAACATTCCTGTCCCCAAGTTCCCATTCACACTGTAAAAGACCTCAAGCCATATCTTACAATTTGGCCTTGATATTAAGCAAAAGAATTGAGTTTAGAGCTAGAAAGTATTTGAGTGGTATTCAAGGCCACTCTTCTTACCTTATAGACCAGAAAAATGAGGCTCCAAAAAGTGGAGCATCTTGTCGATGGTCACCTACCTGCCTGGTGGAGGTGGCAAGACCAGAGTTCATATTTCCCCATTTGTCTAAGGCATCAATACAGAAACAGAGCAGCTACCTGAATTGCTGCTATATTTACACTGAGGAATACGGTATTTTGTAAAATAAAGTTTATGGGAATTAGCCAACTATAGACCTGAGATGATGCACACTGTTGGCATCTTGTGATGCAAAATATAAAATCCTTGCAAGATAAAACACACTTAAATCACATCAGAAACAAAGCATTTAGCTTCCTTACAGCAGGGTAAATGTTTAAAATTTCAAAGATCTCCTTCAAGTGAGCAAAACTCTTAGGAGTGCTTGAGTAGTCAGTAGATACCAGAAACTAAAGTTCCCAAGATGAAACAAACCCCAGAGAAAGGCACACAAAGGGAAGGTGAAAAGCTTTTAAGAGCTCACAAATGTGAATTTGTAGAGCTTGCTCAAGGCCTTTATCTCGTCCCCTGAGTGATTCTTGGCATCTCTACCCCAACGGAGTGGCTGACACAAGCTGTGGTTCTTTCTTCCAGAACTCAATAGATGTGATAACAGATTCTGAATTTTGACTTTGCTAATCCACTACCGCAGTTATAAATACATCCAGAAGCTGTCCTCTGCTCTGGGAAGGCGACTAGCTCCTACAGAAGCAGGTGTGGCTGCCATATGCCTATCAGCAGTGGGAAACTGTGGGTGCCACTGAATGAAAAAGTTCAAGAGAGCCCAAAGTTGCATAGTGCTGGAATGATGCTTGAAATAGCCCTTTCAGGAGTACCTTGTTATTCAGGATATTAGTCCATGTGTCTGCATTTGTGCTAAATATGTTCCCAATTCATTTATGATATGTCTTCTTGCATTGATGGTTTCGACATTAAGCAAACAAAGCAGGAATTTCAAAAACTATGCTCATGAGATGATTGCGATGGCATTAAACTGCATTGGGAAGGAAACTGCTAACACATTAACATTGATTGTCTCTAGGAAGTGGGACAATCTGGGAGGTGATTTTTATCTGTTTTAGAACTTTGTAAATTTTCTAGATCATAATCAGTTTTATAATAAAAAATAAAAACAAACCCTGCGGCAGCGACAAGTGCAATTAGAGCTGGTGCTAATTGATCTGCCGTCACCAAGTAGCAGCGACCACAGGGGGAAAGGTGGTTCCACAGGATTTATGAACAGCTCCTACTGTTTGCTGGAATACAGTATAAAAGAAATTTCAAAAAAGACCAGTGTGTCACTCCTAGTGCATATCCTGATATATGCTAAGCCAGGGGAAGAAATTACTTAACACAAGGGGGAAAATGGCAGGGAAGAAAGACACTGAAGCTATGAGAAGAGATTAAATCTGTCTGAGCCAGAGCCATGAAACCCCACAGAGGGAGAAAAGAAGGAGGAGAATTTTCATATCAGATCAGCAGGGAGGGGACCAGACCCAGTGGAGAATGGAAGAAGGAATTCATAAGCAGCATACCCATAGCAGCCTTGGGATGTTAGAGGCTTCACCGGTGATGTGACTGGTTCAACTGTGTAGTGTAAGAGTGGCTTTGCCTGGTATGATGTTGAAGGATTAGCATGTGGGGTGGAATGGATAAAACAAGACCCATCTGTATGTGCCTATAAGAGGCTCACCTCAGATCTGATGACACATTCACACTGAAAAGTGAAGGGATGGAAAAACATTTACCATGCAAATGAAAATGAAACAAAGCTGAGGTAGCAATACTTACTTAGATCAGACAAAATAGCCTTTAAAACAAAGACCGTATAAGAGACAAGGACATTACATAATGATAAAGGGATCAATCCAACAAGAGAATATAACAATTGTAAATACCTATGCACATAATACTGGAGCACCCAAATATATAAAACAAATATTAACAGACTAAAAGAGCGAAATTTATGATAACATAATAATATTAGGGGACTTTTAATACTCCACTTACATCAATGGATAGATTATCCAGGCAGAAAATCATTAAGTGTCTTTAAATGATACATTAGACCAAATGGACATAACATATATACAGAACAGTCCATCCAAAAACAAAAGAAAACACATTCTTTCCATGTGCACATGGAACATTCTCCAAAAGAGATCACATGTAGGCCACAAAACAAGTCTCAATAAATTTAAGAATATTGAAATAATACCACACATCTTCTCTGACCATAATGAAACTAGAAATCAATCAGAAGAAAGAAAACTGGAAAAAGCACAAACATGTGGAGGCTAAACAACATGACACTAAACCACCAGTAGGTCAACAAAGCAATCAAAGAAGAAATCACAAAGTGCTTGGAGATAAATGAAAATGAAAACACAACAGTCCAGGGGCGCCTGGGTGGCTCGGTCGGTTAAGCGTCCGACTTCGGCTCAGGTCATGATGTCACGGTCCATGAGTTCGAGCCCCGCGTCAGGCTCTGTGCTGCCAGCTCAGAGCCTGGAGCCTGTTTCAGATTCTGTGTCTCCCTCTCTCTCTGCCCCTCCCCTGTTCATGCTCTGTCTCTCTGTCTCAAAAATAAATAAACGTTAAAAAAAAATTAAAAAAAAAAACCACAACAGTCCAAATTTTGGAAATGCAGTGAAAGCAGTTTTAGGAGGGAAATATGCAGTAATAACAGGCCTACCTCAAGAAACAAAAATCTCAAACAATCTAACTTTACACCTAAAGGAACTAGAAAAAGAACAAACAAGCCCAAGGTGAGTAGCAGGAAGGATATAATAAAGATAGAGAATAAGCAAATGAAACAGAGACTAAAAAACAATAGAAAAGGTCAACGAAACCAAGGGCTGGTTCTTTGAAAAGAAACACAAAGTTGATAAATCTTTATCCAGACTTATCAAGGAAAAAAGAGAAAGGACCCAAATAAATAAAATTAGAAACAAAAGAGAAGTAACAACTGACACCACAGAAATATGAAGGATTATAAGAGAATACTACAAAAAGATTATATGCCAACAAATTGGACCACCTAAAAGATATGGATAAATTCCTAGAAACATACAGACTTCCAAAACTGAATCAGAAAGGAACAGAAGATCTGAACAGACTGATTACTAATAATGGTATTTAATTGGTAATCAAAAAACTACCAAAAAATAGAAGTCCAGGACCAGATGGATTCACAGGTGAATTCTGTAAAACACTGAAGGAAGAGTTTATACCTATTCTCCTGAAATTATTCAAAAAATAGAAGAGAAAGGGAAGCTTCCAGATATACTCTGTAAGGCCAGTATTAGCCTGATACAAAAACCAAACAAAGATAACACACACACACACAAAATTATAGGCTGATATCCCTGATGAACACAGATATGAAAATCTTCAACGTAATATTAGCAAACCACATTTAACAACACTTAAAAGGGTCATTCAACATGATCAAATGGGATTTATTCTGGGGATGCGAGGACGGTTCAATGACTCCAAATCAATCAATATGATATCCTACATTAAGAAAATGAAGGATCAAAATCATACGATCGTCTCAATAGAGGCCAGAAAAAGCATTTGACAAAATTCAACATCCATTCATGATAAAAAATACTTTCGACAAAGTGGGTTTAGAGGGACTATACCTCAACATAATAAAGGCTATAAATTACAAACCCACAACTAACATCATACTCAATGGGGAAAACTGAGAACTATTCCCCTAAGATCACCAACAAGACAAGGATGTTCACTCTTGCCACTTTTATTCAACAAAGTACTGGAAGTCCTAGCCACAGCAATCAGACAAGAAATAAAATGCATCTATATCGGTAAAGAAGAAGTTATACTGTTACTATTTGCAGATGACCTACTATGAACAGAAAAGCATAAAGACTCCACCAAAAACTACTAAAAGTAATAAATGAATTCAGTAAAGTTGCAGAATACAAAATTAATATGAAGAAACTGGGTATTAATCAGTACTAATTGGGTACTAATAGCAAAGTAGAAGAGAAATTAAGAAAACGACCCTAGTTACAACTACACCAAAAAGGAAAAACATACGTAAAGATCAATTTAACCAAAGAGGTGATAAATCTATACCCTAAAAACTATAAAACGCTAATGAAAGAAACTGAAGATGACACAAGAAAATGGAAAGATATTCCATGCTCATGACTTAGAAGAATTAAAATTGTTCAAATGTCCCATTCTACCGAAAGCAATCTACAGATTCAATGCAATCCTTATCAAAATACCAACAGCATTTTTTTATAGAACTAGGACAAATAATACTAAATAATAATAAGGATTTCTGAAGCAACCTTGAGAAAGAAGAACAAAGCTGGAGTTATCACAATCCTGGGTTTTAAGATGTACTACAAAGTTGCAGTAATCAAAACAGCATGGTACTGGCATAAAAATAGTCACATCGTTCAACAGAATAGAATAGAGACCCCAGAAATAAACTCATGATTATGGTCAACTAATCTATGGCAAAGGAGACAAGAATATACAATTAGAAAAAGAGTCTCTTCAACAAATGGTATTGGGAAAAGTGGTCAGCTACATGTTAAGGAATGAAAATGGACCACATTCTTTTACCATACACAAAAATAAACTCAAAATGGATTAAAGACCTAAATGTGAGACCTGAAACCATAAAAATCCTTGAAGAGAGCACAGGCAGTAATTTCCCTGACATCAGCAATAACAACATTTTTCTAGACATGTCTTCTAAGGCAAGCAAAAGCAAAATAAACACACACAAGCAGGGACACACACACAGACAAAAGTAAATATAAACTATTGGAACTACATCAAAATAAAAAGCTTCTGTGCAGTGAAGGAAACAATCAACAAAAGGAGAAGGCAATCTACTGAAGGGTAGAAGATATTTACAAATGATGTATCTGATGAAAGGTTGGTATCTAAAATGTATAAAAAACTTACACAACTCAACACCCTCCCCCAAAAAACAATCCAATTAAAAAATGGACAGAGGACCTGAATGGACATTTTTCCAAAGAAAACATCCAGATAGCCAACAGGTACATGAAAAGAACACAACATCACTAATCATCAAGAAAGTGCAAATCAAAACCACAGTGAGATATCATTTTACACCTGTCAGAGTGGCTAAATTCAAAAAAACAAGAAATAACAAACATTGGTGAGGATATGAAGAAAAAGGAACTCTTGTAAACTGTTGGTGGGAATGTAAATTGGTGCAGCCACTATGGAAAACAGTATGGAAGTTCCTCAAAAAATTAAAAGTAGATATATTATAAGATTCAGTAACTCCACTACTGGGTATTTACCAAGGAGAAACAAAAATGCTAATTTGAGAAAATACATGCACCCCTATGTTTATTTTTTTAACTATTTATTTTTGACAGAGAGAGAGAGAGAGAGAGAGAGAGAGCGCGCGCGTGCACAAATGGGGGAGGGGCAGAAAGAGAGGGAGACAGAGGACCCAAAGCAGGCTCTGTGCTGACAGCAGAGAGCCCGACGCAGGGCTCAAATCCATGAACCATGAGATCATGACCTGAGCTGAAGTCAGACACTTAACCAACTGAGCCACCCAAGTGCCCCTATATCCCTATGTTTATTGCAGCATTATTTTTAATATCCAATAATAACAAAAATATTATTTTTAATATGGAAACAAGCTAAGTGTCCACTGATGAATGGATAAGGAAGATGTGGGGCGTGTGTGTGTGTGTGTGTGTGTGTGTGTGTGTGTGTGTGTGTATGGATGTGGGAGGTGTGTGGGTGTGATGGAATACTATGCAGCCATAAAAAGGATGAGATTGTGCCATTTGCAACAACACGGATGGACCTAGAGGGTATTATGCTAAGTTAAATAAATCAGACTGAGAGGAACGAATACCATAGGACTTCTCCCCTATGTGGAATCCATAAATAAATAAATAAATAAATAAATAAATAAATAAATAAATAAACAAACAAACAAACAAACAACAACAAAAAGCAGAATCAGACCTATAAATACAGAGAACTGATGGTTGCCAGAGGGTTGGGGGAGGTATGGGCAAAACAGATGAGGGAGCGTGGGAGATACAGGCTTCCAGTTATGAAAGGAATAAGTCAGGGAATAAAAGGCAGAGCATAAGGTCATGGTAATGTAATAGCATTGCACAGTGACAGATGGTAGCAACATCTGTGGTGAGCACAGCATATGCATAGACTTGTCGAGTCACTATACTGTATACCTGAAACTAATGTAACATTGTGTGTCAGCTATATTCAAATAAAAATAAGAGAAAGAAAGACCCTAAGATGGGAAAATGCAGTAGGTCCCAAAGGGCACCTGCTCTGTGCTGGGCTGAAGGGAGTGGGGTCAAGAGTACAGCATGCTTGATGATAAGGACAATATGCCTTTTAAATGCTCGGAATGCCTTCACAGATTCACAGACTTCCTAGAATTTCAATGACATCATTGTAAGCAATCTATGGTTGGGGCTGAACACTGTAAACAACCCTTTAAATGTACCCTCACCCCTCCACACACAGAGCCACATCCATGACACATGCATGCACTCGAACACACATGCACAAACACACTGAGACATTTACAGGGACACACACACACACAAACAGATAAATGGTGGCATGGAAGAGCTAGTATTACCACTCTCCTTAATTTCTATCTATGCTTTGGTATAGATCTATTCTCAACCATATGCAAATGCAGCTTCAAGCCACCCTCAATCCAACCACCTTGCCATCCCGAAGACACTCCTTTATAGAAATTCCGGTGTCGCCACTGTGCTTTTGTTTTGCCAGCGGGAGGGTATCAAACACTTTCAACTCTTATTTAGTTCTTTCTACCAAGGGGAAGAAAGCATGGTTCCCTGCCTGTTCATTTATGCCAGCCTGCACCACTGCTGTCATAGGTAAGAATGATTTTCACTGGGTGTCAGTAATTGCCAGCTACCAAGTCCTGCAAGATTGTTATTCACCTTCTCTACCATAATCCAGCATTTCTATAACAAAAAGTACACTCCACAAATAAAACACACAAGCATTTTGCTGTCCACACTATGGAGACCCTACTCCATATTGAGCGTGATTTTATTCATATTAATGACTCCTTAAAATGTCATTTTTACCCAGAACAATTCCTACTTAACAATTTTTCTTCTCCTGAAATTTTCAGAAGCTCTACATGGCACTTTTCAAATGGTTTGCCTTTCCCATAGAAAGTTTGCCATATAGCATTCATCTACTTGGGTCCTGTATCTGAGCAACTTTCCTGTTGCCTAGTGGTGCCTAGGAACTGGTTTTGTTTTGTCTCTACCCAGATACAGCCAACTTCAGAGCTAATCCTCCAGCTGTCATAGGAATGACTGGGGTCACACGTTTTCCCAAAGCGCCACCAGGCTAATCTGGGCAATAATGCTTTCCACAGCTGTCTTTGAGAAACATGAAATTCTAGGAAGAATAAAAAGAGCTTGTCAGACAAATGAGTGGTTATAACCCCAGAGAGTCATGATGGCAGCACAGATGCCACTGCCATGGCACCCATGTGAGACAAGGTGCCAGGACCTTCCCAGGACCTCACAGACATGGTGCCTCCAAGGGTCAGGGTTAAGAACTTCTTTCTTCTCCCAGCCCAGTTTTTAAAAAATTCCTAGCCAGACAACTCCTGTAACAGAACTCAGGCTGCCAGCCTTGGCCTGTTCATGGATCCAGTTCCAAAATGTGTGATTTGAAACTCCCCCGAATCAGAATCTGAACCACTCTACGGAGTTGGGGAATAGTGAGGTCCACTCTCCACACCATGTTTGAAGCTCAACAAAGCAATGCACAGTATATAACTCTCTCAATGACTCCAATATCCAAATGGAATCATTTTTGCCATGGACTCCCAGTGTGATACTGACACGTCACTTAAGCCTTCCTATGCCTCTACGGTCTCATCATTAAAGAGACTGAACTGTTCACTCCGAGTCTCAAAAACAAGGGCAGAACCTGGACAGGAGTCCGTGGGCTGCTCACCTGCCATGTAAGCAGTGACCCCGTGTTGACAACTCTACCACTTGACTAGCGTGGATGCACTGCTTCCTCCCTAGTCCCACTCTCTCTGCCTCAGTTCAGCCCTTGTTTATTTATTTTCTGGGCTTTTGCTATGGTTCCTGTGTGGTCTCTGTGCCTCCAAACCTGAGATTCTCAACCAGGGAGCAAATGTGTTCCCCATGGAAATCTGACAAAACCTGGAAACATTTTTGGTTGTTGAGATAGGTGGGATACAACAGGCATCTACTGGGTAAAAGCAAAGGATGCTGCTAACCATCCTACAATGTTCAGGACAGTGCCCAACAAAAAATTACCCAGATTAAAAGGTCAATGGTGCTGATGTTTGAAAAACTCTGCTTCGGCCATACTTGCCTCTAATCTGTCCTCTCTACACCACAAATGATATAAAACACAATTCCAATCAGGTCATTCCCACACCTGAAATCCTCCAAGGCCTCCCAAGTGCCCTCGGATTAAAGTCGAAGCTCTCCAGGCAAGTCATAGAGACCCATCATGATCTGATCCTTTCTTAACTTTCTAACCTGCCTTTCGCTTTATCCCCTGATCTTTCTTCCCCAAAGCAATCAATGCAGCCAGACCAGATCACTCACAATTCCCTCTGCCTGTCAGTCTCACCCACCCCATTCCTTGGCCTACCAATTTTATGTCAGACACTCTAAATGGACTAGAAGGGAACAAGACACTCTCCAGGTAGTATGAGGCACTGATCTCTCATGAGGCATGTACAAAAGTGAGTGCACTTTCAATCTGCAGAGGCAGAACCTACTTGTCACCTCTGTGATTCTGCTTCAGATTCCCCAACAGGCTGTAAGCCTTCAAGAAGACAGTGTCTTCATCTTTATAGGCTACAGTAACCTGCACATGCTAAGTGTGGTCTACCAGTTGTATCTGTTGTATTTATCATAGATGCTGCATTAAGGAATGAATGAATTCCTAGCTTCTTTCAATTTGGCTGTTGCTCAGGCATAAAAAGCACTGAACTATTAAAATGCAAAGATGAAACTAAATTAATCACACTGTATATGCCAAGAAAGTCCATTCACAAAGGTGGAAACATCTTTGTTTAAAGCTGTGTTCTCTGTGTCTCTTCTCTTTATATACCAGAGAAATACAAATCTGTCAAGTAAGTATTTATCCCTATGGATTGTCTAAATCCCATTGCCTGATACTCAAAGACAAGATACCTGGAGCAGAATCAGACTCTAAAATAGTAACTGAGAAATAATGGTATCAAGAACACAGAACTAGGTTCACTGTGAGGAATCATAACTTTGAATTTCATGGTACCTAAAATGATTTTGCTTTCTTTCTCTAGATTGAGAAGGTCATTCCATCTACTGGACATTCAACAATACTGTCATTTTTACTTCTCTTCCTTTTAAGTTCATTCTATATCCTGGAGATTGATAGGGTTTGCCTGAGCTTCAAAATCCAGATGTCTCATAAGGAGACTGTCTAATAAAAAAATTTTTATTAGACATTTATAGAGTCATTTTGGACTTTTAAAGAGAGCAGCCTATCAGTTTGACTTTATAGCTGGTGAAAGAACTTAAGATTCTTCTTTAAAATCACTGGAAAAAATTGAAAAAGTAGCTTATGGATTCTTATCTCACATCATGTACATTTGTATTTTTATTGCAGTTAATTGTAATGTATGTGTCTCTTGTCCACGGTGTTCACGTTAAAGACAAGGTTAGGATTTAGCAGTGGAACCTCCTTATGGAAAATGGAGCAAAATGGAGGTTTTTAATTGAATGGGGGCAAAGGATCCAGGGGAAAGCTTTCCCAGCTCCTTATTATATCCTTGGAGAGACTCCTGGGGCCACAGTGGCCTGACTTCCATATTCCTGATGGAACCTTTATTCCCATCTAGGTTTCCATCTTTGTAGACAAGGCAGTCAAAATTCCAGGCTTGGATTGTTCCTTTTCCCTTCCTCTTCCCCATTCAACTTTGGAATAATCATGACCTCCAGCAAAAGCGATTTTCAGGTATGTGAGAGTGTAGGGGTCCAGGGCAAGCCGCCCAAATGTACTACGGTGCATATTAATTACTTTGAATTGAAGTTACTTGGGAAAAAAAAAACAGTGCAAGGACACTCAGACCCTCCTCTGTCCCCCAGAAAGCAGGAAACACATCTCCCATATGAAAAATACCTTCCCTGAATTGGAAGTAAAACAACATTCTTATCACCGAGGTAGGGACTTTGTAGCCAAGAAAGCTATAGAAACAAACCCTGTTATTTTTTTCCAAACTACTACAACCTCAGCCTAAATTCTGCTTAGAATTCCCTAATTAAAGCTCCCAAACACCTGTTTTCTTTATCCTATCAATACCTCACAGATTTATTATCTCTTTGTCTAAAATGTATATATAGGGGTGCCTGGGTGACTCAGTCAGTTAAGCATCCGACTTCAGCTCAGGTCATGATCTTATGGTTGGTGAGTTCAAGCCCCACCTTGGGCTCTCTGCTGTCAGCAAAGAGTCTGCTTTGAACTTTCTATCTCCCTCTCTCTCTGCTCCTCCCCCGCTGGCTTCCTCTCTCTCTCTCTCTCTCTCTCTCTCTCTCCCCCCCCCGCCAAAAATAAACATTTAAAAATTAATAAATAAACTGTATACAAAGTGCCTCTCCTGATCACTTATTTAGGTCTCAACTTCATTTTGGGGTCTCTGTGCATATATAATAAAACTTCAGGGTTTTTTTTCCCCCATTAATTTGTCTTACATAATTTAAATCTTAGCCCAGCTGAAAGACCTTGAAGGGGAAGAATTTTTCCTTCTCTACAAGAGGAAGCCCAGAAGAACATCACTGGTGATCAGAAGTGAAAGCTGCTTTTATTTCACTTGAAAACCATATGAAAACAGAGAGGGTGCTGGAAAATGTAGACAGGCACCATGGACTGAGAGATCCTTGGGCTAAGACAACTCATTTAGCATGGAACTTCCAGAGTTAGTTAAGACAGAGTACAGGCCATTATTATAACAAAGACATTCTCCTTATCATCATCTTGTGGCTCAGCTGGGTCCCCTAAGGCCCCATCCTTCCTATTTTGTGTGCTTTCCTTCCACGTGGAATCTGGGGCCATCCAGTTATCTGGTTCTCCTTCTCACCATTAAACTTGCTTACAGGTAAAAGATTTACTAAAATTATTTACACTTCAGTGTCAAGTAGCCACTGCTACCTCTCCCAAGAGTATTTGTATCCCAAGCCACACTCTTATTACAGGCAGAAGAGTTTTCCCCTATGGACAGAATCCTTGAAATGAAGCTGCAGGTTAAGGTGATCTTTTGGGGACAGAGAGACCTGCCCTCTTGAAGCTGCTCAGTATCCTAATTTTAAATGATGAAACCCAAGCCACTTAATGTTAGGGAAAAGCATGTTATGTTTGTGTTCAGGCTTCCGTAACTTTATTTTGTGTGTATTTGAAAATACACTGAAATTAGCATGTAAGATTTGCCTCACCAGGCATCTACAGCAAGCAGTGTGGGGAGATTCTTCTCTGAAGTAAGTAAAGTCCTTAAAACCAAAAAATTAAAAGAGAAAAAATAAAAAGCCTAGACACACACATATTATAGTCCTTAAAAATACAACTTTTGAGTTGAAGTGGACCATACATATTTTAGCTTGTATCAAAACTATCAGAGAAAGGCCTATGGAAAAGGGAATATAAGTATGAAGAAATATTGAGGCAGAACAGAATGACCAATATAGAGACACTTATGGAGATTTCTTTACAACCATTAATTTGATTATGATTATAATAAAAACTTACCATCCAGGAAAACTTTGTACAGTGATGGAAATGTTCTTGGTCTGACCTTTCCAAGATGGTAGCCATTAGCCACATGCGGCTATACTACTCATTGGAAATGCAGCTAATGTGCCTAGAACTGAATTTTTAAT
Organism: Herpailurus yagouaroundi; assembly: GCF_014898765.1. Lineage (NCBI taxonomy): Eukaryota > Metazoa > Chordata > Mammalia > Carnivora > Felidae > Herpailurus > Herpailurus yagouaroundi. The sequence continues at coordinate 7,128,597 of NW_024412432.1, read as the reverse complement.
TTTAACAAATTTAAACAGGTTTCAAACAGCCACACATTGCTACTGGCTACCATGCTGGAGAGTGGGGGGTCTAACACCATTACTGCTTTAACACATAATTTTTAGGAATACTTTGTATCTGTGAACTTTCTCTGGGAGAAACTAGTAAGACTCTCAATATAATGCAGACTTCCAGCTGCAAACAGTTTATTTACTAGAAACAATTCATGACTCACTCCATCCCCTACCCTAACCATTGCCCAGGTATCCAGGATGGGTGCCTTCTCATCCCTTCAGGGTAAGGCTGCAGTGCCAGCTTCCGGAAGGAAGGGTACTTACCCTCGCCCAATGGAAGCTCCTCTTCCTGCTCACTGGGGGAAGGCAGCAGGGGCTGCAGGGGCTCCATGTTAATGATGAGCTGTTTGTTCAAAGAGTGGGAACTTCGGCTCTGAGTAATGTTGGCTCTGAAAACAGACACACGCCAGGGTGTTGGTTTCTGTTGCAAACACCAGACCCTCCATCTCAGTCAGCTACCAAGGTTGGGAATGGTCTCTGGACTCACACAATGGATTAGGCCAGTGGTAAAGGCAACATAACACTTAGGATGCACCAAACTTTTTAACCTTAAGGTCCTGACAAAATGTCCTTGTGTTCTAATGCAACACAGTGACTGAAAATGTACTTCCCCATATGTTACCAGATTTGGGCATGCAAGGTGACAGCATGGGCATTGATAAAGACATGGGAGGCAGGTGTCACTGAACTAGATATGCAGAAAAGTAAATGAAGGTGGGGACTTCTGGGTGGCTCAGTTGGTTCAGCATCTGACTCTTGGTTTCAGCTCAGGTCATGATCTCACAGTTTCATGGGTTCAAGCCCCACATTGGACTCTGCACTGACAGTGTGAATCTTGCTTGGGATTCTCTCTCTCTCTCTCTCCCTCTCTCTCCCTCTCCATCTCCCTCACTTGTGCTGTCATTCTCAAAAATGAATAAATTTTAAAAATTTTTTAAAAAAGAAAAGTGAATGAAAGGCATGGCTCAAAGTAATTTAACAACCACCAAAAAAACCAAAAATGAAGACAGAACCCTGCCAGACAGACGGTACAGGAGTTCTACGGCTTTAAGCAACCTTGCTGTTGCTGGATGTCTAACATTTAATATCAGTGTTTAATACTCCCATTTGAATTCACACCCCTCTCATCAGCCAGGCACAGAAGCTCTTTTTTCATTTTGAAAGGAGCAGACACGTGTCATTGACTGCAATGGGCAGCAGATGGCAAAGAAAATGTACAAGTGTCTTGTCAAAACTACTGGCTGATAGCAGGAAGCCCGTCTACACTGCCTGCTGCAGGGAGACCAGCTGTCTGCCCTGTCATACAGGGAAATGGGGCATCTCTGGTGGGGCATCACCTTTCCCTCCTCATGTTTCCTCTCCAAACCAAAAGCCACCCATCTTCAAAGATGATATCAAATGTCTCCTACCTCTTGATGCCCCCTTGGATGGCTTTCACAACACATAATCATTCATATTCTCATTCTCTCTCTCTCTCTCTCTCTCTCTCTCTCTCACACACACACACACACACACACACACACACACACACACACTGCTCTCCCTTCTTTCACATCTCATGGCACTTGCCACTTCCATCTCTCTGTAATTATTGGTGTACTAATCAGCCCCACCTTGACAAGTGCCTTAAGGTCAGAGACAGATCTAACCATCCTGGTGTGCCTTACAGCGCCTCCCGAGGCATCTTACTAAGGGCTGTTCACGTTGGAAACTGGCGTAAATTGAATGCAATCCTGGCTTGACATAAGCTGCCATTTCAGATTGGCATGGGTGTTCCCCGGCTGGTAAGGGGACGGCCTTATAACTCAGGCATTTCTATTTGGCACAGGACAGGAAAGGAGAAGAATCTAGCAGTATCTAGAGTAAAAAGCCCTCCACAGCTGGCACTGGCTGGAAAAATAAAATTATGAGGACTTGCTTAACCATGGAGTCCTGTCCTTCATTATTTCACTCTACAATCACTTATTCTGCAGTTGATATATATGTAGTGGATGGTCTGCCACATTCTGGTGAGCCATGGTCCTTGCCTTATGTAACTCACTCTTTACAACTATGATTTTAAACATTTTAACTGAGACCCACATTAAGAAATATAACTTAGGGGTGCCTGGTGGCTCAGTCAGTTGAGTGTCCGACTTGGGCTCAGGTCATGATCTCATGGTTTGTGAGTTCGAGCCCCACATTAGGCTTGCTGCTATCAGAGTGAAGCCCGCTTCGGATCCTCTGTCCCTGTCTCTCTCTGCACCTCCCCCATTCATTTTATCTCTCTCTCTCTCTCTCTCTCTCTCTCTCTCTCTCTCTCTCTCAAAAATGAGTAAACATTAAAAAAAGAAATATCTTTTATATCATTTTTCTGTACACACTCACAGAGAGACATACAGGTAAAGTGAATGTTTTGTGCAACAATAGTAACTCTTGTTATGTTTGATTCACTTTTTTCCCCCCATTCTATTTCATTTTCTTTAAAGTGCTGGTCTGTTTTCATTTCATGACTCATCAATGCGCTACAGCCACAGTTGGAAAAATATGTATCTCATGGACGAGACTGATGGCCAAGGATTCCCCAGGAACATTAAGGAGGGGCACCTGACCCTGCGGTGGCTGAGGGGAGAGCCAGGAAGGACCTCCCAGGGGAAGAGATGCCTGTGGCACATCCCAGCAAGCATGGTGGGATTGACAGGGCAAGAAGTGAAGACAGGGATTCCTTGCAGGGAGAAGGAAGGAAGGAAAGAGTAACAAGGGACATTAAAATCTACCATGAGCAGTTCCATCTTTTATTGTGATGGGTCCTCAGATTTTGAGCTTTCATGGGATTTCCTCTGGCCCGGTGGCCTTCAAAACTCTGATTCTGGCTCTGCGAAGCACCTGTTGCCATGTTTGTGTGGACCATGAAGCTTTCTGACCTCAGAAAAGCCCATTCCCCATTGTTGCACAAACTCTGAATTGCTCTGCCCACCTCTGACCACCCACGCCGGCTGACTGGCAGCATTTCCATCCCCCAGAAATTACCACATATCATCAAGAAGGACCTGTAGCGAGTACAGAGGGCTCCACAGCAGCCCCCCTCCCAACATTCTTCAGTTGAAGTTGTAAAGCATCCTGCCATCTGCCCCCTACCGACACTGTAATGTCTGGGCAATTGCCTGGGACAGGTTGAAGTCACTGAGAGTGACCTCACAGGTGTGAGCCTGTAGGGCACGGGCTGCTCAGGAGGATGCTGACTCAGGGCCCATACTCACAGGCTTCTGCTGCCAAACTGTAGCGGAGTCCTATGGCCAGGGTCAGGGGGGTTAGGGTCTGTCTGCTACAGTTGATTACAACCCTGAGACTCTCCAGTTCTATGATTCAGAGAGGAACACTGCCTCCGTGATAAGTGCAAAAATCAGATAAACCCAAAGGTGGGCACAACTAGAGGTCTCCCTAGAGCACAAAGAATCCAGGGTTCCAGACCATGGTGCTGGGCAGTCGGGCAGCTAGAGGGTTAGCTTAAGCAAAATTAGAATCAAAATGAATGTCTCCCACCCTTTGTCTCCCAACTCTTGTAGACTACAGGCTACCTTTTTATACCTCTCTTCTTGCAACCTTTTGGAAGGTGCCAACTGATCCTGGTTTCATTTAAAGCAAGAGCCCTAGGGGCACCTGCATGGCTCCAGTCAGTTAAGTGTCTGGCTTCAGCTCAGGTCATGTTCTCACAGTTCATGGGTTCGAGCTCCGCATCAGGCTCTGCACTAACAGTGTGGTGCTACTTGGGATTCTCTCTCTGTGCCCCTCCTCCACTTATTCTCTCTCTCTCTCAATAAATAAATAAATTAATTAATTAACTTAAAAGAAAATAAAGCAAGAGTCTGCCAGCATAGTTATACTAATAATGAATATAATACCAGAATTTGATGGCCCCTTTTATAGTTTACAGAACAGTTTTATTTATATTTTTAACATTTATTTTTTGAGAGACAGAGTGAGAGAGCACAAGTAGGGTACGGGCAGAGAGAGAGGGGGACACAGAATCCGAAGCAGGCTTTACGCTCTGAGCTGTCAGCACAGAGCCCAACACGGGGCTCGAACTCATGGACCATGAGATCATGACCTGAGCCAAAGTTGGCCGCCCAACCACTGAGCCACCAGGCGCCCCTACAAATCAGTTTTATACACTTTACCATACTTGTTTTCCTCAGTGTACCTGTAAGACAGGCAAGAAAAGTACCATATTCACAGATGAGGACACCGAGACCTGGTGAACTTATCGAACTTGACTAAAGACACTTAGACATGCAGACTCAGATGACCTGATCCCCAGTCCAGAGGTTCTGCTGTGCTCCTCACTGCCTTTCTGCACCTTCTGCATGATTTATCCTACAATGCCCCAGAGAGGACTCTGTTCACTACTGCTAATGTCCTGCTCTCTGGCTAAATGAGGTTCTGCTGTGTCGGGCAGTCTTCTAAAACATACGCCAATATCCCAGTCAGTTCCCACCCTACCCTCCCACTTGATCTCCTGATGCAACAGCTTCTCTGGCTAGAGTCTCCCCAAGCCAGCTGAGGGTCTGTACCATGTTTCCCATTCTCAGAATCCACCCGTCAACAGATTCTGCAAAATGACTGACCCCCTTTGCAGCCCACTCATGTGTGTACTTAGCACAGAACAGTTTTCCAATGAAACGATCACTAGGAATTCTATCGAGGTAGAAAGGTTTCTTTGGAAGCTGCAAGTATACTCTAAGATTGGCTTCAAAAACTGATGGCATAAACTCAAGCAACTAACATAAGGCTTGTGGAATCTTCCAGCAGTTGTTGTGGTGGAGGAAGTGGTGTTGGCCTGTCACCAAAACTCCATCTGAAAAAGCTTTAATGAGGACACATCTGTCAAATTCTAGCTGCCCATCTTTGGAGGAGAGACAAGAATAATAACATCACCAATTCATGTGTGTATGGCACTTTATAATTTTTAAAGCACTTTATTTTAATGCCCATAACAAAGCCTAGATGTTGGGCAAAGTAATATTCTGAATCTCATTTTACAGATGAGTAAAGTGATGATCAGAGAAGTTAAGAGATTTACCCAAGACCACACAGCTTGTAAGCAATACAACCAAGATGAGATCCCGTTCATGACCCCTAGACAGGTGCTCATTTCAGGTCCAAACGCTGCCTCTATGTGTCCCCTGGTGGTGGCTACTATGCCCAGGGGGCTCACACTTCCTTCTGCCTCACTGGGCCCCTGACATGGATGGGTGATTCTCACCAAGTAATCAGCCCAGGAGAGCTTTGCTTGGGGATCTTGCCATCAGCAAAGATCAATGAGCTATCATGAGAGTTAGCTTTCTCTCTCTCTCTCTTTTTTTTTTTTTTTTTTTTGAGAAAAACCAAAAATAATCCCAAGACAGTGTCCTCAGTCTGTCTCTGCTGCCTCTCTCTAAACACACACACATCAGAAAAAGGAGTAGTCCATGAACTTGTCATTCTTTGAAGAGTACAATCTCAGGTGTGAGGGAAGACAACCAAATGAAAGCTTACCGTCACCATTCTAACTAAAGGAGTGGGCATCTCTGAACACAGCCAGAGAAAGAATTCATTACTATACTCTCACTTTTGACAGCCACATCAAAGAAGCCAAAATAATTTAAAAATAATTGTTGAGAAACAATTTCCTACCATGCAAATGGCTACTAGGAAGAAATGAGAAGTTGCTACTGAGAGTGGTATATCTCCATGGCTCCGATCACACTATTGCCTCCCAGGAGGCCGAGGTCCCCAGAGCAGCACCTTGGACAGATCTCAGGTCTCAGAAAATTGCAGGCATGCTGTTGTCACCCCACACTCCTGGTTCATACATTCATTCAACAAGCATGCGTTGACCTCTACTGTGAGCCAAGTGCTGTCTGTGTTAGGTGCTGGGTGATATGTAGATGACCAAAACAGACACAAGCCTTTTCCTCCCACATCTTGCTGTGTAACATTACTTTAAACAAATTCCTCCCTGTATTGTCAGAGATTCGAGAGACACTGCCAAAGCTGAGGACCAGAGACGTGTCCTGAGGATGTGAGCTCAACAGACTTTCACATACACATAAAAGGGGTCAGTGTAAGGGAAAGAAATAGCATGTGAACCAGTATCTTAAGGGCCTATAGGTCCTTGTTTGCAGTAACATCCTGGGGGATTTTAGAAGATTCCAGAAAAGGGAAACTATAAATTGACTGATGCCTCATTTCCATCTCCCCTGGTGGTTCAGTCCACTACAGGAGAAGATTCTCACTGTGGTCACTCTACTCCCTTCACTCCTACATCCTGGCTATTCAAAGTGTGGTCCATGAACCAGCCACATGGCCATCACCTAGGACTCAATGGAAATGCCAGATTCATGAATGAGAATCTGACTTTAACAAGATCCATAGGTGATTCCTGTCAAAGTTAAGGCTTGAGAAGCCATAATGTAGGAATCCTTGATTTCCATAAGTAATGCAAACATCAATTAAAAGGAGAAATTTTTTTTTCAAATTATTTCTGATCTCATTAACCAGCTATATATGGTAACTATGGGATTCTTGGAAAGTCTTAAGTATTTGAAATACGTCTCTCTGAAAGTACCTTGTTAAAAACAGTTTCCTTCTTTGTGTTTGTGCTATCAAGAGAACTCCCCGGCATCAAGTATTTCTTCTTCTTCTTTTTTTTTTTTTAAGATCAAACACTCATACTTCAAGCTACAAGAACAAAACCCAAGCTGAGCCCTTGGGGTGGTTCTGCCTCCCAGCTTCTAAGAGAATGCCAGAGGTTTCCTGGGCAGAGGTGGGAGGGGGGACAAATGCTACAAAGAAAACAATGTGGGCTTAGGTTTGCCACACAAAAAAAATTTATGACCTCAGATAAATCATTTAACTTCTCCAAGACTTAAGTTCCCTTGTCTATAAAATAGAAGCATCAAATTAGGTGATGCTTAAGGTCATTTCTGGCCCAAAGAATCTAGAAAAGTTCAAATAATACATTTTACCATTTCCTCTTTTTCACTTCTGCTTCACTGAGTAACCATAATTTACAGTAGAAGAGGGAATATACAGACTATTTTTAAATAAATACAAATAAAAGACTAGTGTTGTCAATGGGTAGGCTGTAAGACTTGAACAGTTTTGTGCTAAGGTGCCCCCAGCCAAGGCGTCCCGGCTTCCCTAGCCTGACAGCTTTCTCCTGCTTCTCAAAGCAGGGAAGACCACTTCTGCTGACATGCCCATGACAGCTTCCCACTGAGCCACCCAAACCAGGAATGAATCATTCTCTACACACGTCTGCATGGGATCTTGTGCCAACTGTAGTTTTGCTCCCCTGCGTGGGAGAGAAGTGCTATCTGGAGGCCCGTGCCAGGCTGGCTCAGCCACACTTCCAAGAGACCAGCAACCCAGGGAATAAGGCAAGAGGCAGCCAGCTCACTGGGTCATGCTGGAAATAGAGGAGACTGGGCAAATCTGAGGATAATCCCTTATGCTCCTCCAAGCAGGCTCCTTGGAGCCTCCTCCAAGTCTGAAGAGGGGGAAGGAACAGGTGCCAACCAGTATGTAGGAATCTCCTGAAAAACATAACCTAGGATGACCTAGGTCATTTGCCTTCAAAATGGGGAGTGTCATGGCGAAAATGTCCAGATTTATGTATTTAGCATGTTTGAGGCTTCATGTGCAATGGTTCATGTACCATGGTGGCATGAAGTCCAACATGACCAAGAGAATATTTAATTCCTAAGAATCAGAGATATTACCACATTAATGAAGATGCATACCCTTGAACTGCTAATCACTAAGTTCCTCATTTCTGTGAGTGACCTCTGGGGGTAAGGAGCCCTAGGAGAGATGAGCACCCTTGCCTTCCTCGTGTGAAATAGCCTAGAAGTTGGGCCAATGGGGACTGGCCGTGTCTGGTGAACAGAGGCAGGAACAGAGAGCAGCTCTAAGAGGACAGGTCGGCAGACTCAGCCAAGAGGTGACACTGCTGTGCCTCACACACACCGGTAGTGTTCGCTCCGGGCCCAATCAAGCCGACGACTCCCCGCAGAGCAAGGAACTCAGAACAGCGTCAAGCTGTACCCACACTGTGGCCCTGTCAAGTCTGCCCCCGAGAGGCTGCCAGGATGACGAGGGTATTGTGCCTGGAACAAGATGTGCCCAACAGGACACTGGCACAGGCAGCTGGTACCCTTATGCCCTTTCCTGTTATAGAGGAATTGGCAAAGCAAGCTTTGAAATCCTTTTGTCCATCCCAGAATCCTCTCAGAGCCCTGAGGGCCACCCACTCACCTGTGCACCTCCGGAGGCTCCCTCTGGATTTTGGAGCTGGCCTCCACCACCTCTTTGGCAACTTTACCACTGCAAAAGACAAACACAATGTCTGTGCACAGACACTCAGAGCAGAAGGGGAGGGGTGTGCACATGTGTTTGTTTTGTTTTTTTTTTTTTAACTTCCCAACAGTCGGATCCACTCTAGAAATCCATGCTTTTTTTTCCCTCTACACGAGAAGTTACTATGGAATTTGAGGGGGCCCCATGAGTGTAAGACATGAGTAGAGTGTAAAGGGAGAACCAAAACAGGGGGATAAGTCAAAGCGCCCTGATTTACAAGCAAAATATTCAAAAAGTAAATGGTTGCTTCCTCCCCAACCCATCACCAATATGGAACTATGGGTACCCACCTATATCGAAATCTACTTCCTTTGAAAAATATCTTGCTGCTTGACACAGTCTTGATCTGACTGGATTTCGCATACCTTTGAAAAGAAGCGAAACAGAAGTGGTAGTGATATTGGCAAATCCAAGTGAGACATGCTATAAAGTGCAGTACTTGGGTATTTTGGACTATAAGAAATGCATGCTGTTGGATGATTCAGCACGTGCACACAGGCACACACACCTGAAAGAGAAGTTCCACCAAAAGACAGTTACCTTCACTATGGGTATTGTACTCTGTTATCTCTCTTCATTCTTTCTAAATGTTAGTGATGGCCCACATATGGTTTCATAATCCATTATTGGATCATGACCTGCAGACCGGACCAGGTAATACTGATGAGCCAAAGGGCAGGGCTAGGTGGGTGATGGGGATTAAGGAGGGCACTTGTTGGGAGGAGCACTGGGTGTTGTATGTAAGTGATGAATCACTGAATTCTATCCTGAAACCAATATTGCACGTATGTGAACTAAAATTTAAATTAAAAAAAAAAGGAGGGGATTCTTTCTCAATTTCCAGTGGAAAGATATGGAGAAGACGCATTATGTCTCATGGTGTCAAGTTCCCGGTTGCCAGGGCACTTTCTTGCCTGTGCCTGAACCAACGCTACAACAGAAAACAGCTTACCAGTGACACAGGTCACTCGCCAGGTCACAAAGAACCCACCTACTGTGTACTGCCTGAAAGACGACCCAAGGGCCTATGTCACCGTGGAAATGGTCACTGGCTTGAATATTCTCTGGTTAAGTCACCATGACCCAGTGCCCTTTAAAAGAACCCAGGCTGGTAGATGACTAAGATACACGCAGAACAAGAAGCCGAGCCAAGCACTGATTCAGCAGCTCTGAGAACACTGTAAACACACGTGTAAACACGAACAAAACCACAAAACGATGAGAACGTGGGCTGCCTGGAGGCCACGCACAGGGCACTAAATTGCTATGACAGCTAAACTGCCTCTCCATCAATCACTTTAAGCCTCATGCAACTAAATCCAAATTAGAAAGAATGGTCTGCAAGAGTTCAGGACCACTTAAAACACTGAGAGTCACAAAATCTTACTAGAAAAACCACACAGAACAATATGCTGTATAGAATTGTTCTATATATAGAACAATATATAGAATATATTGAATATGTTATATATAGATATACATAAATAGAATATGCTGAATATATATAGAATATATAGATAGATATATCTGTATCTATATCTATATCTATCTATCTATATCTATCTATATCTATCTATCTATAATATGCTGAGCAAAGACCTGCACATAGCCAGGGCTGTGGTTAGAAGTCTCCCCATGCAGGCAGTGATCCCCACCCCCGGGCATCTTGAAGCCTTCATTCATCTGTTCAGCAATTATTAACCAAATGACTAGCCTGCTCCACACACCCCACGCTAAGAGAAGTCACATGATCTCTGCATTCAGCTGTACGGTCTAGAAGGGAAATGGATATTAATCTAGAAACGAGGCACATAAGCGAATAACTGTAAAGTGCAAGCGGTGGTGGGGCCATGAAGGAAATGATGCAATGAGAGCACAGGATGGAGAGATTAATCCAGTCTGGGGGCAGGGGTTGGAGCTGAGATCCAGGGGTGGGAAGGTATTAACCCGGCAAGTGGTGGGCAGTGTTCTGGGTGGAAGTCTCAGCAGGCACAAAGCCCTGAGCCTGAGCACTGAAGAACTAAAAAGATTTGATGTGCATTTCCCCTGTTGTCATTATTACTGTTATTATAAACCTACTCCCACATACATATATTTTTTCCCCTAATTTAGCAGGACCTGACCTTAAGCTGTTGTCATTAAGGATTTTGGCTTTCCTCCTCAGGACAATGGAAAGCCATAGTAACACTTTTACAAAGGAGCCCTTTCTCCCTTCCACCTCTGCCAACAGCCTGAGCCAATAGGGAAGGGTGCTGGGGACAAATGAGGAGCGGAGATGGGAGGGGAGGGGGTGAAATCCTGGGGAGGGTGATTCCATGTCAAGGGAGGGCCTGGAGAAGACCGTGTGGGAGCCCTGAGGAGCATATGAGACCCACACCGGGGAGCTCCCCACACCCGGGACAGGCAGTGTGGGCTGCTGGCCACAGCTGGGCTCTAGGAGGATACAAATCCCCAGCAACTGTGCTGACATGGGACAGAGTCCCACGGCACCCTCCTCCCCCTGTGAGGATATGCCTGCTCCTGCTCCAGACATACCTGCCCCCGCCACACACACACACACACACACACACACACACACACACACACACACAC
>NW_024412432.1:7097980-7117562 GCF_014898765.1 Herpailurus yagouaroundi | reverse complement strand
ACACACACACACACACACACACACACACACACACACACACACACACAGCCCCGAGGAGCTGTGAGCCTGACACATTACCTACAGGAGCCTAAGAAAAGGCTTCATGTCTTTCTCCCCATCTTCTCTACAGGGTGTTGCTCCCCTAGCCTCAGAGGCAGGGGGGCCGAGAAACTTTTAAAGACGCTTCTGCTTTTAGAATGTTTCTTATTGTTGTTCTAGGTTCTAAGGATCCTTGGGGCAAGGCAGTCGGCTAAGAAGGTTAAGAACCTTAAATGGAGTTTTTAACCCCTGAAACTAATGAAACATCATGTCCACTATACTTCAAAAAAACATTAATTAACGGGACACCTTGGTAGCTCAGTCAGTTGAGCACCTGCCTCTTGATTTTGGGGCCCAAGTCAGGATGCCAGGGTCATGGGATGGAGTCCCCCATTAGGCTCCACACTGAGCGTGGAGCCCACTTAAGATTTTCTCTCTCCTTCTGCCCCTCTCCCCTTCTCACTCTCTCTCACTCACAAAAAAAGTAAATAAAACATTAATTAAGAAAGAAAAAGAGCCTTGGGGCACCTGGGTGGTTCAGTCGGTTAAGCGTCCCACTTCGGCTCAGGTCATGATCTCACAGTTCGTGAGTTCAAGCCCCGCGTCAGGCTCTGCGCTGACAGCTTAGAGCCTGGAGCCTGCTTTGGATTCTGTGTCTCCCCCTCTCCCTCTGCCCTTCCTCTGCCTGTGCGCTCTCTCTCTCTCTCTTAAAAATAAACATTTTTAAAAAAAGAAAAGAAAGAGGAACGCAGCTCTGTGCCCAGTTTCTAGAAGATGCCAGAAGCTCAAAGGGTTGTGGCAAGCCCAGCAGTTCCAGGGAGCCTCTCGTGGGGAGTGGGAGGGGTGGCTCTGCTTTTCACTGGTTTGGCCTCAGCTGCTCTTGCAGGCCCTAGGAGGAGGCCGCTGCTGTCTCACACCAGAGCGGCCTCTTGGTGGGAGGCCTCAGAGCTACTCAGAAGACACATTTCACAGAGAAAGTGAAGAGCTGCCTGCTCAGGATGTGAGGAGTGAAACCGGTGTGGGCTGCTTTCTGGCGGCTGACTGCCCTGGATGAGGATTTGTTGTCATTTCCTTTGCTCAGAGACACTCTCCTGAGAGGTTTACTGCCAATTCCCCACCCTCCCAAAAGTGCGGGCAGACTCCCACTCATGTTTGGGTTGAGATCTCTTCTTTTTAAATGTTTATTTTTGAGACAGCACAAGTGAGGGAGGGAGGGAGGGAGTGGCAGAGAGAGGGGGACAGAGAATCAGAAGCAGGTTCTTTGCTGATGGCAGTGAGCCGGATGTGGGGCTTGAACTCAAGAACCTCAAGATCACGACCTGAGCCGAAGCTGGACGCTCACCCGACTGGAGGGAGATGGTCAGGGGGAAAGAAAGGAGGCTGGGTTACAGGACAGGTCTCCAGGTGTTCCCAGCAGCATCTGGAATAGGGGTCAAAACCCCGTGGCTCAGGCTCCATCCCTAGAGATTCTCATTCAGCAGGTCTGCATTTTTTATCATACTCCCCGTTATTCCAAGGCAGTACGCCTGCACCTAAGAACCCTGAGCCCCCACATTCTCCTTGAATGACCCAAAAGATGGTGTTTTACCTGGAAGAGCAGAGGCCCAAGGCTCCTACCTGCTTTTGCAGCTTTTCCAAGCCTCAATTTGTCCATGAATTTTTTAAGGGGCAGGGGGAGGGTATTACAATGCTTCATTCATAGTGTTCTCAGGAGCGTTAAGCAAGATCAAATGATTTGAAAGCTCCTGATCATTATGTAATAGTTTCCCTCCCTCCCTAATATCACTCTCAAACCTCTCCATTGCCTTCTCACTATTGAACCACGAGAGCCAATCCTCTGAACCATGCAGATTCTGGGGAACTGTTTCAAACACCCCGAAAGCATAAGAGAACCTTCGTGCTCTAACTAGCAGACACGTTCCGGTGCTCAGTTCACCAGGCTCTCACATCCACAACGAACCCGGAGCAAAAGTCTGCCCACGGAAGGCAATGAATGCACAAAGGCTAAACAGTAATTCTGTCTCCTCCAGGCTTCTTTCCTGTCTTCCCTCTCCCTCCTGCCATCTGCAGCTCCCCCATCAAAATCTCAGCAGAGAGGCTACAGAAGACTGTTCTCAAACATCTCACAGAGAAACCCGGACAGTCCCCAGTTTACCAACACCTGGCCTGACAACAACTATGTATCCACATGGTGGCCTGGCCACAGCTCCCCACCACCACCACCCCAGAACTGAAGCCACTGTACCCAGAGATCCCTTCCCACCACATGAGGGGGTTCTGCCCAGTCCTGACACTGAAGCTGTGCTTTCAATGGAGTACCTGGGGTGCCTGGGTGGCTCAGTTGGTTGAGTGTCTGGCTCTTGATTTCAGCTTAGGCCATGATCTCACCGTTTGTGAGTTCGAGCCCCACATTGGGCTCTGCACTGATACTGCGAAGCCTGCTTGGGATTCTCTCTCTCCCTCTCTGTGCCCCTCCCCTGCGTGCACTCTCTCTCTAAAAATACATAAATAAAGCTGAAAAAAAAGACTTTCACAAGTGAAATAAATAAACGGGGTACCACGAGATGTGTGAGACGTGCCATGCATGCAGATAGCACCTGGAATGCATGAAGTGCTCACTAAGTGATAGGATCATGTGACACACGGCGCAGCCCTGCAGAAGAGCACCTCCCCTCGCCCCCCTCTGACTCCTCCCCTGGTGCCTGCTCCTTCAGGTGCTGGGGAAATGCTGGGTGGTGCTCCAAGATGTCACCTGTAGAATCAATAGTACAATTTCCCATTTTATCATGGTTTACAGCTTTTGGAGTAACTACAGGCATAACAATACATGGTTATTATTGAGCACCTACTATGGGTCATGCAACATCCAAAGTGTCTCACAACATTGATTTGGTTATTCCTCATAGCTTTCTCCTAAGAGGAAGCAATCTACCTTTTTATTGGAGGAAACTGAGGCACAGAGGGGTTAACTCATTGAATGATGGTAAAATGATAGAAGCTGGAGAGACCGGGTTGCAAATCCAGGTCTGTATTTTTTAAAATAATGCATTAGCCATGCAGGTTCTCAGACTTCAGAGAACATCAGATTCACCTGGCAGCTTCTCAAAACACAAGTTTCTGATTCAGTAAGTCTGGGGTGCAGCCCAAGAATCTGAATTTCTGGCAAGTTCCCAGGCAATGCTGATGCTGGTCTAAAGACCCTACTTTGAGAATCACTGGATTAGAGCATTTAACCCTCAACTGCGCATTAGCACTGCCTGGGAAAGATTTAGTTCTGCCAATATCTAGATCCCTCATCCCAGATTCTGATTTTTTAAATAAGTTTATTGAGATATAATCCACATACCATAAAATTCACCCTTTTAGATCATATACTTCAGTGGTCTTTAATATAATTCACAAAATTAAGAAAAATAAAATATTTTCATCACCCCAGAAGGAACCAGCCTCCCATTACTTGCCCTCATCTTCTCCACTCCCAGTCCTAGGCAATCACTAATCTACTTTCCGTCTGTAAGGATTTGCCTATTCTTGACATTTCATACCGATAGCATCATACAATGTGTGGCCTTTTATGCCTGGCTTCTTTCCACTTAGCTTCATGTTTTCTTTCTTTTTTTTTTTTTTTTTTAATGTTTATTTATTTATTTTTGAGAAAGAGAGAGAGAGTGCTAGCAGGGGAGGGGCAGAGAGAGAGAGGGAGACAGACTCCCAAGCAGGCTCTACACTGCCAACATAGAGCCCGACACAGGGCTCAAACTCATGAACTGTGAGATCATGACCTGAGCCAAAACCAAGAATCAGACACTTAACCGACTGAGCCCCCCAGGTGCCCAAGCTTCATGTTTTCCAGGTCCATCCGTGCTGTGGCACGTAGCACTACTTTCCTCTGGATGGCTGAACAATACTCCATTGCGTGGATATTCCTCTTTCTTTTATCTGTTCAGCAGTTGATGGGCATTGTAGCTATGATGAATAATGATATGAACATTTGTGTCCGTGTTTTTGTGAGAACCCGGATTCTGGTTTAATTGGATTTGGGGGTGGGTCCACAGCTTGGTAGTTTTTAAAAGCTTCCCCAGGTGGTTCTAATGTGCAGGTCAGTTCTGAGAACCACTGGATTAGAACCTTATTACTCAAAGTGTGATCCACGGGCCTGCAGCACAGCCTCACCAGGGAGCTGATGAGGAACATGGACTCTTGGGGCCCCTGGGTGGCTCAGTCAGTTGAGCATCTGACTCTTGGTTTCGGCTCAGGTTATGATCCCAGGGTCCTGAGATCCAGCCCCGTGTCAGGCTCTGTGCTAAGCAGAGCCTGCTGAAGATTCTCTCCCTCCCTCCCTCCCTCCCTCCCTCCCTGTCTCTCTTCCTTTGCCCCTCTCCCCCACTTATGCTCTTTTTCACTCTAAAAAAAGAAATATGGACTCTGATGCCCCACCCCAATCTAGCAAATCACAATCCACATTCTGACAGGATTTCCGGGTAATTCACATGCTCACAGAAGTGTGAGAGGCACTCGTGTAGGGAGCTCTCTGGGTCCTTACCCACCAAATGTAATGCTGTTTCTCTGACAAAATATGTACCAAATTCTGGGAAAGAAATTTGTCAGGGACTGCCTTTAGCCCCTGCAAACAATCCTGTACAAAGTTGAGGGTGAAGAGTGTTCACCCTCTACAGTGTCCCCAGTTGAGCCTCTACAGTGTCCCCAGTCTACAGTTGAGCCTCTACAGTGTCCCCAGGGCATGGCATAAAGCAGATGTGACAGATTCATTGACTGGAACTCCTGAGCCCCCGAGCCCTTCAGCTCATCCCGTGTGCCCTCGGGGAACCAGCACCGCAGGAGCGGCGGCACCTAGAAAACACACTGCAGAAAGGAAGCTCAAATGGTGGCTGTCAGTGTTGGGGATCCCCTGGGGTTTGGAGCAGGAGGGAAAAGCAGAGTTTCTGCACTGGGCTCCATTCCCAGGCAGCAGATCTCAGAGCCAGGGCTCTCAAACCTGATGGGTGGCTCTGGGCCAGCTGACAACTAGCAGCAGCACATTCATGTCTTAAAAGCACACTAGGGAATTCCTAGGCATCAGTCACCTGCCTCCCTCCCTGTTCCCAGGGCAGGTGAAGCAGGAAAGGAGGGAGCAAACCACCTCCAACCCAGGAAACGAAATCAGGGCCTTGCTTTGCCAGCAAAGACCATTACAACGCAGTGCCAAGTGGACAGAGCTAGAAGCAGGTGCCCACCCCTGAGCTTAAGAGATTTAGAACCCTTCAGAGTCAACGGGCCTGGGCTCTTGAACCAACAGGTGCTCAAAAATCTTTCGTCATCAGTGGAGGGGGAAGTAGTCGTGGTCACTGCTGCGACTACCACCCATGGATGGTCAGTGTGCCTGGTATGACTAAGCACTGCCCAGCAGGTATCACCGATCACATTTTAAACAAAAACAAAGTCGGGGCTCAGGGTTTAAGTGCTTTGTTCCAGGCCACGCTGCTAGTAAGTGACAGATCAAGACTCAAAGCCAAGCCTTTCACTTCCAAAGCCCATGCTCATTAACACTCAACCACACTGAGGCAAACGAGTCTCGCCCAAATCCCTGTCCCCTCCATTGTACAGATGAGAAGGCGGAAGCCAGACCTGTCTGAGGTCACGCAGCTGTGTCAGAACAGGTGATATCTTTCCTTCTCCTTGAAGAACAAGGATGGTTATGGAACAATGAAGGAACAAAGGGTTCCGACAGAACTCAGATAAGTACAAGTATGAGGGATCAGATGTCCTCATGAGGGAGATGGGGATAGCCTGACCTAACAAAGTGCAGGTGCAAGGACTCCGTCACCTCTGGAAGGTCCCCAACACATGATGGTTTGATTTATAGTATTTTTTAAAATTTTTTTTAACGTTTATTTATTTTTGAGACAGAGAGAGACAGAGCATGAATGGGGGAGGGGCAGAGAGAGAGGGAGACACAGAATCGGAAGCAGGCTCCAGGCTCTGAGCCATCAGCCCAGAGCCCGACGGGGGGCTCGAACTCACAGACCGCGAGATCGTGACCTGAGCTGAAGTCGGACACTTAACTGACTGAGCCACCCAGGCACACCGATTTATAGTATTTTTAATGTAGGATGAGTTTATCAGGGTGTAGCCCCATCATAAGTCAAGGAAGATCTGTACAGTGCCACTTGTCCTGCCCACTGAAGCCTCTGGGTCTTTGGAAACATCCACAGAAGACGGGGAGAGGTTCCTCTGATGTGCCTGGTGGGCCCATCTAATGATAGGATTACCACACTGACCTCTTCCCTCGCTGCCAGCTAATGAGCACACCCTAAAATGTGCAAAACAAACCCCCCAGTTGGCAGGGTTTTTCTCCTTCTTCCCCCTCTTTTCAATTCTGTTTTTGCCTTTATTTGACTCCATCCATCAGCAGATCCCCTCACACATGATAGAACAATATGTATGCAAAAGAACCAATTAATGGCCTAAGTTATTCTTTGTTAGAGATCCTAGAATTTCACTAAGGATCTTCAAAGCTATGCTAAACCCCTCCCAAGAAGGGCTTACTGAGGTGCCTCTAAAAGGTCTATCTATGGAGTGTTTCCCTTTCCTACTCTCTCCCCCTACACTGTGTGTGGCCAGCAGCCATCAAACTCTCCTCTGCTGCCTCTCTCACAATGGCTGAGCCCTCTGTTCCTGCCCCATCATCTCCTCCCAGTCTCCTTCATCCACCCTCCACTCCAGCCTTGTGTAACTTCTCCTCCACAGTGTCTTCCACTTTCCTGCCTTGGTCTCTTACTCAGAATGTCCTTTCACCGCCTTGCTCCCCCAGCAGCCAGACTCGCCCCTCTTTCGGGGTCCCCTCCAGCATTTTATTTGTACTTCCCTCTTGGTCTCTATCACAAAATACAAATCTCCCGAGGATAGGAATCAGGCCTTATCAATTGATCCAGGAAACATTTTTTTAATACATTGGATCTTTAGCAGATACAAAGATAAATAGAACCTAGTTCCTCCCTTCAGAGAGATCTGATCTAGTACAGATACGTACATAAAAATCTACAGTAAAATGGGTCATGATGCATCTTGTTTTGCTTTGTCTCAAAACTCCCATCTACCAACTCCCTCAATCATGAGAAAAGATTCATTCAGACTAACTAAATGTCTTTTTTTTTTTTTTTTTTTTTTTTGGGACAGAGAGAGACAGAGCATGAACGGGGGAGGGGCAGAGAGAGAGGGAGGCACAGAATCGGAAACAGGCTCCAGGCTCTGAGCCATCAGCCCAGAGCCTGACGCGGGGCTCGAACTCCCGGACCACGAGATCATGACCTGGCTGAAGTCAGATGCTTAACCGACTGCGCCACCCAGGCGGCCCTAAATGTCTTTAAATTATCCCTTGACAGGAACCAGATGATTTTATTAAAGGAGGAACAGAAGAGTCCCAAAAGCTTAGGCTCCAAAAATAGTTTGTCAGTTTCTCAAAACGTTCTGCATAGTTACCCAGTGATCCGAAAACTCCACTTCTAGGTGTGAACCTAAAAGAACTGTCCGTAGAAAAGCTTTTATATGGATATTCCTAGCAGCATTATTCATAATACAAGAGCGAACAACCCAAATGTCCATCAACTGATGAGTGGATAAACAAAATGTGATCTATCCAAATAATGGAGTATTTAGGCATAGAAAGAAATGAAGTAGTGATAAATGCTGCAACATGGATGAACCTTGAAAACACTACCTTAAGTGAAAGAAGCCAGGCACCAGAGGCCACATAGCTTCTGATTCTGTTTATATAAATGTCCAGAATGGGTGAATCCATAAGCACAGAAAGTAAACCAGCAGTTGCCAAGGTCTAGGGAGAGCGGGGGAATGGGGAGTGACTATTAATGGATGCAAGGTTTCTTTCAGGGCTGGGGGGGGGGGGGGGATGATAAAAATGTTCTGGAATTAGAGAGTGGTGATGGTTGTGTGACTTTGTGAATTATACTAAAAATCACTAAATGTATACTTTAAAAGAGTGAATTTTGTGGTACATGATCTCAATTTTTAAAATAATTTAAAACAACAACAAAATATGTGCAGGCCTCAACTAGACACAGAGCCCCAAACCCTCTGCCTCTTCCTCTCCAGCTGTCATGTGCACAGACAGACTTGGACATGCTGATTCCAGAGGCCATCAGGTATCCTTATATACCAGTTCCCAAATACCACAAGAGACCCACTGATGCTTTGAGGTGAAGATGGTTGTGGGAGGGTCTTGATACATGTTCTCATTCACAGTATTGTGTAGTTAATCTCATCCAAGGGCTTTCAATACTATGCTTCTGAAACGATCTGCCTGGGACGGAGGGGTCTCCCAGGATACAGGACTGTCAACTGGTCACCCAAGCTCCTGGGAAGTAGTGAGCAGTGGGTGAAAGGTCTCCAGTCCCCAGTCCCAACTCTGGTCCCTGCCAACAACCACAGCTTCTCTATTTTTACCTGTTTTTCTCTAAAGCCTACTAGGGTTTGTCTACACATCTGCTTGAGGAAAAGAGCTCTGTGGATAAAAAAGGATTTGAAAAAGATTGTCCAAGCCATCATTCTGATCCTTGTCAGCCAAAGCCAGGAGGTCCAGAAACTTAGCATCTTCAGAGACAGGTGTCTAAAGCAGGCGGCAGAATTCGGGGTTGGGGGCTGACAGAGCAAAAGGTCACCTGAATGAGCTCCCGGGGCCAGCAGTGCTGATACCCTGGGCAGGGCTGGCCCGGCTCTTGCCTGCATCCATCACCACCATTCTTCCAATGAGCAAATGTGTCTCAAAGAGGAGAATCTGGAACTCGGTGGAAAGATCTCAGATTTGAAGCTCTTTTGAAACCTGAGAGCTTTATGGGTGGTTTCTGAAGTCCTGTCCAGTACTGACTTTCCATGATCCTAGGCTCCAACAACATTCTACCCACAAACATTTGGCTCTCATCTCTGTAGGCTGAAGGCTTCTTATTTCGAACACCTGTGACTCTGCCAAAGCTTTCCTCCTCTGGTTGTGTGAGCACATTCAGCCCACATTCAGAGTAAGCCAGAGAGTATGAACTCTGCCTTCTGAAGTGGCCTTCCACCAAAATGAATGGGTAATTGGTAGACAAACAGCCCGGGTCCTTTGTTGGTCAGTGGGAGAACTCGGAGGGATGCTCTACAGCATGATAGAGTTCCTCAGAGTACAGCTGACTGAGCACAACTGCCCTCAGGAGTGACCTGCTCAACAATATGCCCTGTATTGTTTGCTGTACCATCTCTCTTCCCCAATTCCCTACTGGTATGTCCAGAAACCACATCCTAAAGAAACTACTTGAACTCAACTCTTCTCAAGGTCTGCTTCTGAGGGAGACACCCAACCAAAAACAGATTCTGTGACATGTTGAATGGAAATAACAATGCTAAAAACAAACAAGCAGCCCACAGCAATTCTATGGGCATCACCCAAAGTGGAGCTCAGGCTTGGTTGGGCCAACAGTGGTTGGGAGTCAGCCTGCACAATGCACTACACTTATAATTCCCTTTAATATAATAAAAAGGACTGAATTAAAAGAAATGATTATGCAGCTATTTGCAAAACATAAATGGTTCCATGGATGCTTTTAAAACCTGTGATTCAATGAATAAAAGCTACTCACTTATAAAAGGCCTGGTTCTCCACCCCACACTTCCAAAGATGTTTGCAGGCAGCTGGTGTTGAAGTATGGAATGCCAACATGGCTTTTTTCTAATAAAAAAGACAAAACAAGACAACAACAGGCATGTTAAACATAGTTTATGTTTTTCATGTTGCATCCCACCACCTACTAAACAAATTGAAAGTAATTTATGCATTACTATGGTCTTAAAAGTGTTGTTGGGGCACCTGGGTGGCTCAGTTGGTTGAGCATCCAACTCTTGATTTCGGCTCAGGTCATGATCCCAGGGTTATGGGATCAAGCCCCATGTCAGGCTCTATGCTGAGCACAGAGCCTGTTTAGGATTCTTTCTCTCTCTCCTTCTGCCCCTTCCTACCCCTGCTTGCATGCACTTTCTCTTTCTCTAAAACAAAAAAATAAATAAATAAAAGTGTTTTTGAAATGGTGTCTCCCCTTCCCTCACCCTTTGGAGACATCATGAATCTATCTGGGCCCTGTTTCTAACAAAAACAACAGCCTCACAATCCTTATCAACACTCCAGGAATCACTCACCTCTCGGTCAGACTTGGATTCCTTTAAAAATTTATTTGCCATCCTTGAATAACCAGTGCTTGTACTGAAAACTAGGGTTAAGAAAATCTGCAGACTTCCAGACCCAGCTCTGAGGCTCAAAGTTTCTGTAATGGCCTCCTCTCAAATGTGTTCCCTGATGAACCCAACCTACAACTGGTAACTTCTTTATTTGAAGACTCCTGGGGAGTATGGACTCTATTCATGAAACTGTAGACAGCAGTCATTGATTAGCCAGCTTTGGAAGTATTCTTTGCTTGTTTCATAAATCTATATTTTGGCAGATTACAGAGGTAGGAGGTGGTTCCATTTTATTTTATTTTAATTTTAAATTCCAATTAGTTAACATAGAGTGTAATATTAGTTTCAGGAGGAGGCTCCATTTTCGATTTCTCAAAGTCTATCCAAGGATATTTTTTTACACAGCAGTATATGGTCCAGCATTGCTCACTGACTTTGGTCTTTAAATGTGTAAACCCACTATCTGTTTACCTCTCAGATGTTCAGCATAGAGCTTCCATTAGCATCATTAAATTTCAAAGCGGTGGTGCCCTGGGGCTACAACACTAAAGGCACATTTTATGCCTGTGTCTCGCTCACACGCATGCACACACGCACACACAACTACAGGTAATTCAAAAGCAGTATCTGACCTCCTTCTGGGTGCCAATCACGTAAAATGTCTTCCCTTCAAACTTCAATTTGCAGACATCTGGCCTAAGAAAAGAAAATCTCTTTGGGTGAGATGCAAACAAAAAAAACAAAAAACAACAACCCTGGCAGCTAACCAAGGTACCTGGGTTTCCCAGAGGAATCTGGCTGACTCACAAATACCAAGCAGACTGCAATGAAACAAGATATTATCTTATCATCAGTGAAGGCCTAATGAGCACCAAAAAGCCCCCAAGTGAATTATACAGCAATTTTCTTCCCAAGAGAGGATCCAGAGGCAGCTCAGAATTATTTATTCCATTTTTTACAGTCAAGCTGCCTCTTTCTTCCAAGGAGCTCTGGGGGTTTCGTGAACATTAACGACCAAAACAATATTAACTGGCCAGCCCACTTTGCAAGGTAGGAAGAATGTGATCATTTCAGGTTCGGGTAATGAAACGACACGGACTCACAGTATCTGTCTCTCTCACCCTTTCATATCCATCAAGGAACACACACGACATTGCAAAATTTTCATTTCTGCTCTCTCTGTTCATGAAAGAATAGTTTTATTAGAGATTTAGATGTTCAAAATTGTGAGGACAACTTGACACATTGTACTCAGAAGAGTGATGTCTGGTTTTATCTTTTTTTTTTTTTTAAATTTGTTTTTTTCAACGTTTATTTATTTTTGGGACAGAGAGAGACAGAGCATGAACGGGGGAGGGGCAGAGAGAGAGAGAGACACAGAATCGGAAACAGGCTCCAGGCTCTGAGCCATCAGCCCAGAGCCTGACGCGGGGCTCGAACTCCCGGACCGCGGGATGGTGACCTAGCTGAAGTCGGACGCTTAACCGACTGCGCCACCCAGGCGCCCCTGTCTGGTTTTATCTTAAGGAGCTGCTCAGTTAAAATCTGCCTGAAACAGGGACCCTAGGTCACCTCCTTGGTGAGAAGATATATGTAAAGAGAAGAGACAATTCTATTTCTATTCCTTTGATCTAATTCCTAGGAGACTGATATGTGCCCCTGTGCTTTTCCTGGGGGAAAAAGAACAGTGTGGTCACATTAAGCGGTTCAAACTTAGGAGAGCATTTGCAAGAGTGACAGAGTTCAATGGATGTTAAAAAAACAAAACAAAACAAAACTAGGATTAACGTAGAAATCAAATTTGTTTTAGAAACATGTCCACAGCTGTTCCAAACACACGTGCCTAACTAGAGGCTGGAAAGGGGTGGGGAAGACATCAAGCACCCCACCATGAACTCCAAGATGCACAACCCAGAAACAAATGGTCCGGGGATTGTCCATCTCAATTCTTCTGTGGACCCAGGAAGAAACAGAAGCCCAAAGGGCAGAGACTTGCAATTAATCTGCCCTGGACACCTGTCAGGTTCTCCCCTATCTACTTCAGAGTTCAAGCCATTCAGAAACCTGACAATCCAGGTTGTGGTCCTAGGGTAGGATTGGAGAATTCCCCAAATTTTCCATGCTTCCCAAAGTCAGTAGGAATTCCTAGGGAGCTTATTCTGGAATGGCCTGAAGGGTGATTAATAAATATCCTTCTTTACAACGTGCGGAAAACACAGAGAAGAAAACTATTCACCCCACCATGCTACCCATACACAAAATGTCACAGTTCATGAATCCCACCACTCATGACACTGTTGCATCTGATTCTCCTCCATCTCCCCTCCTCCCTGGAAGGCAGCCAGAAATAACTGACTCCCACCTTATGGATGAGTACACAGAGATTCAGAAAAGCCAAGAGGTTTATTACAGGTAAGTTTTGAGAATGCTCAGTGTGGAAAAAGAGAACAAGTGGGCAAGGAGGGGAGCTGAAAGTAGGAACTGAACAAAAGGCAATGATAAAGAGGTCAAGGAAGAGATTGGTGAAATTGGGGATCTCAGAAAGAGAGGGCTGGTCATAAGGAAGAGAAAGTGGTGCAGGAGCGGAGTGGACATTAACTGGCTAAAGCTAACCCAGCAGAGAAGGTTTGAGGGGGGGGGGGGGCCCCCCTGCCAGGAGGACAGTGCACAAAGAGAGGGTGTTGATACGATAAACGGGTGCTAGAAGGAATCCTGAAGGTAACAGAACCTGGAAACCAAGGTTCAGGTAAGTATAAGAGCATTTCCAGCCCAAGACTGAAGATGGATGCCCACTGACCCGTCAAGAACAACTTCAGACCACAGGGGTGAGCCCACCACCCAGTGAGACAGGATGGGGATGACAAACCTCTCAAGGGCCATCAGGGAAGAAACCAAATCAGGCTGAAGGTATGAACAACACTGAGCCTTTACAATATTCCACATACATTCAGCCTTCTCGCTCTTTGCCCAAACCATCCTCCTCCCTGATTCAACCCAGCAGGTGCTGCTGGTCATGTACCCTGCTCCACCCTCCCACTTCTGTACTGATGTGACTCAAGGTGACATGTTCATACAGATGATGCTCTTCTCAGCTGCAAGAGGTGGGTCTTGATTTGACCAACCCAGTCATGGCGTCCCCACTCTTCTCAGAAGGATTGGTTTAAGTAGGTGCGTGTAACCTAATCCTAGCCTATTAGATACATGGGAAGTCTCCTACAGGGGTTTTTGTTAAAAAAGTGATCATTGTTTTAATAGGAGACACATGGAAGGGGTGCTCTCCTCCAGGTAATGGGTATTGCTGTATGAAGATGGGATGAACAGAGTTGCATGTGTGGCCATCTTATGAGCATGAACCTGGAGACAACAGCCACTCCCCTGGGATGACAGAGAAGAAAATGGGAGACCCAGATCCTTCATGGTGTTGTCAGGTAGTTAAGTTAAAGGATCATGGAAATGCCTGACCTCTGGAACTTTTGCTATGTGACATAACCTCTTATCTGTAAGCCACTGTGAGGAGATAGTTCTGTTACTTTGAGCCAAAAGCATCTTCACTGATATACTGGATACCATAGGATGAGTCTGCAACAAGGATTTAACAGAAGACAATTGGAGAGAAGTGAGCAGAAGACGGTCCTGAGTTATTCAAGTGAACTTGCACCTTTACCCTGCCCTGACCAACCCTAGGGTCACCCCTCTGGCCAGACCAGCAGCTACTGGTGAGGAAACACTGGACACTTTCTCTTTGGAGACAGAGCTCCTGAGCCCAAGACACACTCTAGGTCTCCTGAGGTCTAGGGCAACCTAGATTGGCTTTTATTTATAGATGAATAATCCCTTCATAATGACTCTCCACAGCAAAGAAATGAATTCTAAGCATTCTACCAGACATTTCCAATACACATTCCCAAAGGGGTTCCCCTTTCTCCAGACATTTACAAACAAACAAACAAACAAACAAACAAACAAACAAATCAAAGGCTGGGAAAGAAAAACAAGATTAAGAAAAATGGTAAGCCAGTTTCCCAAAGAAGTACTTACCATTTTATCAAATGGATTCTCTTATTTCCCTGAAATACCACAAAACCTGCTGCAGTGAATCCTAAAAATGTTGTTGTGCCTGTTGAATCCTGAAAAAAAAAAAAAACAGAAACAAAAACATCTAGATTGAGAAATATAAAATAAATGATAAATGGTATGCTCATTCATCTTCCTCCTGGGTTAATTTCAGGTTAATTCCATTGATTATAGCAATAAACTAAGTTTCTAGATGGGACTTCCAAGGATAATACTTCTAAAATCTAGGGAAGGTCTGGGAATATGTAGCTTTTTCCTTCTACCTCTCCAGGAACATCCTGGAAAAATACAGATTAGTCACAAACTACTATGTCTATTTCTAACTGTGTCCTGGGGCCACCTGAGTGCTCAGATCTGCCCTGTAATGTGGGCAAACTATTCTCAGTCATCAAGAGCCCCAAAACCAAAGAGGCTATGAAACCAAAGCCCTGAATATCTAATTTAACTTCATTCAATTCCACATAATATTTCTGGCAATTTTAACATAAAGAAAGGTCCAGAAATGCCTACTTTGCTTCTAGCCTCAACCAGAAAAATTAAGCATAGATCACTAAAGGCAAAGGAAAGACAATAACAAAAATCAAGTCCATTTCCAAGTAACAAGTAAAACAAACAGAGAGGCTCAAAATTGTAGATTAAATCTAATTTGCTAAATGGAATAAACTGATTTATACCATTACTAGGAAGAGGATCCTGGCCAGTACGCTAAAATAATTGCATGGGCAGAGCAAGAAGCCCATGCCAATGTGAACAAGTACCTGCTGTAGTCATCTGGAGAGCCTGCTCTGCACCCCCACAGATCCTGAGGTGATTGGGCGGCAGAAGTAGATGAAGCTACCCAGGTGCTTCTAATGAACAGCCTGCACTAAAAGCTATTGACCTAGTACTTTTTTTTTTTTAATTTTTTTTTTTCAACGTTTATTTATTTTTGGGACAGAGAGAGACAGAGCATGAACGGGGGAGGGGCAGAGAGAGAGGAAAACACAGAATCGGAAACAGGCTCCAGGCTCTGAGCCATCAGCCCAGAGCCTGACGCGGGGCTCGAACTCATAGACCGCGAGATCGTGACCTGGCTGAAGTCGGACACTTAACCGACTGCGCCACCCAGGCGCCCCTGACCTAGTACTTTATCAAACACTGTTAGCTGGTACCATATGGGTAAAGAAATGTTCCGGTAGGACTCAAGAACTTACCTTTAAGAGCCTGGCTGATATAAATGCTTAGTTTAGGATTCTAGTTAGTGTCTGGTTGATGCGTGGCTAGTGTAGGGTACGGAAAGAAGAAAGCTGCTTTCACGGACCATTTCTGGAAAATGTGTGCATCATCTTGGGGGCTTGTTAAAAAAGCATATTCCCCCACTGCACCCCCAGAGATTCTGATTCAGTAGCTCTGGGGTGGACCCCAAGTGATTCTAATACATGCTTAAGAAAAATACTGTCAAACGATACGAACAACGGAAACAGGAAAAACAATTATTCCTAATGTCAGAATATAATCTTAAGTCTTTTTTTTCTTCTACCGTCCCGATTTTCAAGAGTTCGTTGTTGCTGACAATGGTCTTGAAAATCTGTCGGGATCCCATAACTTCTCAGGGGTAGAATCATCCACTTGATGGATAGATGGATGAATCATATGTGTTAATTGAGGAAAACTTGGCCACTACATAGCAATTAGCAAGCTATTGGGAGGCTAAAATGGAGAAAATCAACTACCAGAACACGACACTGCAGCCTACTGTTGTCCCTTCCAATTAGGGGCAATGGATCAGGCTGTAGAAATATCCTGCATACCAATTAACTCTCTTGTGGGCAAAACAATCATTATATGTTGGCCTGCTATGAGGGGCACTCACCTTGCATGGGTGGGGGTCCACCCCATAGGTTTCCAAAGTGTGAGCTTTCAGGAGTAAGTTAAATTCAGCAACAGGTGGGCTCTGGCCTCTAAAATCACACGAGAATAGTTTAGGGTGTTAATACAGAAGATTATAGAAACATAGAATCCCTTCATTCAATAAAATGTGATATCCTAAACTAAAAAAAGAGAGACATCCCTACATAAATGGTAATCAGTAAGACTGATCACTATTTCTCACCATGAAGAGCCCTTTGCTAAGAAACCTAAGCTCATGTTCCCTGGCTAATTGTTTCATAATAAACCTACATGTACTCTGAGGACTCCAGTGACCTGTACAGTTAATCGACATTATCAAGTTACCAATAAGTAAGCCTTGCAAATTCAATCTTAATATGAAATAGAAGTCAGCATCTGTTCTTTCCTGCTCACTTAAAAAGATTATACAGGGTAAATACCATTCCTTTTTGCTCAGGGTAAAATACAGGCAATCCTGTTACCCTACCAACAAGCCTGAACAAAGCCATCTGGTGGGACAAACTGTCAACCATTCCACTGGAAAGCTCTGGATTTTGAAAGGAAATCTCAGCCACTAATCCTAGCAGTGTCCTCCAGGGTGGTAAACAAGGTCTTGGCCTCAGCAAGGGAGAAAGGGGCTGCAATACAGATGGCTGTAAAGCCTTTTGGGGCTAAATTCCAAAGCAGGATGGTGCAGCATTCCAAAGACTCCACTTTGACTAATGTTAATATCCCACATGTATCTTCGAGAATCCAAACCGTTCCCTAAGGATAAATATGTAACCCTAACAACCAAGTAGAGTTTGCTAAAGAAAACAACAGGAATGTGTTTTTATTTCCAAAACCTAAGATTACATTGTAATATTAAATCTATTTCCACCCATGCTTCCCCCCATAGATGTATTTCCTCCCCTAGCCATCAAGACAACTAAATCATCGTGCCTCTAAATCAAAACAGTATGCCATCTACCTTCTCCCTAAAGCCTTTTGAGATCTTCTCTTTACCCTGAGTGACTGAAATTCCACTATGATATGTCTAAGGAGTATCTTTACTCATCATGATCAGCACTGTGGGGATACTTTTAATCCAATGATTCATTTTTCTTTGGCTATTTCTTTTCATCTCTTCCCAACCTCCTTCCTCACCAACTTTTATTTCTTTTCTTTCTCTTCTCACCTTTGAGAGACCAAAGTAAATGGATATTGAACCCCCTAGGTCTATCCTCCATGCCTTATAACCTTTGTTTCATTCTCTAAATCATTCTTTTTGTACATTCTTTATCATTTCTTAATTCCAACTTCCAACTTGCTCATTTATTCTTCAGCTGCATGCATTTTGCTTTTATTCCCGTTTATGAGTTTTTTAAATATAAATATTGCATTTCCAATGTAATATCTAATTGGCTCTGGAAATAGCTGCCTATTCTTATTTTATGCAATAAATTCCTTTTATTCCTCTGAGGAAAAAAAACACATGGTTTCCTTTAAAATCCAATCCTGTTTACACCGTTAATGCTGTTT
The DNA here is from genome assembly GCF_014898765.1 of Herpailurus yagouaroundi. Classification (NCBI taxonomy): domain Eukaryota; kingdom Metazoa; phylum Chordata; class Mammalia; order Carnivora; family Felidae; genus Herpailurus; species Herpailurus yagouaroundi. The sequence continues at coordinate 7,099,838 of NW_024412432.1, read as the reverse complement.
TCTTGGTGATGGTCTTCGGTTTACTGAGTCAGAATCTCTCATTCACGGAGTTGGTTTCCTTAAGTGTTTGGCAATTCATGGATGGGCATTCGTTTTTATATTTGATATTATTTAATGCAGTGACCTCTAGAGGTTGTAGGGAAGGAGTGGGTGGTGGGGCATGCCATCTGGGAAGAGTGTGTGTTAGTAACTTGATTTTAAACTGAAAGTTGTAGTTTCTCCAAGTGTTGCTCACACACAGGGTACTTCCAGCCCAAGCCCCGCTATTGCCCATGAGGAACCAGAGAAAGAGGTCAAAGCTTCCCAACTGTGCCAAATGTAGTTTTGCACTCACCATGATGGCCAACCTGGGTATCTGTTGCCTGAAGCACCCAGAACCACTCCTACCCTACATATGTATTTAACCTGAATTTGCTCCATCTATTTCCCGTCTTCCAGAGACACTGTAGGACTTCTGATCCAAAAATGGTCCACAAATGGTATACTTTCCTGCATCTGCTTTCTAGTACTTTTTCTATTATCCATAGGGACTTGGAGAGGGAAGAAAAGGTAGCCATATGTGTTCTTTTCAAAGAAGAAATAATTTTTAATTCATCCTTTACAGAACATATTTCTGAGGGATTGACTCAAACACCTGCTTTAAGAAAATAAAGTCTTTCTAAAGCCTTTCAGGCTTTCCTCTTCTTTGGTCTTAGTGTTCTAAAGTTTTGCCATGATATATATAAAAACAGCATCTTTATTCATCCTGATCAGCACTGTATTGGCCCTTTCAATACAATTCCTATCTTTCTTTGATTCTTTTCAAGTCACAGTCACTGTTAATTATTTCTCTTCCTGATACCATAACAATAGGTTCAGAAAAGTCACCAACTATATTGATGAGGAAGGGAAAAGGGATTTGGGGGAAAGTTTTCTCAAAACATGCAGGTATTTCTCCATAGCTCTCGTGCAAGTTCCAGTAGTAATAGCTTCTCTTTCACTGAAAAATAAGTCATTAAATCCAAATATTGGATGCCATTTCCTTCCCTGCCACACATTCTCACTCGCTCACTCACCCAGAGGCTCATAGCACCCTCTGACGAGGGGCAAAGCACAGAGCTAAGCCATCCGGCATCTGGTAGCCCTCAATGCAGAACTTCAGTCTAATGGCCCAGATGGAGGCCAAAGGGAACCAGGACCCCAGGGCCAGAGCCAAAGTAGCCCAGGCCATTAGCTCTGCTGGGGATAATCCTGCTTGACATGAAAGGGCTCTACTCCGTCCCACACTAATAAGAGCTCCTCCTCGCTCCTGAGAGCTGGCCATTCTCCCCAGTGGTTACATTGTCAGCACCTCTGAATAAAGAACATGGTGTTTATTCTTAAAATCCAAGTTTGGTTTTAAAGCAGACCCCTCTTTTCTATTCAGTCTGGGAACACGTTAACCATGAAAGGTTGTAATTTGGAAGTTCACATTGGAAAATGAATGGGTTCTGCTCGCCTGGGTGGTCTGACCACTTTCCTGTCCTTTGTAAATCTGACAGGCATCTGATTTCTAGTTGCAAACACTCAACCACAGATGGAAGCAGGTGCAGTGCCACACAGCTCCAGAGGAGGGGCTGCCATTAAACTCAAAGACCTCTACTCACTGGGAGATCACATCCAGGGTGTGAAATGGGAAGCCCTAGTACAGGAAAAGATTTCAGCAACAGGTGCAAAAAAAAAACAAACAAACAAAAAGGACTTCTATGTAGAATTTGGTTTAAACTCCAACAAAACAATAAACAATAAAATTTAAAAAAATTTTTTTTCAACGTTTATTTATTTTTGGGACAGAGAGAGACAGAGCATGAACGGGGGAGGGGCAGAGAGAGAGGGAGAC
>NW_024412432.1:7012326-7097880 GCF_014898765.1 Herpailurus yagouaroundi | reverse complement strand
AGTCGGACGCTTAACCGACTGCACCACCCAGGCGCCCCAAAAATATAAAAAATATATGTATATAGATATATATATGTCTGTGTGTGTGTATATATATACATATATCTCTCAGAAGAAAAATTAGCAAGACTTAAATAGGCACTTCATAAGATATCCAAATAGCCTACAACTATGTGAAAATGTGCTTAACCTCCTCATGATCAGCAAAATGCAAATTAGAACTATGAGAAATCATTTATACATCATCTATACATTATATACGTTTAAATAGCTAAAATTTAAAACACAGTACCAAACACTCACAAGGATTTGCAGAAAAAGCAACTCTTATACTGCTGGTGGGACAGCAATTTGGTAGAACTATGTGGGAAATTGGCATTATCTACGAAAATTCAACATGTTTACCTTGTAATACAGCAATTCCATTAATAGTTTTATATGCAACAAACTTGTGCCTGCTGCACCAAGAAATACATAGAATTTTCATAGTAGTGCCATTTGTAGTAGCAAAAAAATAGGAAACTCAAATGTCTATGCACAAGAGAATGGATAGACAAAGGAATGCTCAACAGCCACAAAATTAAATGAATTAAAGCTACATACAACATGGGCAACTATCACAAAGATAAAACTGAACAAAAGAGGCCAGATATAAATGAATACACACTGAACGAATTTATTTATATGGCTTTTAAAAATGAGTACAACACAACTAACGTGTTAAAAGTCATAGAAGAGATTCCCTTTGGAGAGGAGAGAGAAGGTAAATGTTGAGAAGGGGCAGGATAGGAGTTTCCGGGCTGTTACCAATCCTCTCTGACTTGGGTGGTAGTTATACACATTTGCTTTGTGACAATTCATCTAGCTTTACATTTATGTTTTGTGCACTTTCCTGAATCCGTTTCTATTTCCATTTTAAGAGCATAAGACAAAAAAAAAGGTGATGAAGCACTGAGAACCCTCACGTACTATGGGTGTGAGTGTCAGCTTGAGAAACCCCATTAACAAACAAGCCACCACTTCCTAGAAAAGCGAACACCATACAAAGTCTACAGCCTTACAAATTCTACACACGGGTTTCTACCTAGGCTAGGAACTCCTTTACATATGCTCCCATGAGAATTATTCAAGAAACCATAAAGACTTTGTAATAGCAAAAACCTGGAAATAACCCAAATGCCCATCAACAGAATGGATACATAAAATGTGACATGTTCATATCATAGTGTATTAGTTACAAAGAAGTACAAATAAAGACCTATGGCTACAGTCATCTGCTTGGAAGAACCTCAAAAACAATGTTGATGGGGAAAGTAAGATGCAAGAATAGAGTAGGATCCCATTTATGTGAAAGTCAAACACAAAGCAATGCATTATTTAGTGATAAATATCAAGTACACTTAACGAAAGCAAAATAAGAGAATGAATACCTCCAAATTCAGAACAGTGCAGAGGAGGGAAGGAGGTGATCTGGGAGGGGTGCACCCGAGATTTCAGGGCATCTGGTGATATTCTAATTCATAAACAGAGTGAGCAGGTCATGGGTGTTTTTTCAACTATTCTATATTTTTTAAGGTTTTTAAATTTATTTTTGAGAGAGAGAGAGAGAGTGAGTGAGTGTGTGCATGAACAGGGGAGGGACAGAGAGAGAGGGACACACAGAATCCAAAGCAGGCCCCAGGCTCTGAGCTGTCAGCACAGAGCCTGATGCAGGGCTCGAACTCACACTGCGAGATCATGACGTGAGCCAAAGATGCTTAACCGACTGAACCACCCAGGAGCACCTCAACTATTCTTTAAATTACACATATATTGTATATAGTCTTATGTGCTATATATTTGCAATGGTGGAAAAAAAAGGAATAATTCCTGTCCTTTTAATAAAATAATTATTGAAAAAAATATCATTCAGTCTAAAAGTACTGCTGAACAAAACAGGATTAGGAACATAACAGATAGGCATGCTGGGCTACCTTTTACTAAACTCTACTGTTCCAAGTGAAATATAATCATTTCTGTTGCAAAGCAATATATGTATTTTGTCACTTAGCACTCATAAAGGAGAAATTCTTATCATTTTATAGATGAGGATTCTGACACTCGAAAAGTAACTAGCTCAAAGTTCCTCAACTAGTAAATGCTGAGGTGAAGTTCACTGCTCAGTGCCTTTGCCACCATCACTGCCAACATGATATGGTCATGCCATCGCACAGCACATCAAAATTAAATGGTTTCTATCAGTTCTTATAAAAACCCTTTTTCAAACTCTACACACTGCATCTTATCAGTGATGAAGCCATCCATCTGAGGTGCCTGATATTCAGACCTGATGAGAGCAGTGAGGTCTCAGTTTTAATCTGGGTCAGAGATCCCCAAACTGAAGCCCATGGGCTAAATCGGGACCACTGCCAGGTTTTGTATAGCCCTTGAGCTAAGATTGGTTTTTCCATTTTTAAATGGTTTAAAACAATCGAACAAAGAATACTTCTTGACCCATGAAAATTATGTAACATTCAAATTTCATTACCATAAACTCTTACTGGAACACAGCCATACCCATCTGTTTGCATACTGTCTATGGATGTGGTCATGCTCCAACAGCAAGACTGAGAACTTGCAACAGAAATCATATGTTCTGGGGGCCGCTGGGTGACTCAGTTGGTTAAGCATCCAACTTTGGCTCAGGTCATGACCTCACAGTTCATGGGTTTGAACCCCGCGTCAGGCTCTGGGCTGACAGTTCAGAGCCTGGGGCCTGCTTCGGATTCTGTGTCTTCTCTCTCTGTCCCTCCCCTGCTCACACTCTGTCTCTTCCTCCCCAAAATAAGTAACCATTAAGAAATCATATGTTCTCCACAGCCTGAAGTGTTTATTAAGCAGCCAAGTATAGAAAAAGTTTGCTGAATTCTGAAGGGTAGGAAGTGAACACAGAAATAGAAAACAACTAAAGCTGATCTCCTTGATTCCATAAAATGAAGGTAAAAATAGTGCCTACACCTTGAAGATGTGGTGTACAGAGTAAGAGGTTGACAGATAAAAAGCCAGCAGACTAATGCCTGGCACAGGGTATGGCCTCCCCTCCCCCTCTGAACAGCATTAGTTCAGCACGTGACTGAAATCAGAATCATGAGGCTGAGGGAAATGTCAGGAAGCATGTCAAGATATTCACACCAAAGCAAAGACCCCTCTTTAAAATAAAAGTCCTCAAGTGGGTATCATTTGCCTTGGGTTTGATTGCAGATCTCCAACAGCTAAGCACTGAAAAGACCTTATCTAAAAAAGTCAGACACAGAGAAAGGCTAACTGCAAATGTTCAGAGTATAAAGATGTACAAAACCATGGAGGAAAGATGGAGACCCCGATGACACTGGAAACTGAGTCTCCCTGACTCACGGAGGAAGAAGCCAGTGAGTGATCAGGTTTTCAGGAAGACACTAAGACCAGTTAAACAAATTTGTTGTGCCTACTCAGATCTCCCTCTGGACATTTGTTTCTGTCAAAAACTCTTTTTGGTAACGGAAAATAATGATTTCTATCCTTTGAATCTTACATCCGAAACTGTTCTGCTAAGATTAATAGTGTCTCTAACGAGACATTTAGATGAAACACCAGTGATTAGGTGAATTCTGTAAGAGCTAACAATTCTCTAAAAATATGCTTTCCTAATAAATTAGGTGAGGTCGAGTAATCGTGTATTTAGCCATCTATCTCCCTTCTACCTACCTGGTATTCTTTTTTTTTCCAAAAGGAACACTCTTATTATCTGTGTATGATAATTAAACGGGGTGTGGGTCTTGCCAGCAAGGATCTGGATTGCTTGGAGCATGGTTGGCAGGAAGGGGCGGACTTGGTTCCACCTGATCCATTCAGGTCTTTGAGATGCAGAATTAAACTCAGCAAAGTAGAATTCTCAAGTGAAGTTAGATTAGGTTTTGCTGTAACTTGGTTGAAAACTTTAGATTTTACTCACCACTGGCTTCAAATGCTTGACAGTGCTCTCAGAACTTACCCTTCAGCAGGGCTTGGGATCTTAGCACCCATTAGACTCCACAGAGAGTTCTCTATGCTTTATAGGATTGCTGTCAACGTTTTGAGCTTCAAGGAGTCTCCTTTGCTTTCTAGAACCATCACTGGCCCTCTGCCCCTCAGAAGGACCTCCCTGTGGTCCTTTCTCTGCTGTTGGCAAGAGCTATGCTGTGCTGGATGAATGTCTGGAGTGTCTTGCAAGAGTTTCACTCACCTACCTCTCTGATCCTGTCCAACTTCTTCCCTCTTCGCTTGGTGAAGGTCTAGGGCCAAATGGTGGTGGGAAAGTGCAACTCACTCTGTAGCTGGAGTCTTTGTGGTCTCAATCCGTTAAGTCAGCCCACTCATGGCCATCAAAGGCTCATTAAGGATTTGGCTAGCTCCCCTTGACCCCACCTAAGGCATATTCCTCCCTCTCCTCCTCCTCCTCCTCCCATATCATCAGAAGTGAAAGCAAGTGCAGGTCTCTACTGTCCTAGGAAAGACATTCTGGATTTTAGTATTTAGGTTTCTTTTCTCTCAGATTGGTTTCAAAAATAGTATTCTGTAGTCTACGTAGCTTGTGGTGTTAACTTGGTGTTAGGGGAAATCAATGTCTCATGCTTTTCTATGTCCTAACTAGGAGTGAGAGTCCCCATTTTGTCATTTCTATTTGTTTACTTAGAGAGGAACATGATCTCTTGCAAACTCCTTGGGGACCACTGGGAACCATTCTTATGAGAGCATTAGACAGAACACTACTCATTTGGGTAACTGCCATGCTATGAGGGAGACGGTGGTAATGCCCGGGGGCCTGGCAAGGGCAAAGCTTCCAGAAGAGCAGCCTCTTAGGAAGATGTGCAGGAAAACTCAGGTTTTAGGTCAAGGTCTATTGCTTCTTATCTGTATAAATTAATTTTCAGGCATCCGTTTCCTTATTGGTACAAGAAGATAGTCTCAAACTCAACCAACAGAGGGAGAAGGTGAATGAGCCAAGCAGGGATGGTGGCGATTTGGAGAGCAAATGAGTCTCCTACAGAGAACTGATGCTGAGCTCTGGCCAAGCACTGCTGCATAGGAGAAGGTCTGGCCTTACCAAATCTCCCAGGCACAAGTAAAGCTGGGGCTTTATGGCAACTGATGCCATTTTGAAAAATGTATTTGGCCCAAACACCATACATCTGAGTCACAGCATAATTCAACAACTGTCATTTTATAACCCCTGCTTTGGACTCCAAGAGTCCCACAAGTGCAATAACTGAGTGTCAAGTTTTTGGCTTTTGGTTAGTGACTTCTTGATATTCAAAGGCTCTAGGTGGTAGTTGTAGCTGTGTATGACCAATAAAAATAAGGAAACAAGTTAATTGTTACTTTGTGAATATTGTTTTTTAGATAAAATCTTTCAAAACATGAGGGCATGGGAGAGTATAGATGATGAAGGGGATCCCAGCTTGGTGGTGAAGCAGTTGAGGATCAGTGGGCTAGGTCATCCAACACGACCACAGTTTCTGACACAGAGTTGCCTTTTAATAAGTATTTGTTGCATCAATAGATGAACAAATAGATGTATGGATGAATCATGAACGGGTGCATGGGTGGACGGACAGATAGATGGATGCATGTCTGAGTCATGAATGGGTACGTGGATGGATAGACAGATAGATGCATGAATGAATCATGGATGAGTATGTGGATGGACAGAGGGACCACTGGATGGATACACTGTTATAAGCTCATCTAAAGTTCAAAAAGTCTTTGACTATGTCTAATTTTTTTTACATTTATTTATTTTTGAGAGACAGAGACAGAGCACAAGTGGGGGAGAGGCAGAGAGAGAGGGAGACACAAAATCTGAAGCAGGCTCCAAACTCTGAGCTGTCAGCACAAAGCCCAACACGGGGCTTGAACTCACAAAGCGTGAGATCATGACCTGAGGCGAAGTTGGACGCTTAACCAACGGAGCCACCCAGGCGGCCCTGACTATGCATAATTTACATGTCACATGTTGGGGGGGATCAAAGAATGTATTAAGTCATGGCTGATTCAAGCTGTCAATACCATCCTTCTCCCCTTCTTCAAAGCCATGTTGCACTTTGATGACTTTGCTCTTTCTCCTTTCAAGTCACTGTAGCTAGATTTTACCTGTATAAAAATGCTGGTGGCTTGGGTGCATACATGACACACACATGATTTGCCGATGGCCCAACCCTCCCTAGAAATGTCCCTGACTCTAAGCCACATACTACAAGGATTCAGTTTTTACAGGAGGAGCACTTGATGCCAAGTAATTCCCTCTTCCAATTCCTATGCCAAATAACTACAGAGAATGGAAATGGATTTGATGATCTTTCAGAGAGAGAGAAAGAGATTCTAGGGCTTTAAAATGAGAGACTTGAGAAAAGAAAGGGCACAGGAAGGAGGTAGTAGAGATGATTAAAAGCACATCTTAAGAAAGATTAGAAGTTGTACAGTAATCTGATCTTTCCCATTTTCCTTTTATACAATAAACGCTCTTCCCCAAGCTGCACAAAAAACATTTCCTGAGGGGTCTCTTGTAATCTCTTCATCAGAAGCACAGGTAGAGGGTATTTATCATTGCAGATCACTTATTTCTAGAAGACTAGACATTTTTGACACTATAAATCCTTGCCAGGAAGCACATGATTTACAGAGAATGTGAATTTTGAAAAATAAAAAGGTAATGACTCTGTATGAAATATACTCAGTGTCATTATTGCTTCCAGGACAAGCCTCACTGCATCAGATCATTATGGTGGTAGCTAATTGGATGATTTTTCTGCTTTTTAAGGACAGGGAATATACTTCATCAAAACCACTTCACCACCAAGTGAGACTTTTGAATATTTGAAAGCTGATGACCTGTGCCTGAAGCTAATCCAAATGTCTTTGCCTCTAATGAGAAATCTGATAAACTGGTATTGAGAGAACCAGCTGAGTAGAAAGTGTAGGAAAACCTCCAGAGAAGCCTCTCAGGGTTCCTGATAGTAAAAATCAATCATATTCTTGATCATCAACCCTCAGGACTAATGGAATGGGTATTCCATTCCCTTCTAACCCACATGGCCATGATTAAAGCTGTGGAAAACAGTAACAAAGACAGGCAAAAAAATAACAGAATTGTCACACCCCTAGGGATTGTGGCAACAGCTCCTTCCGGCCACCAGAGGGCTCTGGAAGGAAGAATAACCTATTGCTAAGCAGCCCCAATGCTAGGACCTCATTTCTGCGTACCACACTCAAATGAAATCTGTAAATCATAAGAGATTCTTTCTTACACGTAGTTTTAAAAAATACTGATCTTTTGTCTTAGAATTATCTACAGAGGCAGGACAGTGAAGCAGAAATTGATTTTCCAGACCTGCTCTACCATGTGTTCAGAGCAGGAGTCCCCAAACTAGCACCCATGGGTCAAATCTGGCCCACCATCTGTTTCGTCAATCAAGTTTTATCGAATCATCACCCACTAATTTATGTGTTGTTTAGGTCTTCTTTTTGCTCTACAAAATCATAGCTAAGTGGCTGTAATAGAGATCCCACGTGACCCAGAAAGCCAAAAAATTTATCTATCCGTGATCAAGAAGAATCATTCAGCCTCAGTGAGTTTTAGCCCTAATCTGTATTCAATAATATGAATCGCATATCCCTACATCCTCTAGTTTACAAGTTAGTAGGTGGCCCAATGATGCCTGTATAAAAATCTCTCTGAATAAAACACTCTTCACTGCACACCTATCAGAATGACCAAAATCAAGAATGCTGAAAACACCAAATGCTGGTGAGGAGGGTAAGTGGAGCAACAGAAACTCTCATTCATTGCTGGTAGGAATGCAGCCACTTTGGAAGATTGGTGATTTCTTTCAAAACTAAACATACTCTCACCATACAATCCTGCAATTGCATTCCTTTGTATTTACCAGAGGGGTTGGAAATTTATGTCCACACAAAAAGCCTGCACATGACTGTTTATGGCAGCCTTATTCATAATTGCCAAAGCTTGGAAGCATCCACGATGTCCTTCAGTAGGCAAGAGGATAAATTGTGGAACACACAGACAATAGAATATCATTCAGCAAGAAATGAGCTATGGGTGAAAACACATGGAGGGACTTTAAATGCATATTGCTAAGTGAAAGAAGATAATCTGAAAAGGCCACACACTGTATGATTCCAACGACATGATATTCTGGCAAAGCCAAAACTATGGAGACAGTAAAAAGATCACTGTCTGCCGGTGGCTGTGGCAGAGGGAGAGGTGAACAGGCAGAGCGCAGAGAATTTCCAGGGCAGTGGAACCATTCTGCATGATACTATAATGGTGGATACATGTCATTATACTATTGTCCATGAAATGTACAACACCAAGAGTGAACCCCAAGGCAAACTACAGATTGTAGGTGATGTGTCATGGTAGGTTTATCAATTGCAACAAAGACAACACTGGTAGGGATATTGATAACGGGAGAAGCTATGCAGGGAGAATAGGGGATACTCTGTACCTTCCACTCAATTTTGCTGTGAACCTAAAAAAATAGAGTTTTTTTAATTAAGTAAAAGTTTAAAAAATCCAGGGGCGTCTGGGTGGCTCAGTTGGTTAAGCGTCTGACTTCAGCTCAGGTCATGATCTCACAGTCTGTGAGTTCGAGCCCCGCGTCAGGCTCTGGGCTGACAGCTCGGAGCCTGGAGCCCGCTTCAGATTCTGTGCCTCCCTCTCTCTCTGCCCCTCCCCTGCTCATGCTCTGTCTCTCTCTGTCTCAAAATTAAATAAAAACATTAAAAAAATCCCATTAGGTAATGAGATTATAAAAGCCACTAAGAGTTGTTTGCCAGTTATTTCCAGTTTGCACCTTTCTTGCCATTAGGTAGGACCATGTGACTAGTTATGGCCACAAGCTGAAGGAAGACCTTCCAGAACTCTCTTTTCCCTTTGGCTCAACAACTGGCAAATTCAAACCTGTGAGTACCTTGAGTGACAATGGTGAGCACAGATCCCCTAGCTGACATCTGATGGACACTTAGCAGAACAATGAGCCTCGCTCATTCTAAACACAGAGCTTTTGGAGTTGTTCCCTGATCAAAACCTAGTTTATTGTGACCGATATAGAGATGATCAATAACCATGTTGGTAGATTTGCAAAACTGTGACTTCTCCCTACCTACCCTCCTGTTCAGATGGCACATTTAAGGAAGCAAAGTTGACCCAGCCATAAATTTCAATCTTCACTCACAAATCTCTTAACATCTAAAAGGAATCTAAGTTGATAACAATTCTTACTACACCCTTGGTCTTCTATTTTCAAGCACCTCAAAATTCCAAGGAGACTCTCTCACTTTCTTCTCCCTAAAAAACTCTTATTCATGGTGGTCTATCATGCCATCTTGGTTCCAACTTAAGGCAGTGTGTAGACTCCCAGAGACAGTGGTTTTCTTTTTCCTCCCTGGTTATTTTTTTCCTAAGAATCATATTTGTGTCCCTTCCCCAGAGGGCACATAAGAAGGATTCCAATCATGTAAAAAGGCAGAAGATTGTGAACCCCCACAGGTGAATATTTATCTCACTGTAAATCATCATCACTATTTCTGCTGAACTTTGTGTCCCCCCTGCCATGTCTTTTGTTTTCTTTCTCCACTGGTTCAGAAGCCATGTAGGAAGCAGGAGGTTAGTTTGGGGGTCCCTCAGACCCCCCAAAATGCCAGCTGAATCCTCTCAGGAAGTTTCTGTAATAATAGTTCAGTGATCACACAGTATCCCTTTGCTGAGTTGGGAGGGTCACAGGTGCTGTGATAACCTTGGAGAGTAAGATGTTAACACTCTGGTACAGCCTTGTATGGTTGTCTTCCCTCTACAACTCCTTCCTGACACTGTTGGGTTTGCAAAGTGATCCAACCAAACGTCCAATTTCCCACACCAGAAAATCAACACTTTCAAAACCTGTGCTCACTGACTCCCCAAAATAACCTGTCTCTATGGCAGCCTTCCAACCAATTCTAGAAAGTCTCTCTCCCTCTGCACTGTCAGCTCATTCTGCTCTTATCTTCCCATCCAAACCTATAATCTCTCTCTGCTGTACTGATGCAGAAGGAAATGCACAACTACTTGAGGATGAGCAAAAATTCATAGGAATTCAAAATCACCCTCTAAACCTCTCCATGCAATGTCACATTACTTCTGGCTATTTCATCCTTCAACATACAACTTTCACTTCTTCACAAGGGCTTTCTGGATGTTACAAATGTGTAGTGCTTCCGAGTAGCAGCTTTGATCAAGCCATGGCATTTGCTTCCAAGATGTATAGATCATGGCTAATTGATGACCCCCTCTTTTCTCCTGGTGCATGAGGACTACTTTCAGGGTTATCAACAAAGTCAGGTGCTGGTACAAAGTCCAGTCTACAGCTTTCTGATTATAAAAACCAACCTGGCATCTTCTCTGATTCACTCATTTACTCACGAAATCCAGGAGGTCACCAAGTCTTGAGGTATGGTTGCTCAAAACTCTATCCTTTCAATTTTCTCTACTCCTATTCTTTTTCAGGTCCGTAGCGTCTCTTGTCTGGCGAGCAGAAATAACTGGTCCTCCTGCTCACAGTCGCCATCCTCTGGCACCACTGCCATGGTGATCACTGTGGAACACCAACAGCTTATCTGATTGGCTTATGACTGCTCGGCACAGTGGATAAGAGCATGGGTGTTGGTGTCAAGAGCAAGGTTCAAGTCCTGACTTCACTGCTAACCGGGCAAGTCCTTTATCCACTCAGTGTTGTGCTATTTTCACCTCAGACTGGGAACAATAGCACCTCCCCTGTAGAGCTTAGGAGGGCTGGGAGGACACACCTAAGACTCTTCACACAGTGTTTTGGCATCTAGTGATGCTCAATAAATGTTTACTAATATCTTATGTTCTGGGCACTTGAGCTCCCATAAATTCCAGTCACAGCAGACCTTTTGATTCCCATCTCCCACCAATCCACACAGTGGATGTGACTCCTTCGCCCAGAGGTTCTCGCCCTGTGCTGCCCAGACACTGCTGGTCCACAAACTCCTCAGCTAGAACATCGGAACTTTATTTTTACTCTAGCATTCACGTCCCCACAACGTAAAAAGAGTAGTCAGTGTCTTATATTTTCAATAAAGCTTTTCATTAGGAGACAATACTCCTAATTACACAGAGATGGCATGTTGCTTTCTGAAATCGATACACTTCTGGGGTGCCTGGGTGGCTCAGTCAGTTGAGCGTCCGACTTCAGCTCAGGTCATGATCTCACAGCTCCATGAGTTCGAGCCCCGCGTTGGGCTCTGTGCTGACAGCTCAGAGCCTGGAGCCTGCTTCGGATTCTGGGTCTCCCTCTCTCTCTGCCTCTCCCCCACTTGTGCTCTGTCTCTGTCTCTCTCAAAAATTAAAAAAAAATAAAATTGAAGTCAGTACAATTTTTTGATGTCTAATCATCTTTATCTGTTAAGAACAAAGGTCATCTTTCAAAGCTGAAATACTGAAATACGCTGCCACCTTTAATGCCCACACATATACTCTCCTGAGACTCTCCAGAAGGGGGAGTGCTTGCGTAAAGTAGAATTTGAGCACTCCCGCCACAAGGGGACGGTTACTTGTTCCGGAATTCATAATCCGGTGACACTGTTTCTTTTTTATATATAATTACCGAAGGTCCAGAAGATGGAGGCGTCTCCGTTCTTGCAGGTCTTTGTCCATACTTGTCATAGAAAAGCCCATGATTATTATCAGAGTGAATTTTTCTGTGACTTGCACAGATCGAAATCCTAGTTACAGACTAGAGCACCTGAGTTACTTGATTCCAAGTTGGCAAGGATTCCTCCCCATGCTCATGTCATACCTGGTAGCCTATGCAGAGCAGAAGCATCCCAAGGATTAAGAGCACAGACTCTGGAGCCAGGCTACCTGGATTCAGATCTGGACTCTGCCACTTGCTAGCTTGGGTAAGATGCTTAATCTCTCTGTGCCTCAGTTCCCTCATGTGTAAAATGGAAACTATCATGGTACTTATCTGCTAAGTCACTGTCAAGGCTAAGTGAGTCACTATGTACAAGTACTCAGAATGTTGCCTGATACACAGTGAGTCCTGTGTGCGATTCCACTACTCCCATCGTCACTGCTCTGTAGTTCGCAATCGCAATCAACCTGGAGCACCACAGACAAGGAACTCTTGTCAGACACTGAATCTGTCATCTTGAAAGAAAATCTCATCGACAGATTTTACCCTATCTGGAAGTCAAAGCTTCCAGCAACGGACACAGGAGAGGACAAGGCAATGCAAATTCAAAACAGAAAAAAGATCACTCACGTATGTACCCTAGATTTCACTTACAGAAACGCAGCGTGGTTAAAACCCATTGGAAAACAGAGGGCTCTAATAACTGCTGATGGCTCATAAACAGCTACCCAGGGGACCCCATGCTATTGAGATGGTTATTGATGGAGATCTTGACAGTGCCCAGAAAGATCCCTCTGCCGCCAGAAACGGTCCAGCCATACATCACCAATATTCTTATTTCACAGTACAATTTCCACATTCCCTGCAATGAGAATACTTTCTCACCTCTATCATTCTTCCAAATGTTTACCCCTATTACCTGAGTTCGTTTTTATGGATTTCCACTATTTTTCTTTCCAGCTTCTGTGACTGCTTGGGGAAAATCTCAAACTCACTGATGTAATTTTCGGGATGCTCGTCAGGATCGTAATCACCGAGCTCAGCTGTAATCAGTAAAAAATAAAGAGAGAGAAAGATTTAAAACAACAGGGTAGGGTACTTGTGAGATAGCTCCTGCCACCCAAACGAAGAGCTGGGAAGAGCTCACCCAACAAAATGTGTTTGTATCCATGGGAAGACCACAGCCTGCATGTCTAGAAGCCCATGTTCTAGCTCAGATCTAGCTGTAGGAGCTTGGACACTTGCCAACCTCTCCAGGTCTCATTTTCTTCATCTATATAATAAAGGAATTTAAATAGTTGTTTTTTTTTTTTCCAATGGGGAGCTACTGGCATTTTGGGAGCTAAACAATTCTTTATCGTTTCAGACCTTCCAAGGCAGATAGGACATTTGTCACCCCTACCCTTCAGGTACCAAGTGTTAGTGGTATACCTAGTCACTGCGATCACCACAGATGCCCCCAGGATTTCCAAATGTCACCCAGGATAGTAGTTGGAAACCACTGGATGTCCCTCAAGATTCCTTTCATAGCTAATTCTCTGAGTCTAGGAATTCTCTGGCTGGAGCTGCCCTGCTCTGAGATTTGTGCAAGTGTGGGGCATCCAATAATAATAATAATTAAAAAATCACAACACGAAGGCACCTAAGAAGACTGCACTTAAAAATAAATGGAATGCTCTTCAGATTAAAGAGTATAAATCTAAGCATGGGCAAGTGTACCAGATGAAGGTTGTTGTTGGATTCTAATATAGAGCACCCCCAGAAGGTCTTTAAGGGAAAAAAGAAATACTGGCATATCTCTGAGCTCCTAGAGGCTCTAGGAAAGGATGGACCTGGGGCGCCTGGGTGGCTCAGACAGTTAGGCAGCCGACTTAGGCTCAGGTCATGATCTCGTGGTCTGTGAGTTCGAGCCCCGTGTCGGGCTCTGTGCTGACAGCTCAGCACAGAAAGTTTCAGATTCTGTGTCTCCCTCTCTCTGACCCTCCCCGTTCATGCTCTGCCTCTGCCTGTCTCAAAAATAAATAAAAACGTTAAAAAAAAATTTTAAAAAGGATGGACCTAGGATGTGCATCAATCATAGCCTGGAGCAGCAAAGGTGATGCTCTGGCAAAGGGGATGCTTTTTATGGATTGCACAAGCTTGCTAAGAAGAATGAGCCAAAAGGGGCAAGTGTCTCAGGCAGAAATGGCCCACAAAAGATTAAAAGATGGTGGGAAAATTGTATTAGAAGAACTTGATTACCAACACGACTTTGTAGCAGATAGGAATCAATATGCCTTGAGCACATCTGCAACATCACATCCAACTCTGTAATTTGTATCTACTGTCCCTTCATTGTTGAATCATCTAATGACTACAGAAGGACAAAACTGGGAGGAAAGCAAAGCTCTTTAAAGCTTCTTAATAGAATTCAAATTACAGAGTTGTTAAAACTACTTCAAATGTATATCCTACAGGGGAAGGACTTTTAAAATAAGATCCAAAACACCATCAACCATAAGAGGGAAATCGATTAATTGGATTGTGGTAGGGTCCCCTCCCTAAAAAACAAACAAAAAAAACCCTCAAGGCAACCTGGTTTTACCTGTAGGTGACAACATCCCTCAAGACCTTGTAACATTAGACCACTTAATCAGACTGCCTGTTTGAGTGTTACCATATATGGGAGACAAAGAAGTAAAAAATATATAAAAAAAACAACGCCATGTGGCCTTCGGGGCTCTGTTCTTTGGGTATGAACCCAACTATGCAGTGCCGGCATGCATAAAGTTGCTTTCTGGAAAGAAAAGCCTGGGTGTCATGAGTCTATGCCAGAAACCTGCTACAAGATCATATTAAAATCAAAATACTTCTGTTCATCACAGGTAGTCCTAGACAAAATAATAGATAGATGACAAGTTGAAAGAATATATTTGCAAAATCCAAAACCGACAAGGACTGATATCCAGAATAAAGAAGAAATTCCTACCAATCAATAAGAAAATGGGCAGGAAGACCAGTAGGAAAATGATCAAGTGACAGAAGGGGAAAGCCAAAGGATGAGTACAGAGAGAGAGGTTCAAACTCATGAGTAATCAGAACTATGGAGACCAAAACAAGACATCACTTTACACCTACAAGATGGGCAAAAAGTGTAGGAAGTCGGATGATTCCATGTGTCGGCAGACATTATGAGGTAATGGAAACACTGGTACACCTTCTGGAGGATCCTTGAGGCATGTAGCTCTTCTAAAGAGTAAGATGGGAATGTTTAATCGAATATTATCACCCACTAATCCCACTTCTGGGCATATATTCTAGAAAAATTCTTGAGTACAGGAAAGGTTTCAAAGGCAACTTGGATATTCGTTGTTGGTAGGAGCAATAAATAAAACACAAGCAACGTCCCCTAATGGATACTCTGTTACAATTAAAAGCAACAAAAGAGAGGGATACCCAGCAACCTGAATAGATCCCCCAAACAGTGTGTTGAGCGTAAAAGGATTAAAATGAGTTTTACAGCCCCATCTAATTTACAAAAGTTAAGAGGGTATACACACAACACGATGTAATCATTTATAAGGATGTATGCAAAGTCAAAGATCTATATGAACCCAGTTGTTGCCTTTAGGAATGGAAATGGAGAATAATGAAAAGGGAAAATCAATCAACTGGTGGACCCAAAGGGACCAGTGAAGAGAATGAGGCATCAATTGATGATTAACTCAACCTAAGTTACACATATAATACACCTATACCTACACCTACACATACATATCACCCAGTGAGTCAGCTATGGACTTAAAAATTTAGCAGATGGTATAACCCCCAGTGTCTCCATTTTTCATAGGGAATGAACCCTCAATACAAAACTGGGTTGCGCTGGATGCAAATGTCAGCTTACGTGGTGGTTGGTGAGGGAAGGCATTGTTTGGCAGGGAGTGGGGGAAGGGTCTCTTTCCAGGAAAACTTGTGAGATGAAATGGACTTGCTACTGCTAAACATCGCAAATAAGTTGGAAAACGCCAGAAAACTAAAAGAAGAACTGCCTTGGAACCTGCACTCCTTTGCTAACAAGGCAAATGTCAGTGCCTCCCGCATCACATGCCCTGCTTTCTTGTCCCTTAAAGAGTGTCTTTAACTCGGACTTCACGTGAAGCAAAAGGCGGTTCATAAATGATTCAGGACTTGTAAGTATCCAGACTTTGTTTTCCATACCAAGAGGAGTTGGGTAAGCGAGGGTAAAGTTGTGACAAAGGCACATCGGATGCCTTGCAATTTGAAGCAGGCCCTAGTGCATGTCTAAGGGAATTTAACTGTCAGAAAAATCCAAAGAGTTGAAGCAGAAGGATGAGTGCAATTGGGTGATGTTAGTAAGTCTAAAGGGCAAGCCAGGTAATGCGTCCGCCCCCGCCCCCACTTTGGAGAGGACTCATTCCAAAAGAACAAGAGATACAGGATGTTACAGCTCCAGGGTCAACTCTGTCAGGAGCCTTCCCTGACCACCCTCCTGAGGTCATAGCAGGGACCTGGGTGTTCCTCTGTTGAGCCATTAACACATCACACTGCCATTTACCAGTCTGTCCCCCCTACTGCTCCCTCCTAATCAGGGACTTTGTACAGCAGTGCCTGCACCTAGCAGCTGCTCGGTAAACGTTCAGAGAACACGCAAACAAATAAACGAATGAAGTAGGGAACCAACTGCTCTTTCTCAAATATAGAAATAAAGGCTACATCGGTGCAATTTAGGCAAGTGCCCTGGTTCACTCAGGACATCAGTACTGGAGAATGTCCTGTGTGCCAGACACAGGGATACTACAGTGAAAACTGCACCCCGAGTCCTGCTTCCATGGAACTTAGATTCTACATAGAGGGAAGGCCTAAGAAGTTCCAAAAACAGCACAATAACATGATTCCAGATATGTGTGCTTAGAAGACAACAAAGAAGGGGTATGAGACAGAATGATGCGCGGGAGAGAGGCTGCTTTAGTAGTCCAGGAAGACTTCTCAGAGGAGGTAATATCTGAACTGAGTTCGAATTCAGTTCTGAAACTCTAGAATACACCAGGCACAGGCGACCAGAAAGAAATCCCACCATGTTGCTGTTCTGCAGAAGGAACAGGAAAGATACTATTTTTACCAAGAAAAGATATAAATAGATCCCTAGAGTTTTTGTGTATTTGTCTTGCAGTTTGTATTACGAAAGCAAATGCATTGCACATCTTGAATATGCTTGCTCACTGTGTTCAGTACGTACAACCAGCAACACTCTGGGTGCTGCCTGGTTTTCATATACCAAGAATATTGCGAAGCTTCAAACACGCTCCTTCAGACAGCGTTAGCAAGTAAGAAGTCAACGTACCGCCACATGGCCTCTCGCTTTCTAGTCATTTCCTCCACGTTCCCTCTCTCTCTCTAAGCATAAGCAGGTCTAGAACTTTATCAGCATTTGTAAGGATCTATAGAGCTGCAGAAATATCACCCCAAGCATAAGAGAAGTTCATGAATCCAGCTTTTACTGGGCTTGCTACAAATGGCCCACTGCTGTATCGTAGAGCAGAAGGGTCGTTTCGAGGTCTGCCAGTCCATTTCTAGCTCTATTTCTCCACAGCATCTGTGCATGTGGTCAGGGGTAATAGCACCGAGGGCCCTGACTGTCTGGAGGGAGACTTAGTGGCTTTATTTCAAACACAAAATAGGATGGCGGGTTTCCCGTTACAGATCCATATTGAGCTTGTCCTTGGAGACTTGACCATGATTCACTAATGCCTAAATGTGTTCTGAAATGCTCATGTGCTGGTCTGTTGCTTGGATTAGTATTGATCTGCTTTTCCCTTACAGAGGACGGTGGACCCTAACCAGGAATTTGCAGTCTCACCGGAAAGGAGGAGGCCTATGGGTTCTCACATCCCTTAGCTCTGCTGTAAGAGAGGTGGTTTGGGGAAACACATACTCCACCTTGGGACAGATGGAAGGACTATGTCCCATCACCCTATCACTGTAGTTCTGACTTCAAACTTGAATATCTCCACGGGTTTGAACACCTCTGCCAAACGCTCTGTGCAGCACCAGGTGGACCCCAGGGAAAGGAGAAAACAACACAGACAACACTCTTCAGAATTCTCAGGAAGCTCCCCTCCCCACCCCGGAAACAGGGCCCAAGGAACCATTTCACAGCACAGAGCACCCCACAGGGACTGTAGTGGGCGACAGTGAAACCCCAAGGGAACGATGGGTCTCTCTCTTAAGCTCTGAGTGAAGCTTGGAATTATAATAGGCAGACGTCTGTCATGATCTGCTTAGGACCCATCATAAGCTCCTTTGTTACCCTAGACCCTTTATAAACAGGACATGCTCACTTGACAACTGCCCCTCTCTTCCCCTGCCCCCTCCCTCCTCCTCCCCTTCTCTCATCAACATGCCATTAGCATCCACACAGCAAATGGCTGCATCACCTGGGTCCCTCCAAACAGGACTTGCTGCTGCCAGCTGCCCCCCACTGGCCCAGGGGAACAGAGCACCTGAGTCATCCTTTGCTTGGGTCCTAGAACCACCCCCACGGGCCATGCGCCACCTTGGGCCCAGAAGACGGCCTTCCAGGTGGTTTTCCTTATAGGCAGAAACATCCAGAAGCCAACCCTGGGTCATATGCCTTTAGAGTTTCCCGCTGCCCCATCCTCTGGGGGCATCCTCTGAAAGGAAGCCTTGGGAAATCTTCACACAGGCGTGAAACGCCACCCCATGTAATATATGCTTAAAGAGCTGAAATAATTTGTCTGTGGTGAAATAGCCAGCAGATGGGAAGGGAGGCTGAACCCGAGTCTGACAGACTGTGGGCCTGGTGCTTTCCTCATGATGCTACCTGAGCCTGGAGCTGCTTCAGATTCTGTGTCTCCCTCTCTCTCTGTCCTTCCCCCACTTGCATTCCATCTCTCTCTCAAAAATAAACAAACATGAAAAAAGATGTAATACAATTTAAAAAAAAAAGACCTGACATCAACAGTCAGATGCTTAACCCACTGAGCCACCCAGGCACCCCTCTAAGTGTAATTTTATAATTTATATACAAATATATTTTTAATTATTTTTAAAAGTATTTTTAAACAATAAATATAATAAATTTAAAACCTAAACATAATTTATTTATATATATATATATATATATATATATGTATAATTTTTTTTTTTTTGGAATTTCATTTCAAATGTCTGAAATGACCCCTATTTGACACCTACCTCCCTGGACAAACTTTTCCTCCTCGTGACACCCATTAGGCACCACACCTGGTGGTCAGAACTCAGAGCATAGAGCCCCCGGCCTCCCTTCGGAGCGGGTGGGCAGCTACAGCCACACTTACCTTGAATGATACAGGCACCCAGGTAGGCAGCATCTGAAAAGGAGCAGAGCAGTCGACCGTGGAAAATATCTCTTTTAATTTGCAGGTACAGAAGATACCTGCAATACAAAACGAGAAGGAGTCACCCTGTGTTTGGGCTGAGGCCTGGAAGAAGCAGAAGGATCGTTCATGCTCTGTCCAGCTGGACCGGCAGGGCCCGACCCAGCCCCGTGGAGTGGCTGAGCCACACCAGGCCCCTGGGAGGACAAGCAGGGCAAACTGAGGGGCCCTCTGGATTGAGGAAATCTGAAGTGACTGTGGCAGCTTCCAAAACTGGGTGGCTGGCCCCTTTTATTATTTTTTTTTTTAATTTTTTTTTCAACGTTTTATTTTATTTTTGGGACAGAGAGAGACAGAGCATGAACGGGGGAGGGGCAGAGAGAGAGGGAGACACAGAATCGGAAACAGGCTCCAGGCTCCGAGCCATCAGCCCAGAGCCTGACGCGGGGCTCGAACTCACGGACCGCGAGATCGTGACCTGGCTGGCCCCTTTTAAAGAGACATGAGCCAGGCGCCTGGGTGGCTCAGTCAGTTAAGAGTTTGACTCTTGGTTTCGGTGCAGGTCATGATCTCACGGTTTGTGAGTTTGAGCCCCACATCGGGCTCTGCGCTGACCCTGCGAAGCCTGCTTGGGATTCTCTCTCTCCCCCTCTGTCTCTCTCTCTCAAATAAACAAACAAAAATTAAATTAAAAGAAAAAAAAAACAAAAAACAAAGACACGGGAACAGAAGAAAGCCACAGGGCCCAGCAGCCACGGTCCCTGGAAGGACGGGGGACATCCATCCCACCTCAGGTCCACGTTGCCCACGCTCCCTGTGAAACAGAGAGTCAGGAAATGGACTCAGTCAGTATCCAGAGATTAGTCTCAGGGGCAGACAGACTCACATTAATCAATCTCAAAAGGACTTGGTTAGGAGGCCAGAAAGCCAATTAATTCACAACGAGAGCCGTCATCTGCTCAGTGCCCCGTCCCCCTCTCCAGGGACGGGAAACTCAGGTGCCCACAAGAGCCAGGCAACCCGATAATGAGTGAAACAGGCTAGTGTCAGGGGCTCCAGGAGGCAGAGTGGAAAGCAACGGTTCCTGGGCAGGGTCAGCCTGGTGACACAGCACAGAAAGCCGGCCAAGGGCAGCCAGCTTTTCCAGAAAATCAAAGAGACCGGTTTAGAAGTGGAATCCTTTGAATTTTAAATGTTGCAACAAATTCTGTTTTTTAAAACACTGTAGTGCCAAACAAAAAGTGCGCGCGGGCCCCATTCAGCCAGGGGAGAAGGGACAGGCAGGTTTGCAACCCCTGGCTTAGGCTCACCTTGTCACTGTCCCTTTTGTTCTCCATGCTGATCAAGCCCCCTTTAGATTTCCTCATATTTCTTAGCCACGTTGATTCTTTCCTGTGAGGCTCAGGCTTGGGGTCTAAGGTTTCTGACTAACGTGACCCCGCATGCGTGCAGATTCTTTGTTTTTGTTTGTTTGTTTGTTTTTTTCATTTAACTCTCAGAGACCACTCTTTTTAATTCCAGGTTCTTGGAACCAGGTGGGGGCACTCAACTGGTCCAAGTCGCCACACCCAGGGCTCCAATGATCTGATCGTTACCCAGTGCGTGAGCCAGGTACACAACGCACATCAGGGAATGTGACTAACGTGCTAAGATCACACAGCCCCTGAGGCCTGGAGCTCCCCGGTCTGGCCACTGGATCACCTAGAGCATGCTGAACATGCTGAAGTGTTCAGAGGCTCACCAGTTTTCCATTTGATGAACCTTTATCCTGTACCTGCTTTATGCCGCACACGGCACTAGGCACTGGGGCCACTGTAGAGGCTCAGATGACACTCTTTGTCCTCAACTTTGTATAGAATTGTTTGCAGGACATAAAGACAGTCTCCAACAAATTTCTCGCCCAGAGTTTGGTACGTATATTGTCAGAGAAACAGCATTACGCTTGGCAGGTAAGGACCCAGACAGTTCCCTACACGAGTGCCTCTCACACTTCTGTGAGAGCGCGAATTACCCAGAAATTCTGTCAGAATGTGGATTGTGATTCATTAGATTGGGGTGGGGATCAGAGTCCATATTTCTTCAAATTTTCAAGTTAAAAAAAATTTTTTTAATGTTTATTTTTGAGAGAGAGAGAGAGAGAGACTGAGACTGTGAGTGGGGGAGGGGCAGAGAAAGAGAGAGACACAGAATCTGAAGCAGGCTCCAGGCTCTGAGCTGTCAGCACAGAACCTCATGTGGGGTTGAACTCAGGAACAGGTTCATAACCTGAAACAAAGTCAGATGCTTAACTGACTGAGCCACCCAGGGGCCCCAAGAGTCCATGTTTCTAATAAGCTCCCTGGTGAGGCTGTGCTACAGGCCCGTGGACCACACTTTGAGTAATAAGGTTCCAATCCAGGTTCTAATGACCACACATTAGAACCACTTGGGGGAGCTTTAAAAAACTACCAAGCTATGGGGCACCTGGGTGGCTCAGTTGGCTGAGCCTCCAACTCTTGATTTCGGCTCGGGTCATGATCCCAGGGTTGTGGGATCGAGCCCCACATCAGTCTTCACAGTCAGCGTGGAGACAGCTTAAAATTTGTCTCTCTCCCTCTGCCTCTCTGCCCCTCTCCCCGGTTCACACTCTCTCTCTAAAATAAAATAAAATAAAATAAAATAAAATAAAAATTTACACTACCAAGCTGTGGACCCTACCGATTAAATACGAATCTGGGTCCTCACAAAAACATGGACACAAATGTTCCTAGCAGCAATATTCATAATAGCTACCAAGTAGAAAAACCCAAATGCCCACCAACTGATGAACAGATAAAAGAAAGAGGAATATCATGCAATGGAATATTGTTCAGCCATCCAGAGGAGAGTAGTGCTACATGCCACAGCACGGATGGACCTGGAAAACATGAAGCTACATGAAAAGAAGCCAGACATAAAAAGCCACGTATTGTATTGTATGAAGTGTCCAGAATAGGGAAACCTGAATAGACAGGTAGTCGAAGAATGGCTGCCAGAGGGGGGTTGCAAGGAGGGGAAATAGGAAATGACTGGATGGGTACTGGCTTCCTACTGGGGTGTGATAAAAACGTTCTGGAATTAGATCATGCACAACTTTGTGAACACACTAACCCCCCTGAGGTACACGGTCACATCTACCAGAAGAAACTAATACTTTTGAAAATCCATTTGCCTTAGAGTAGTTCTCAAATTTTGACATGCTTTAAAATTACGTAGGAAGGCTCATGAAAATACAGATTGCTGAGCCCCATTCCCAGGTCTGGAATAGGGACCAGGTTCCCAGGTGCTGCTGCTGCTGCTGCTGCTGGTCTGGGGACCTCACTTGAAAGACCTCAGCCATAGACCATTCAGACTACCAAGGTCACACAAGTACGATCAAATCTTTCCCTTTTTAAAGGCTGCAAGCTACCATGAAGTTTCTTGTCTATGTGTTAAATGTTACGCACTGAACAAAAAGCATTCCTTTCCATTTTTATCAAGTTTATATACTGATGAATGAGATGCGTGAGTTCTCCTCTCATAACTCATAATCAAGTTTGATGGAAGCTTCCAGAGAAAAGAAAATCCGCTTTTCACAACGTCTGAGCTTGGGTCTAAAGATCAGTGATCTCTAGAGATAATCATAGATTATTGTGGGTTCAACATAATCCACTGAGCCTTACAAATAGCTTCAGGATCAGATACTCATTTTTTAATATAACAGCAACCCAAAAATAGTAATATTGCATCTCCTTTTAGTATCACTCCTATATAAAAAGACTAAGCAACAAAAGCACAAGAAGATCTGGGGCAAACATTCTTGTGTCATCATTAATGATACTGCTTGTCTAACATGAACTTAAAAATGGTTCTTTAAAAAAAAAAAATTAAAACCAACATACTTTGATTATATTCAATTGTATACAGCATTTACAAAAGCCCCAGGAATCTAAAGGATTGAAAGAGGACTGTGTAAATGGAGAAATAAATGAATAAAAAATGATCTCAAATATCCTTTTTTTTATGAGTATTTGTGGTTTGACTCCTTCCAACCTGCCTTTTCTCCAATGTCTCTTTACCCCTAAGCACGGTCACGAATGTGATCTTAACTTCTCATGTAGCAAATTCTTCCTAAACTTTAGATCAATCTGGGGCACCTGGTTGGCTCAGTTGGTTAAGCATCTGACTTTGGCTCAGGTCATGATCTCACGGTTCATGAGTTCGAGCCCTGCATCGGGCTCTGCTCTGACAGCACAGAGCCTGAAGCCTGCTTCGGATTCTGTGTCTCCCTCTCTCTCTGCCCCTCCTCTGCTCATGCTCTGTTCTCTCTCTCTCTCTTTCTCTGTCAAAAATAAATAAACATTAAAACAATTTAAACCTTAGATCAATCTTACAACAAAATAACAACTTAACAAAAGACTAACTTCTTTCAAGATAGTTTAAGCCGTAAGTACCACATTCCACAGTTTTTAGATTCATTTTGAATTCTAAGGATTGTATTGACTAAGAAAAGCCCATTTATATCTGTGCAAGAACAGGGCTTGTCTTAATTTCCTTTGGAGACATAAATATGTTCACAATCTTCCACTGTTCATACCTTAGCTATTCAGTCTAATGCAGGAAAATGCTAGCAAATTTAATCGAGAGGAATTTAACTAGAGTTGTTAACTAACACTTTATATTCTTCTACTTTCAAATGGGACTCTTCTCAACAACAAAAGATCCATGCTTAACTTATATCATGACATATATTCAATTTTTATCCTCCAGACAAAATTATAAAAACAAATGACAAAAGTGAGCCATTGTGGCATCTGACTAAATAATGCCCAGAGTTAGTATTTGATTTGATTCTTCTAGTTACATTACGGGCACCGAGAAGGCAGGACAAATGTCTTTTTTTTTTTTTTTGGTAGTTCACGCAGCCCCTGCCACATATTACATGATTCCACTCATACAAAATGTCCAGACTAGGCAGAGTAAATGAGCAGATGAGTGGTCGTCAGGTGTTAGGGGCTGGGGTAGAAGAGAGTGACTAGTGACTGCTACTGGGTACGGTGTTCCCTTTTGGTGACGAGAAAAAGTTTTGGAATGAGACAGTGGTGATGGTTACCCAACAATGGGAATGTACTTAATGACACTGAATTGTACACTTTGAAATGGTGAAATTAACTTGTGTTACGTGAGTTCTAATCTTTTTTTTAACAAAGCAAGCCAGATTGCAAACTGCCAGCCTCCACTTAGTGTCCATTACTTATGTATCCCTCATTTCCACACATGCCCTGCCCCCATCCCCAAGCACAAACCTCACTAATGGCTGTGTGCAAATTAATAATGGAGAAAGGAACCATCTGCTCCCTGACAAGGTCACCTCAGTGCCACAATGGTCAAGCTTTACTGGAGACCTGTGAATAGGAGGAGGCAAAATATCCAAGAACCCCATGTATCACCGTGCATCTCTGCTGCATTCGGACCTATGCAGATTATTCTGAGGGATGAGTGTGCACAGTGATGTCTGGAGTCCCCTAACCAGAGCCTCATCGAGAACTAAGCGTGTGTCAGCTCTTCACCACCCACCAAGTTGGCCTTCCTGGGACCCTGCTCAGCTGCACTGGCTGAGGCTGCTCTCAAAAGCAAAACCCAGAAGGAGACCTGGATATGGTCCCAGTCGAGGCAGATCAGAAGGGAAGAGGCTGAAGAAGTGGAAAATTCAGAGTTGGCCTGAGAAGAGTCTCCAAGTAGAGGGAAGACAGCCCCAAGGTTGGCCATTCAGCAAGCGGAATGTGGGGTGATGGTCTGTACTACCCAGTGATCTTTTCCCTTCCCGAACAGCTTAGATCCAAGAGATTGTCCCAGGGGCTGTACTAGCCATGAATTTGCCTGTATCCTGAAGACCATCACCATCTATTTATTTTTAGCACCCCACTGTCAGATGTTTTCAGAGAATACCTCCTTCTTATAACCACCACTTTTTCTGTGTGCAGTTAATTACACTCCCAATGACAACGGTTTGAAAAATCCCAAGGCAATGAAGCGCAAGAGAAACACGCCAAGCCAAAATGCCGAACTGAGCGTCTGCTTCAGTGAGACGTTCTGATCGAGACAGGAGGCACAGCTAGCCTGTAGGACTTGGAGGCCCTGGCTGGTTAAAGGTGCATGTGAAACATACAAACAAACGAAAAATACCTTGTGAGCTCTTCTTTAATCTTCAAGGGTTCATGTGGGTAGAATTTCACTCTAAAGCACATGGTGTATGGTGGATGAGCTGAAACATCATAAAGAAAAGGCATGAGAAAAGCAGCAAAAGACCATGGGTTCCAACACACACAGGAAAGTCAGCTGTGAAGTTACAGCCTAGCTTGGGGGTGGGGGGTGGGGGCCGGGGAGAAAGAGATTTTTCTGGAGGAAACAGATCTTATGCCCAGGGAAACAAAGCCACAGTGACAATTAAAGAAAACGCTTGACAGGACACCCAAAGCAAATGCGGGACACAGGCAACCTAGTCAGTTAGCACATCTTTCCACATCACGTTCTCTCCAGGTCACAGCTTCAAATGATATTCTTCCTTCAGATTCTTCCCACCCCCTTGTGACAGATAAATTGCCCATTCAGGCCTTGGGCCTAGCAAAGTATTTTTCAGACTATGAAGTGGAAAAATGTCACTGCACATGACTAGTTTTCCCAAAATGATGGTGCCTTTGAACTAAAATCGCAATTTTTAAAATGATTTTAAAAATGAGTCAGCCATGCACACATTCTACTTTGTATACATTTTTGGTATTATTTTGGTATTATCTACGAGGCAGTCACTATGAAAATAAACGCTTTTATAACTGCCTGATTTCTATGAATCGAGATAGCAGTCTGATATTCTGATTGAGGTTCATGATTCTAGAATGTTCTAATTGCATTAAGTATCTGGAACTCAAGGACCAACTAAGTGATTCTGCAGGACTTCTGACACCCTTAATTATGAAACCACAGTTGACTTGCAATATTAATCTAATAAATGCACACAAGTGTAGTAAGATGCATTCAAATTCCAAACAGCACATAAAATGAACCCCTTAAAATTAAAGAAATACAACAGTTAGTATAATTATTTCTATGGATCTCAAATACCCACTCATGTTTTGCTTTTGTATCAGTATGGCTACTTGGGATCAGCTCTGACTCTACACCCAAATGCAAACAGGAAACAGTGTCCTATTCTTGTCCAAGAATCCTCTTTCATAATAAGGAGGGGTTAAATCCCCAGCCATCTCTATAATGCCTGGGGCTATTCTGTATGTAGACAAATGATGTAGAGAGAACTATCAGCATCAAATATGAATGCATATTGAGTATAATTTAATATGGAAAACAGTTCTTAAAAATAATTTGAAAGAAAGCATCCAAATCACAGGAAAACACAGAAGCATCTTTCTGGCCATCTCAGCAGAGACAAACCGATTATACACATACACCCACACACACAGATGTCAGAGCTCTTTCCATTCAATGCCCTACTTCCCCACCAGGAACTAGCAAATTTCCTGAGTTGGATGCTTCTAACCCAACCCTGTGTTCCCTGGATTTAAGGAAACATTTTTTCTGGAGCACTAGGAGAAAATAAACACCAGCAAAGAAACAACGAAGAAAAAACACAAATGATTCTCCAGTCATTCATCTTGCATGATATCTAGAAGTTCAGTTTTAACTCAAAATATTTAATCTTTACACATTCCCCAGATTTAATGTGTTTAAGTCACCACCTTTAAAGGATTAGAGCTGATGGTTTTTCATTAGGAAACCTCTGGGCTGTCTTTAATAGAAAGGTTGAGACAGTTTTTATAAGACAAGAACAACGGAGCAAACAATGGAAACAGCATAAAAAAGGAATTTTTCTTTATAGCTTCCTTTATTAGTCTTCAAAATTAATACATGTTTAAGCACAACCAATGAAGATAATCGATAGAGAGATGGATAGATAATAGATTGATAGATGGACAGATAACAGATGGACAGATGGATGGATAGACAGATGGATGAATGGATAAACCATCCCCTTTCATTTTCCTTCTTTGTCTCTATTCCTGTCCCTTCTGTCTCTCCGGTCCCCACCCACTTTGCCCTTCCAACTCTCCAACCACTGTCAACAATTTCACCTATATGCTTCCATCCTTTTTGCCATACTCATGCAAATATATGCCAATATGATCACATATGTAAGGGATTTTTTTTATAACTTATTCTCACAAAAGGAGATCACGCTACATATGTTTCTCTTGCTTTTCTCACTTCACTCTATACTCTTCCCATCCTTCCAGGACAGTAGTCATAGATCCAACTCATTGTCTATATTAACTGCATAGTAGTTCATATTACAGATACATCTGAATTCATTCCACTATTTTCTTTTAATTGTCATTCAGGTTGCTTCGACATTTCTGTAATATTTTTATATACACCCTTGTGCATACTTCATCAAGTATTGGCATTTATATTTTTATTTTTATAATACAGACTTCCAAATTTGGAATTGTTGGGTCAGTAGGTACATGCAAATGTTTTAAAGGGAGCTGAAAAAATAAAAGCCCACTGAAAGCAAACTGGGGAAAGAAGGATCACAGAAGAGGACTCCAAACTAGAGCTGCCATTTGCTCTTCCTCCTGCTCAGCATATCTGCTTACTGTGCCCTAGGCTGGCTTCAGTAGATATCTGAGCTCACTGGCTACAAATCAGGACTCTTGACTTTGCCTAAGGAATCAGGCACTGAGGCTCAGACAGCTCCCCAGGCAATCATCTTTGAACACCCCTCACTGTAGGAAGTCCAGCCCAGGCATCCTCGTTCTCAGCCTCAGGCTCCAGAATGGTCTAATGCTTCTCTCACATGCAAAGCCCTTCCCTCATTTGGAGGAAGTTCTTAAGTAGTACTCATGGTCCTTCTGAGTCTTCTCGATAATAAACATCCTCCATTCTTCAACTGCTCTTCACATGAAACAGTTTGGAGTGCCCCCATTCTGGGTATATTCTTGTCTATTTCCTCAAGCACCCCCCAGGGACTGCCACATCCACTAGGGTAAGGGGAACATCACCAGCCTCAGTTTGGACATAACTGTTGCTCCCCCTCACGAGCCTCATCTCATTGTCGATTCACTCTGAGTTTCTAATTGGCCAACACTCTTCATCTTTTTCATATGTGCTGTTGTTAAGTCACACAGAAAGTCACATCTGACATCTTCCATTTTCTAGGATGTGATCATGGAAAAAATTAATACAAGGTACTGGGGATACACTCACCACCAGACCCATTATCAGAGAAGGGATGAGAGCATGCAGCAGAAAAAAGAGATAACTTCAAGTCTGAAATTTTCTATCCATTTTCTTCTACCATCATATATACCCCTATTGTGTCTTTCTCTCATATTGATCCAGCATTATTGACCCCATGTCACCAATAAAAGAAAAAGAGTTTCCCTGTAAGTTAAAAGGAGCACATGACTTTGACATAGTGAACCATGTATTACACCAGGGATCTGAGCTGACGAGAAGTTCAACCTCCTTGCCCAGGCCTGAAAAAGTCAATGTGGCAACAGGCTTCTCCTTGAGAAACTCTCTTAAGGATCTGGATGCAAAATTATATTACAAATCAAATAAGTTAAGGAATGCTTTTTGACAGGGCTGGATCAGGCTGAAAAGATAAATAATTTCTCCCCCAAAATGTTAATCTAGTTATGGATGACAAGATTTATGAGGGTGTGGAGCTATATATCGTGTTCAACTTTTTATCCCCAGAGCTAATTATTGATAAAAGATGGACTCTGTCTGGCTGAATGAATGATTAACCCCAAACTTTGAGGCAGATGTCAAAAAAAAAAAAAAAAAAGCCATGCCCTACCATCACCATTCATCCCATCAAAATACTGGTCTAGAAGGCCCATGGTCTGAGTTATTACAGCAATTCCTAGGATTGAGATTTTTGAAAACTTCTGACCCTATATTTCAATTTCTGCCCTTCAACATCTGGAACAAATTCAGGAACTCTAGAGTTGGTTGGAATAACTATTTCTAGAGGGAGGATTAATTAATTCAATCAACAAATGTTTATTGAGGACCTACTAGGTATTAGGCACAAGTTCAGATGTACAAATAAGAGTAGCTATAAAAAGACAAAAGTTAGGTCTTCATGAAAGACATATTCTAGTGGAATAAACAGGCATAAAATCAAAATTAATAAGTGAAATAAATAGGTCATTAGAAGGTCATAAATGCTATGATCAACAGAAAATAAAGAATAAAGTAGAAAGGATTTAAGGGGTGAAAAAAGACCACCCCCACCTCTGTTCCCTTTTACCCTCCCCACTATGACTAAATCCATGCAGGTAAGTGCAATTCTCTTTACTACCGTCCAGAAAACCAAAGAAGGGAAGAAATACGATTTAAGATGTTATGTCATTAAACCAGGAGATAGGGGAAAAGTCACTCCCAAAAGTGCTGGCACTGGTTTGGAGCACTGGCACGCACCCATACCAACTGGGTAACTAACTGTAAAAGTGAAACTGGTAACCAAAGTGTTAATGGGACTAATAAGTACAACTGTAACTCTTAACCCAAATCTGCTTGTTCTTGGAATACAGCCTGCAGCCATGTTTCCATACATGGCATTCTTACCTGAGACCATGATAGCAAAATGTTAATTTAATTGTTTTGCAGAGACTTAAGGCTTTACCGTGAAACTGGCCAGAACCAGTCAAACTACTGGCCATCTCTTTGCGCATGTGTGTGAGTCCAATGGATGCACTTTTGACACAGAAGCGCCTAAAACTCAACCCTTAGATCATACTAAGGATGCCACTGACAACGTAGGCAGAAGATCCCGACAGGTACAGAAAACAAGTCCCCTACTTATTACCGGATTCTGAAGTTACGTAGCTCCTCTCCTCTATACCCAGGTCCTTCTTCCTTTGCCTTTAAGTATCCCTGATTCTCCTGCTTTGAGGAGGCAGATCCGCAGCTTGCCCCCTGCAAACATCTCTTTGTTTGGTTACCTCTCCAATAAACCCTTTCCTTGCTGCATATTTGATGTCTCAGTGATTGGTTTTGCTGTGTATTGGGTAAATGAACTTGGATTTGTGTACAAAAGAAGCCTTCCCATGATCAACCTGGCAGCTGGCTGGGACATGTCTAAATGTCCTGTTTATAAATGGCTGTTCCCTTGTAGAGATGAGCCTATTCCCTTCTCCAAGAGACTACAGGTCTATGCCATTCCAACTTCCACACCTTCTTATCCTTAAGCTACAGGAGTAAAAGGATAAAGGATGACTCTTATCTGTGCCAACCATTTGGTACATGATCAGAACCTGGAAACATCTGATGAAGGAGCTACCCAGGGAACAGGAACCACCAGACGTGGAGCCCACACCCTGAACTAGGACCCTATACCATGGTGTCATCATGAACAGCCACTGTGTGTCTTTACTAGACCAGGCAGCATGGTGGCCCCATGGGGGAAGACGCTGTAGCCCATTTCTACTGAGGTACTAAGGCTTCGGCATCAGTGACAGGGGCACACAGGGTGGAGGTAACCTCAAATCTCCCAAGGGATGAGTCCCCAGATTTGGAGGGGGACTTCCAACAGTGACTTTGAGCAAGCCACCTACATTCTCAGTTTCCTGCTCTGGAAGAGGGGACAGCACCAGGGGCCACATCTACCTTGCACAGGTGTTTGTACAGGCCCTTGGCAAGTGCACATGGCACACTACCTAAATATGAACTTTTGTTTCATTGGGATGTTTAGCCTACTCCTACTGGAAGAAGAGAAGGATATGAAGAGTTGGAAATGAGAAAAAGAAATGGAGAAGCCTGAATTGAATTCAGCTGAGAAACATTTACTCAGCCACGTAAGTGCTAAAAACGAGAATACCACTGAGTAGCAGAGGAGGGGGGAAATGCCAAAATCCACTTTAAAAATGCCTGGAGCATATAACTGCACTGAGAATAACAGGGCCCCTGTCTCGCAGAGGTCCATTACCTGCCAGACGAGGGCTGGGGAGGCCAAGCGTCTCCATAGGACAACTCAGTGGCCCCTTTGGGCATCAGCAGATCCCAGGTATTATCATTTGGGTAGCTGGTTAACACAGAACACGAGGAGAGGAACAGCCATTTATAAGGCAGAGACAGATTTTCTCATCTCCCCTTTGAGATCTTGCCCAGAAATGGGGTTGGGGTGTGCAAGGATTAGCTGAGCAGGGTCCTGGGTGAAAGCGAAAAAAACAACTTTCTATTTTTAACCAATGACTGTTCTCAAATATTTATAAGAACAATTAGGGTTTGGGGGAGGTTTTTTTCGAGAGGAACATCACTTAGCGGCCTGTCATAAAAGGAGTCTTCCTCCAATCGTGGTGTAGAGCTATAGGAAAACAAAAAGCATAACTGTAGGGACATACATATAAACACATGATCTTTATCATAAACACTCAGGCTGACACCTATGAAGAATCCCCCCCCCCCCCCAAAACTCCTTTAAACTGCAGCTGAAGCTTAGAGCTGGTGGCTCCAGCAGATGTTAGGGCAACTCTTATAACTTGGCCTATGTCTCTCCTGGGACTCCACGGCAGGGGCAGGGGCAGGGGCGGGGGGCACAGATCAATCTGTCAGATTTTAAGACTTGGGAGAAACACTGCAAAGGGTTTATTGTTGCCAACAAGACCTCTAGAACCTGCAAACAGGAGGCTCGTTTCCCAAAGGGCCCCTAGCAGGCATCAGAGACTCCTGGTCTTCTCAGCACCACTAATGCCTTTTTTCACTCTTAACCAAATGAACAATGTCCCTCCCGTGTCTTTTGGGGAGGGGGGCAGGGGCTTTACAGTGAGAACCGAGGGGCACACCCCACTTCATTGTGCATACAGCATGCATAGTGACACCGATGGATTTATCGGTGCTGTCTCTTCTACAAACCACTCAGGAGCACAAACTCTGTGCACATGCGCAAAAGGACACTTGAGCACCAAAAGGGCAGAGTATTACTCACTCATTCAACGAACTATAACTCTTGGGATGTTTTAATGAGCCAGCCGGAGAACTGCTCTCTTAACGACTGCTCTCTTCTCGCTGGAAACGATTATCATCTTGCCGCAACAACTGTTACTATCATCATCATCAAGAGTGATAATCCCTCCGTCATTCTTCCACTGAAATGACAACCAGCAGCCTCCAAGATGCTACTGGCACTGTGTTGCCTCTACTTCCAAAGCAGAGAGGGTTGGTTTTTTTTTTTTTTTTTTTTTTTTTTCATTGTATTTAATTCAACCTCCTCCTGTTACAGTTCTCTTAGGTTGGAATCACACAGGCAGGCGCGCCCACACACACAAATGGATGCACTGAGAACTTCGTAGGGGATCCTGGATCACCAAGCCTCTGCTTCACAAACACTTGCTCTCGGAACTCTCTGGCTGCCTGTGCTGTTCAGGAGAAGCTCTAACAGGGACTTTGGTCCACCACTTCTAATCTCAAGTTCAGCATTGGGACAAATTGCTACGGCCAAACTGAAAACTCTCAGCTTCCATTTCCTTCTCTGTAAAATGGGGATAATAATGGAACCAACCACCCAGATTAAGGATCAGTGAACTTTTACTTTTGACTTTGCGGGATTCAAGGTCTCTGTCTCAACTACTCTGCTCAGCTGGCGTCAGGCAAAAGCAACAACAGACAAGATGTAGATCAATGGCATGGCTGTGTTCCAATATGATACTGAAATCTGAATTTCAGATCATCTTCACACATCACAAAGTCTTGTCTTTTGCTTCCCCCTCCCCAACCATTTAAAACTATGAAACCTACTTTTAGCCAATAGGCCATAAAAAACAGATGGCAGGCTGCTTTTGGCCTCAGGGCCATAGTTCCTTGATCCCTGATATAGAGCCCATGATGAGGATTATATGAGTTAATGACATAAAGCTCTCAGCAGACTGTCTGAGACCTAAGTACTCAACCCATAGGATTTGTTACTATTCTAGAGGACAAAAAAGAAACTGATGTAGATGAGGGAAAGCCCTTCAACTTGACCTAGACCTACATAAGCATACCTCAGAGCTACTGTGGGTTTGGTTCTAGACCACCACAATAAAGCAAATATCTCAATAAAGTCAGTCAAATGAATTTTTTGGTTTCCCCGCTTTGCTCCCTGAGAGCAGGGTGCAATGACCTGAGAATTTTAGCAAAACAAAAACAAAAACAAAAAGTTAGCAAAAGTACATGAAACTGAAGGCAGGAGATCCAGGTGTCTGCTTGCTGCAGATGTTGTATAACTAACTACACCCTGAGGAATCATGTCGGTAGGTGTGAATCAACTAGTAATGATGATAATTATAAAAGCCAAGTTCAATGACTTATGTAACTGCATACTAAGATTTTATACTATAAAATTGCATCCAAAAATGAGGCATTATAAAGGATTTCCAACCAAATGGAAAGAGACCTGAATAAAACCACCTACTTGACCCATGTTTGCATTGCCTCCAGTACTCCCATTCCAAGCATGGAATCTCCTGGTCCATCAGGGTTATCATTCACACATTTAGACCACCCACACACGTACAGGTTTGAATCGTGTGGCCCAGGAAACAACATGGGTGCTCCTGAAGGTAGAAAGAAGCCCCTGGAAGGTATCTCCCAGTGATACAAGGGTGATGCTCTTTTCCTTCTGCTCTCTCCGATACCCCATCCACTCCCTCCTTCCAAAGAGGAGGGGTATTGGGTCCTCCCTGAAGCCCAAGAACTGACGATTATACTCAGTAAAAATGACATCAGTGTCACCAACCATACCATAAGGACAAGGCTAAAAATTATCAGTCTGTGACTTATCACATGTGCATATCATTTAGAATTGCACACCATAATTTAAGGGTTTTTTTTTGTCATTACTCTCATTACCATTATTTCTTTCCATTTTGGAAATAACACAAGACTGCAACATGAAGACCACTTATAGGCCCAGACTGCAAGGACTTTCTGATACGAGGACCAAATGTGGGAATTTTCAGTGAAACAGTTGTACCTGGAAGAAAAAGAGATACCATGCCAAACCTACTGAGCTATCACTAGAATAACAGAAGCTGGCTTCCAAAGCTGGAGAGAAGCAATGGAATGAAGAAAGCTGCAAAGAATGAGAACAGCCACAACTAAACCACAACAGCTGGAGACCTACAGTTACTTGATTTATGCAATGGGTTTTCATCAGGTGTGTGTTTTGATTTGTTTTTAAAGAACACGACAGTTGATCTTCTTTTACCTGGTCCCTAAAAGGAACATTTTCGATTCCAGTCCACAAGCATTTATTAGGTACATGCATAGCCCTAGCTTAAGCCATGGACCAGGTGAAGAAATCTTCCAAATTAAATACAGGGGATATGATTACACAAGTATATAATGAGGCCAATGGGATAGACCGCCCCAAGAGGTCAGAGATGGGGTTACTGTCACTATGGGTGTCTGGAGAAGTAAAATGTATGAAACTTTACTATCAGAAGCATATGATCGAGGTCTGCAAGAAAGAACACATACAACAAGTGGGGAAATGAGCCACAAAGCAAAAGCATGAAGGTAACTGAAAGAATAAACAGAAATATTAAAGGATGTGGGAGATCTGAGTGGAGGTCAGTGCAGTGGGCTGGGTAGTGTTCCCTGGGAAATTCCTGCCCACCTAGAACATCAAAAAGTAACCCTCTTTGGAAATAGGGTCTTCGCAATGTAATTAACATGAAGACCTACTGGGTTACAGTGATCCCTAAAGCCAATGACTGTTATCTTTGTAAGAGAAAGGAAACAGACTTGGACACAGACACAGAGAAACACAGGGAGAAAGTGATATGAAGATGGCGATAGGAATTGGAATGATACAGCTACAAGCCAGGGAAGGAACACCAAGGCCAGCCAGCAACCACCAAGAGCAAGAAGAGGCAAGGAAGAATTCTCTCCTAGAGCCTTCAGAGGGAGAATGGCCCTGCTGATACCTTGAGTTCAGACTTCCAGTCTCCACAACTGTGAGAGAATGAATTTCTATTTTTCTAAGCCACCCAGTGGGGATAGTTTTGTTATGGCAGCCCTCGAGGAAACCAACGTACTCAGCAAACAGAGTCACTGGAAGAACAAAACCAGTGGCAGGCAGGCATCCAAACTGGCCTCATGGATAGGTATGGGACCTATGGTATGGTTCCTCACCCCAGAGCAAAAATCTAGGCTCCTTGTACTCTCTCTGTATGCTGCAGAAGAAGATACGTTCCCCTTTGAGGAAATTATTCAGCAGCAAGGGGACTATTCAGTAGATTAGCCTCAAGGGGTGCTGGAAAGCTAAAGAATGCCACATAAATACAAAGTTTCACAAACAGCGCCATCAGAGAGAGAAATTACATGCCCTCTCAGGCTTCCAGGCAGAACCGTCATAACTTCAGGGAAGGAACGCTCCAGACACCAGCCAGCAAACTTGACTCAACATTGCTCTATGGCTGAGTTACACCATGTATTATGCAGAAGCTGGCGGTAATCCCCATCCTGATTTGCATGCAGAAGCCATTTTCAAGCACCCCTGTTCCTTCAGGGTGCTTGGCAGCACCACAGTGTCTGATAAATAGAGCAAGAAGGTGATCTTAACTATCCAGCGGGGCTAATCAGGTACCAGCCAGGATTAAGCAGAGAACCTCCCTGGAGGTGAGCCTTCTTTCATCTATGTATGTTTTTGCTATAGCAGATTCTTTTTTTTTTTTTTTTTAATTTTTTAGGCTATTTTTTGGGGGGGGGGGGGAGAGCATGAGTGGGGGAGGGGCAGAGAGAGAGGAAGACACAGAATCTGAAGCAGGCTCCAGGCTCAGAGCTGTAGGCACAGAGCCCGACGTGGACCCATGAACCACAAGATCATGACCTGAGCCTAAATCGGATGCTTCACCAACTGAGCCACCTGGGCGCCTTTCTATAGTACATTCTTAATGCATAATGAACTTTGATTCCTCCCTTCCTCACTCCCCACTTCTCACCCCCCTAACTTTCCCTCTCCCTCTCTTTCTCAATTTTTACATAAAACAGTCTCTCCTTCTGTTTGTTTTCTCTTTATTACCAAGAGATCTAGGAAAATATTCTCATTGTAAAAGATAGGAGTAGGGGTACCTGGGTGCTTCAGACCATTAAGCATCCGACTCTTGATTTCGGCTCAGGTTATGGTCCCATGGTTCATAGGTTTGAGCCCTGCATCAGGCTCTGTGCTGAGCATGGAGCCTGCTTGGGATTCTCTCTCTCTCTCTCTCTCTCTCTCTCTCTCTCTCTCTCTCTCACACACACACACACACACACACACACACACACACAATAAACTTTAAAAAAAGGATCTGAGTAAAACATAAATACTTAAAAATATGCAGTTATTTTGAGAGAGAGAGAGAGACAGAGAGAGAGAGAGAGAGATAATGAGAATGCAAGCAGGAGAGGGGCAGGGGGAGAGAGAAGAGAGAGAAGACAGAGAGACAGAAAGAGAGACAGAGAATCCCAAACAGGCTCCATGCACAGAGCCAGACGCAGGGCTCAATCCCACCAACCACAAGATCACAACCTGAGCCAAAATCAAGAGTCAGATGCTTAACCAACTGAGCCACCCAAGTGCCCCCAAAATATAACTATATATAATAGAATGTATTTCATCACCTCCCTCTACCCTCTCTTCCCCTGAGGTAACCAGTTAGTACAGACGTTTGCAGAATTTCTCTGCACTTACATATTCATCTAAAATAATCTGTTTAGGGGCACCTGGGTGGCTTGGTCGGTTAAGCGTCCGACTTCGGCTCGGGTCATGATCTCGTGATTTGTGAGTTCGCGCCCCACGTCGGGCTCTGTGCTGACAGCTCGGAGCCTGGAGCCTGCTTCAAATTCTGTGTCTCCCTCTCTCTGACCCTCCCCCGTTCATGCTCTGTCTCTCTCTGTCTCAAAAATAAATAAACATTGAAAAAAAATTTTTTAATAAAATAAAATAATCTGTTTATTTTCATATATAGGGATCATTCTCTAGGTGGTATCTTTACCTGCTTTCTTAACTCCAAGATCTATCTAATAAATTTTTCAGTGTCAATACTACAGGCTAACAACTGTCTGTATTCCACAATTTATTCAGCCTTGCCAAAATTACAGGCTTTTTATTTCTTCCAATTCTTGGTGCTATAAGCAACACTACAACAGATATCCTTGCATCAATATATACCTGTGCTTGGATAAACTTTGCTTTCAATAGATTCATGGAGATGAGCTCATTGGATCAAAAGACATAGGCTTTTTTTTTTTTTAAACACATCTACACTTTTACTTCTGATTTACACTTTAAATATCCTAGGTACTTTCTTTGAATTCACCACTTAGTCTCATAAATTTTGATGTTGAATATTGTTAATCATTCTAAACTAACCTATGAAGCATATCATTGCACAGTGCAAAATTAAAATTCAAGAATCTCCTATACAAAGCAGTTTATTCTACACAGAGAGAAAGTTAACTCATCAGATGAGTCCAAATGAGCGATGGCTGATACCTTTAGAGAGAATTTTAATTCAACAACAAAAATGTAATCAAATCAGCTAAAACATAATTTTTATATTACCTTCCCGCTGCTTGTTTGAGCGCTTTGACAAAAATGAAAGAACTAAAAGGAATCCAATGGTTAAATTACCACCATTTTGTTATAGTTCTTCACTTATTATGCCCAGGACAGATCGTTTGTCATTAGCGTGTGAGGGACGCAGACATCTTTAATCTAGAAAGATATGTCCAGATTTCCCTCCCAAATGGCTTTTCTAGTTTATACGCCCCCACCAGAAGTGTTACCCTCATCCTCATCAATTGGATATTATCAGTATTAACCATTTTCCCAGTGTAACAAAAAATACCTTAATTTACATTTTCCTTGTTACTAATGATATTGAGCACCTGTTTATGAGTTTCCTGGCCATTTATTTTTATTCCTTCTATGGGTCTTTACACATTTTTTATTGAGTTGTTTATCTTTGGGTTTATACCATCACACTTTATAGATTCTGCATATTTACGACTCGTTAGGTAGTTGGCAAATGCTCTTCCATTTATTTTGCTTGTGTTTTCATTTATTTATAATTTGTTTTATACTCATTCACTCGACAAATATTTACTGAAAATCTACTGCTCATTTGCAGTAGCAAAGCAAATATTCTGGTACATGAGTTTAATTTTTCCACAAATTTGTCAGCATTTTGCTTCATTATTTCTGTTTTTTATATTTTCCTTAGGAAGCCCTATTCCATAATTATAAGAAATAGTCCTGAATTTTTACCTAAAACTTGTACAGATGATTAAATATATTGGGCTTTTGAATTTATCAGGAATTAATCCCATGGTGTGAGGTAGGTCTTTAGCTTCTTTTCTTTTTCCAAGTGGAAAGGCAATCCATAAAATCATGCCTTGAAATCCATCTTTCTGATAGGAAATACAATCTTTATCGTAACCCATATTCTCACAAATAATGGGTCAGTTTGAAGGGCTTTTTCTTTTTCTTTTTCTGTTTTAATTATAGCTCATATGCCTTGATTTGCTACCTAATAAAACAAGGACCCTATCATTGTTCTTTTTCACATATTTATCAGCTATTCTGAAGCATTTTTTTTTGTAAATGAGCCTTTTTCACATTTTTTTAAATGTTTATTTTGAGAGAGAGACAGACAGACAGATAGACCATGAACAGGGAATGGCAGAGAGAGAGGGAGCCACAGAATCCGAAGAAGCAGGCTTCAGGCTCTGAGCTGTCAGCACAGAGCCTGACATAGGGCTCAAACTCACAGACCATGAGATCATGACCTGAGCTGAAGTTAACACTTAACCGACTGAGACACCCAGACGCCCCTGTAAATGAGCTTTAGAATCAGTTTGTTAAATGCCATAAGGGATCTCATTGATATTTTCATTTGAAAATTATTTGAAGGTATGCATTAATTTGCAAAAAAAAAAAAAAAAAAAATTTGACCTTCGCAATATCAAATGGAAGCTAAGAAGTCTCCATTTACTGAACTCTTTATCTACTCCACAGTAAAATTTCAAAATTTATATAGATTTTGCACATTTCTTGTTATATTTATTTGTGAGGAATTTATGTTTTTATTTGTTATTGCAATTGTAAGCAATAGCCCTTTTTCCCATTACATTTCAGAAATAGTTACTGCTTATGAATAAGTATTGTTTCAGGATATTAATCTTGTATCCAAGGACAAAAACCAGTATTAATTGTGGGTAGGGGGTGAGGAAGGAAGACAAGTAGAGAGCCTGGAGAGACCCAGAGGACAAAACCACATTTAAGATGCTATATGGAGCTATGCAAAGGCATCCAGCACCCCTGAACACCCTAGCTTGGCTGAACCGAGTGAGGCATGGGAGCAAGACAAAGAAATCCTGGAGTAGTTTGGGGAAGTGTTGTGTTACGACTTTGAAGGACACTATGAGTGTCAGTGAAGGACACTGAAGAAATGGCCCCATGCTGTGTTTAAGCAGAGGAGGACCTTACATGGTGTACATAAGTTTTCCTGAGGCTGAAGCATGGCACAGAAGAGGCTGAGCAGTGTCTGCCTGTCCCAGTGGTAAATACAGAAGTGCTAAGAGCCAGTGAGTGAAAGGTACCTGGAGAGGGCACCACCAGAGTGACACTCTGTAGATGTGCAGGGCAAGACCATGGCCAGGAGCACAGGTCTTAGCAGCATATGCCAGCACACACTGAAATGCCAAATGGGACCAGTCACATTCCAAGAGGATGCAGTGGGGAAAGAGGGCAGCAAACAAAGGCCAAGTCACAGAAGACAGGCCACAGGAAGATTCAGAGGACTGGGCACAAGAGAGATGTCACCCTCACCGCCATGATGATACGTAAGCTTCTCCTGCCTCATGATGCCATTCTGGGAATGGAGAAAGAGGAAAAGCTCTTGGTATGGGAAAAATACCCCAATACGGAAGTATGCACTTTCAAGTGACTATGTTTAAATAATGAATTCACTGAGTAATTTCCTGAAAGAGATCAAATTCTAAACTGGCAGATCTTAAATTACCCTGAAGTGGCAAGACTGAACTTTTTTGTCCCCAAAGGAAAAGAGGCTCACAGCAAATTGAATTCAGTCATGGGGAAATAAGGTCGCATTTGTGCATGTCTGAGTCATAACGTATAACTTTTTAAAACCTCTTCATGCTAATACAGTTTTTGTGGTTAAATAGATCCTACAAGACATGAAAGTTCTGTTCTCTTGATGTGTGCTACTACATGTGAACACACTAAACTACATTCTACAGTTATGGGAACAAGGCCAAAATCTATAGGGTATAGGTGAGAACATTCACTATTCCTACATAGGAAAGAAAGACTCTAAAAACCAAACATCCAAAATATCCCATTTCATTTAACACTTAATCTGCAGACAACCCACTATCTGAATACTCTGGAAAGAAAAAGATCAAAGCACAGTCCACATTTGAACTTATGGACATGCAATGATGGAATAGGGAAATGAAGAAGATATTCCCCTTAATACTGCCCAAATTATGTAGCCTACCTTCATTTTGACCTAGTCAACAAGGAACGATAAAAAGTTTGATCTGAAGGTTCCAGTCCCAGGAAGTACTGATTCATTGCACCCTACCCTGTCTCTCCCACTGAATGCAGCTATAAAACCTGGACAGAATGTGTACAGCAGCTACCTAAGGACACTGGAAAGTAAATAATAGTAGGTAGAGTGGAAAAGACAACAAGAATTCAAAGGACCACTGAACTGGTGTTGGATTCTCCACAGTCTTTTCCTATGGTATCCCCTGGAGAGATCTCTGAGATACTGGAAGGGCACCACCATGGATGGTGAAAGCTCCAAGAGAAGCTCCTAGTTAAGGCAAAGGGGGCTCTAGCAGCAACAGAGCAATAGCAAATGGGTTGGAGATTTTCTTGTCTGGAAGTTTTTTAACCTACTTTCTTTGATAATTACAAAAATTCTCAAGTTATGTATTTCATATTGGGTGAGTTTTGGTAATTCCTGGTATTTGAGGAATGAGCCCATTTCATCTAAGCTGCCAAACTTAAATGCCCAGAGTTTTTCTGTGGGGTCTGTAGTGATAGCCTCTCTTTCATTCCTGGTATTGGTAACTTGTGTCTTCTATTTTTTTTTCTTTATCAGTCTTGCTAGAGGTTCATCACTTTCTTGACATTTACAAAGACCAATTTTTTAAATTAATTTTGTTTCATGTATCCACAAACAAAGCAACTTGGCTGATTCTCCGAGTAATTAATGCTGATTCAAGAAGCCAGTCTCAAAGGATTTCATGCTTTAGGATTCCATTTATATGACATTCTCAAAAGGACACAAACTATACTGACAGAACGAATCAGGGGTTGCTAGTGGCTAGGGGAGGAGGTGTGTAACTACAAGAGGCGAGCACAAGGGAGGTTTTGAGGGTGATGGATATAGTCTCTACCCTG
This sequence comes from Herpailurus yagouaroundi, assembly GCF_014898765.1. Taxonomy (NCBI): domain Eukaryota; kingdom Metazoa; phylum Chordata; class Mammalia; order Carnivora; family Felidae; genus Herpailurus; species Herpailurus yagouaroundi. Next base: position 7,056,310 of record NW_024412432.1, on the reverse strand, counting down.
ACTGTACTGGAGATTATACAAACCTGTATGTTAAAATTTATAGAACTATACACCAAAATTAGGTCAATTTTACCTTATGTTCATTTAAAAAGTAAAATTTAAGTTCAGAGGAGAAAAAAGACTTTGGTTTAAGAAGTTTTTCCACTTTAAAATGTATACCAAACTAAGGAGCTGTCCAACTAACTATTCTCTCAATTAAATATTTCTCTTCCTTAATATTTGGAGTCAACATAAAAATAAGTTTGATTCTGCCTATTTTCAACAAGATTTGGGGGAAACAAGCACTGTCATGTAACATTGTTGGGAATAACTTACTATAAGGTCTTTAAATGGATATTTATCACTAAGGAAATGAAAAATATGTATAACTTTTAATCCAACAATTTCATTTCTAAAAGGAATTTCTAATACAGATGTACTTGCATAAGATTCAAGAAAGTACATACAAGAATGTTTATTGTAGCATAATGTATAATAGCAAAATATTAGAAAATATTTTGATGTCTATTAATTATACATGCATGTAATTATCAGCCATTTTTAAAATGAAGCCAATCACTGATACTAAAAAAAAAAACAAAAACAAAAACAAAAACAAACAAAACCCTCTAAAATTACTAAAAAATAACAACATGAAGAAAAATGTTTACAGATTGATCTCATTTTTTGTTTATAAAAGGTCTCACATACATTGGGGAAGTTTATATATACATAAGAAATCCCAGAAGGATATACAAAATATTGTTAACAGTTATTTCTTCAGAGTGGGCTTGGAGATACAAGGGGGAAGAGAAAGGAAATAGTTTGAGTTTTCATTTTAAATTATTTTGAACTAAGAAAAAGCATGGACATTTAAAACCTATTTTAATACATGAGGTGTGAATATCTATGTGAGGTAATGGATATTAACTAATCTTACCATGGTAATCATTTTGCAACATATACATATATCAAATCATTATGTTACACATCTTATTATACAATGTTACATGTCAATTATATCTCATTAAAATTGAAAACCTTTAAATAAAAAGTAAAATAAAAATAAAGTTTTAAAAAATGCTAGTAAGAAATAATAATGCCTTTGTAGAGAGTTTGTTAATCAGGGCAGCTGACCTCAGCCAACCCTGGGAAACACCATTCCTAGGAACACCCATAGGTAAAGGTATCTCAATAGGGTCAGGGAAAAGAACCTGAAAGTCTACCATCAAACCGTTCCTCCAAGAAATTTTGTCCTCAATGGCTTCTCAAAAGCAGTCAAAGTATAAAAGGATACCCAAGAAGGAAGTTGCCTGGAGTTCCGCAACCAGATAGATCCTTTTGGATGAGTTCCAGAAGTTGAACCCAGTTTCTCTGGGTTAACAATATACAAGCCCTATTTTAAATTTTTTTCTAATTTAAAGTTAATGTTTCCAGGATATACATATAAGAATAAAGAAATTCTTGATACTAAAAGACACCATCATCAACAACAAAATACTAGATTTGTGATCTTGGGAAAATTACATAATTTCTTGTTCAGTAATGTCCTCAAAAATACAACAGCAGACTGGGTGATGGACAAGACCTTTACCACTTCCTAGAGCTAGTGAGTCACCCCATCTGGTTTGGAAATTGAATTTTACACAGCTTTTATCCAGATTCAGATTTCATTTGTCATTAGATTGACATCACCCAGTAGTCAAATGTCAATCTTTAAAACATTTTTACCAAACATTATACATTTCCAGTTGGTTGTTCAGGTTTACTTAGCATGGGAACAAAGCTCTTAAGCAGCAAATTCTTTACAAATTACAAGGTTTTTTTTTTTCTTCTAAGTACTGAAATACATCCGACTTTAAAGATATTTATATTTTTAAACTGTGTGTAGCCTAAGGAAAATATTGCATGACATTGAAGAACCAAAGTCAAAGAATCATTAAATATGAAAATAAGTTTACTGAAAAATTGTCTAAATACTTTTACATACATAAACAAAAATATCGAAACTTAGTAGCCAAGGGATAAAACTAGGCATCAGCAATTTTTTTGGACATGCTATTCACTCTTATTATCCTGCATATCATTCTGTATGGAGCCTCCTGATACCTGTCCTGCTATTTCTTCTTGGATGCCTGACCCAATTCTATTCCAGTTACACCCCAACGCACTGACCTCTCTGGACTTCACATGTCCACTGCTGCCCTTGTTTTCACCTCATACATCTTTCCTGCCAGCTCCCTGCAACAGCCATGGCTCCCAGCAGCCATGGGCATTAGCCTGCCACAGAACAACTTAGTTGTCCTTCCTGCATTGATCCAGAGTTTGTTTGCTCCTGAGACATAGGGGAGGGAAGGAAGAAGAATGGGAAGGGATAAAAAGAAGGAGGGATGGGGGGAAGGGAACAAGAGAGGGAGGATGGGGGGAGGTGGGGAAAGAGGGTTAAGCAATAAACGTATTAGTGGCTAGTTTGCCATCCGTGTTTGGTTTCTTCCTTCTTCCACTTAAAAGGCCTGCCCAGAATAATTTCTTCATATTTGAAAAAGGAAAGAATCCCCTGAATAATGATAAGTGACATAATATGCACTAAACTGATTTCTGATGAGAAACTGATTTATCGCCTACATTTCAGAGCCCTGGGAAAGTTGACATGGAAGGATAAATGGATTTCAGGGCAGGCAATGAATTTCTGAAATGCATTTCAGAACCCCTCCTCCGAGCCATAAATAAAAGCAGGTTGCCTATAGCCTAGCACAGATGATCAGGACAAAACACCATGCCATCCAGGATCTAGTCAACACCCTCTTCACAATGCCCAAAGTAGATGACCAGCTGTTCTAGAAAGATGTTTCCCAAGGCAACATCTGTTGCCTCTGTTTCCCCCCACCAAAAAAAAAAAAAAAAAAAAAAAGCAGTTCAGAACGTCATGAGGGCTTGAAAACAATTACTAAGGGGGAAAAATTATTGTATGGAGTTTGAGGAGTACAAAAGGATAATACAATCTTCAATAAAGTTACTGGCAAGATTCTAGTTTCAAAATACACCTGCTTTCCTTATCCCCCCAAGACTGCACCTCCCATCCTGAACCACCTACTAGCAACCTCCACAATCCAAAGGAACCAGGTACCTGGTGATTATGTTGAACAGATACTTAGTCATCTAATTCCAACGTTCCTGTTCAAATATGAAATATGAAGGTAAGGTGATAGTGACTTCAAGGAAGGCAAAGGCCAGAAAATAAGAGAAGTTACACAGCACCCACTAAGAGAGAGAAGCCCCCACCCACACATGTTCATCTCCCTCCATCCATTTCTTCCCTGGCAGGAGAAATTTTGTTAAGAGACAGGACCTATCTTTGGACATTTCGTAGCAAAAGTGAAACCACAGATTGACACTTACATTTCATTTGCTTGGAGATGGACTTGTTAGGTTCAAGCCAGTGCTAGGAAGAAAAAAGCAGAGATTATGGGTCAAACGGCTGAACCATACACATGACACATACTTAATAACTAAAAGAAATTTAATACAGATAGTCTTTTTCCAAAGTACAGTCTTGGTTCCCAAAGATACTCCTCAAGGTTCTGCCTTCTGAAGATCAACACAAACAATTCTGCAATAAGAATACAACAGGCAAGGGTATAAATTACAGAGAAATAGTACTTTCTGAGTAGTGTATGAGTCACACAGTTGCTAAGAGAGAAGAACAAGGGAGAGAACATGCACTTCAATGGGATATTCTCACGGCTCTAGTGGACTCCTAGGTGATACAGTTCCATTGCTCTGAGCAAGTCACAGATGGCTGAAGACTTTGACATCCATGACCTCAAAGAGTCACAGTCCAAGACAGTTTCAGCACCCTGCTCCCCTGCTAGGTAGCCTCTGTTCAGGTGAACAGTGGGCCAAGCCAGCATTAGCCCCATCACACAGAAGCAATTCTCCCTTTACAGTAGGGAGGAACAGAGGACTTTAAATATCTAACTTCAAAGGCCTGAGATCATCCAGAAGAAAAACCAACTGTACCACAAAACAAAGATGCCCAAAAACTTGGGTAGCTCAGAATGGTGTTAGTGACAGGCATTCAAAGCCGATACCATGCTGGGCCCAGTGGCTGGCTCATTCCACACCACATGTGGAGGTCACTTCAACATGCTAAGAGCCAGGTGACTTTTGAGATCACTAACCAGGGTGTCCCTGAAGCCACTTGGGAAATGTCAAGAAGCGTCACTCTGTACACCTGCAGTTTATAAAGACACTACGAGGAGTGCCACTGGTATCCATCGGGAGATCAGAGAGCCCACACTTACCGGGCATCCCCCACACTCAATACTAGAGACAAAAGAGGATGCTCACCATGAGTTGAGGCTTACACCCCATTTGTGCCATCCAGCAAGCCTCAAAGTTCTGTATTGTCCCTACCGTTTGATATCCATGCACAACCATGAAGTTTAATAAGCACTAGCATTGGTTGAGGGCTTCCTAAATGTCAGGTGTTACTCTAAGCAATTCCATGGGTCATCACTACCACCCCATTTACAGATGCGAAATCAGGGAGCTCAGAATATTAAACAACTAGCCTAAGGTCACCCAGAGAACAAATGGTGAGGCAGTGCGCAGTGGGATTCCAGAGCACAGGCCCTTAACCTTGGCCATTCTGCCTCCCAACAGATCAGTTTGCTCTAAAACATATTAGTCTCCTCAACAAACATCACTTCTTTCCCCAGGAGCTGAAAAATTGAGCAGTCAGATCAATAGTTTCCAATCCAGGGTGTCAGAGCTCTGCAACCTTCAAAAACAAGACTAGGGGTCTTTTAACTAAATCAGCATCGTGAAGAGTTTGACAGAAAACCGTGCCTTTACCTCTGACGTATCACACAAACTGAAAGAGCAAGTTTCTTTGCTTCTGATCAAAATTCTATCAGTTCATCTTGAGAACGCTGTTTATCTCCTTTTTTCATTTTTTTTAATTGTGGTAAAATACACATCAAATTCACCATCCTAACTATTTTCAAGGGTACAGTTCAGTGGTATTAAATACATTCATAATGGTGGGAAACCACCACCACCCACCTCTAGAGCACTTTCATCTTGTAAAACTGAAACTCTAGTCCTAGGAAACAGTCACTCCCCAGTCCCCTCTCTCCAGGCCCCTGGAAACCACCATTCTACTTTTGGTTATGTGTTTCTTTTTCGTTTTTTCTTAATTTTTTTAATGTTTATTTTTGAGAGAAAGAGAGAGAGACAGAGAGAGAGACAGAGAGAGAGAGAGAGAGAGAGAGAGAGAGAGAGAGAGAAACAGCATGGGTTGGGGAATGGCAGAGAGAGTGGGAGGCACAGAACCCGAAGCAGGCTCCAGGCTCTGAGCTGTCAGCACAGAACCCGATGCGGGGCTCAAACCCACGAACCGTGAACTCGTGACCTGAGCCGAAGTTGGACGATCGACCTACTGAGCCACCCATGCGCCCCTTAGTTACCCGTTTCTAATCAGAAGTGACGCTTGGCATTTACACAGTTATAAATGAACAGTGGGAAATATATTGATTGCACAAAGTTATACAGCTAGTAAGTGGCCCGAAGTGTTTTACCTCTCTGTTTCCACAACTATAATACGGGAATAGCAATAGTACCTACCTTGTAGTGTTATTGTAAGGATTTTAGAAGTTAATAAAAAGTGAATAAACATAAGACATTTACACAGTGCCTGGCAGGTGAAAAATATCAATAAATGCTTGTTTGCGGATCCTGAGGATACTTAAGTACAGTTTAATTGGTAGACCACATCCCATGGAGGAGAATAATAAAAGGGGCTTCTGAAGATTAAATTATTTTCTAGAAATAAATAGGGTAATTTAGAACTAAGGCAAGAAAACAAATACCTACGGAGATCAATACCTACTGCTATTGTTTCACAGAGGAGAATCACCGGTCACAAAGACTGAAGTACACTTTCTGAATTCTCCTTGCTTGGCATCCTGTGAACTCCTTAGCTCTTCTCTGCCAAACTTCAACCTGCCGCTCTTCTTCCTCTCTGCCTCCAGGGAGGACAGGTACATTTCACTTTATGTGCCCATACTAGTTAGTCAGTGGCAATCTCCCAGGGCTGCGAAGAGGGTTTCAAGGCTCAGTGAGAATGAGTACCATGATGGATTGGCTATGTCTGCCATGGAGGGGTAGGGAATATTTAAGGTACATCTGCAAGGTATTTGCCATCCGTGCCCTGAAATAAATTTACTCAAAATTAACTGGCCTCCTCATTGTCCTACAAAATACACCCTGAAGTTTCTGATGGGTTCTGACCTTCCTTCTCCTCTTGGCCTATTCACACCCATGCTTGCCTCTCAAACCTTGTGTATCTTGGTTTTTTTTAATGTTTACTTTTGAGAGAGAGAGACAGAGAGAGAAAGAGAGAGAGAGAGAGAGAGAGAGAGAGAGAGAGAGAGAATGAGTGGGGGAGGGCAGAGACAGAGGGAGACACAGAATGCAAAGAAGGCTCCAAGCTCTGAGCTGTCAGGGCTCAGACCCATGAGCTGTGAGATCATGACCCAAGCCAAAGGAGGATGCTTAACTGACTGAGCCACCCAGGTACCCCAAACCTTGTGTGTCTTAATTACCTATGTCTACAGTGTGACCACTAAATATTCTTCCAGGACAATGATCCTTATGCAACAGTACAGTCATGGGGTGTAGAGCCCTAAGAAAAATAAGCCAGCAGTAGTCATGTGTCAAGGGATTATAGGAAATCATTTCTTCAGAAAGGGTCAATCTCTAGTAACTATTAAAATCTAAATATCTGACTGGCCTATGGCCCAGCAATTCCTTTATCCCGCAATTTGTCCATGTGAACATAGAGGAACATAACAAGGATTCTCACTGCATAATTATAATACTACAATTATAAAGTATTAGAATGTTAATGGCCATCATCAGGAAAATGGTAAGCAAATCGTAATCTGTTCATATTCTGGATTCTGCAGTGTTTTATAGAAGGTAGATCTTTATGTGTTAACATGGTTAGATTTCTAAAGCACGCTGCAAGATGCAAACACTGAATTCAGAACTATGGCCACAGTTCCCAATTCATACACTGAAACACTCCAGGGAAAAGCAGCCATTTTAGACATCTGTCAGACACACAGTGTGCCAACTATAAGCTCAAGGAAGTTCCCGGTTCCAACATTAGATCATGCTACATTCCTTTTGATATCATACTTTTTGAAAAGCTGGGTTTTTAGCGATTTCTGTGATAAAAAGCAAGTACCGTGCTAAAATAGGTGTGAGAGAGGCAATGAACGTGGTAATATTGGATCCGATCCCAGAGTCTGAGGAGCCATGGGGCGCCCAACAGGTACACACATCCTGTTCATAAGTAATTGTGGTTAAGAATGAACTGAAAATACTATTTTCATGTATGTCACATTTTATTAATTTTTTTTTCAACGTTTATTTTATTTTTGGGACAGAGAGAGACAGAGCATGAACGGGGGAGGGGCAGAGAGAGAGGGAGACACAGCATCGGAAACAGGCTCCAGGCTCTGAGCCATCAGCCCAGAGCCTGATGCAGGGCTCGAACTCACGGACCGCGAGATCGTGACCTGGCTGAAGTCGGACGCTTAACCGACTGCGCCACCCAGGCGCCCCAATGTATGTCACATTTTAAATGGCACTAAGTTGTTAGCACATAAATACTAAATTGGTTGACTCTCGCTCTTATCAGATAGCACTGTTAGATATTCTTTTTACCAAGGGTACCATGAAATAATTACTAAAATACTGACAGAGCCATAAATCAATAATGTTTGAGAACCTCTGAACTATTGGTATCATAGAATTGATGTGTTTTCCAAGTAAAAACTACACTAAACTACCATATATTTCCAAAGAATACATAATAAGCATCTCTATGTATTTTTAAAGACCTGAAATGATACACACTAAACTGATACCAGTGAGGCTGGATAACAGGGAAGTAACAGGAATTTAGGGGTGTTTCTCAAAAGAAACCATGACTTCTGTTTTATCTGATGTTTTAGCATACTTTTTACATGTATTCATGCATTACATGAATAATTAAAAGTCATTTTTTTGAAAAGGAAGCTTAGCTCTACTCAGAGGTTAAAGGTGGATTCTATGTAATTTAGACTCAAGAAGAAGAATTTCATCCACAACAGGCAGATGCCAGGTCCAGCTGAGCCCCCAGCATTGGTCCAGCTCAGAAGCCAGCCTGGGTTCAAATCCCAGCTTGGCCACTTCCTCTGTTTCTTCCCTTACAGCAGCATCATGAGGTTGAAGTAGGTTAATTCATTAAGAAGTTCTGAGAACAGAACTTGGAGCATAGTGAAAGCTCAGAAAACACCAGCTGTTCTCATCTTCTGTGAGTTCACTCAGAGACACTCTTGCCAAGTTGGTGCAAGGGCCCCTCTCTGGTGAGCCCACCTCGGCTACTCTCTTCCTCCCACACTCCCTCCCCACCTGCCTCTTGCTCTACGTGAAGGGTAATTCTCCTACCTTTTTTCCTTCTTCCTTTTAGAGTTGGGCAATGAAGCTGAGTCTAGACCACACCAACAACTCCCGCTGTTACTATATGTACAGGTGGATCACACACCTGTGAGAAAGTAACCATGATGCTGTGTGCTTGGTAATTAGAAATAAGGCTCAGAACATTCTATCTTCCTTTCAATTGCCACTTGGGAAATATGCTAGTTTTTGTTTTTGTTTTTTTAAGTCTGTTTCCTTGCTGAAAACTGAAGTTCCCTAAGAGAGGTAGAAAGAAAAGCCTGCCAGCCAAATCTCTGAATTTGTGGCTAGTTTACAATAGTTGAAAACTTCAGTTCCTGAACTCTCACTTAGAATAAGAATTCCAAAGACTAAAGAGGCTAAGACCCAACTATTAATTCTACCTAAGGAGCTTAAGAAGTAAGAGCAATCGGAGGATGCGTCCCCTCAGTGTGATCTGAAGGTATCAGGAATTTATCTGCAGAGATAACACCAGGGCTCTGCTCAGATCCCCTCGATGCCATTTTCTCCTTGGTTATATAGCACCCTGACCCTTTTCAGGAAGGCTGCCTTCAGGTTACTGGAATCCAATGCAGGGTGAAGAACGAGCCTCCCCACTCATCTGTTAACTGACAGGTTAAGAGGTGACAGGTATCCAAGGATAAATACCTCTGCTCCTTCACCCCTTGGTCGGGACAACCCTAAGGCACAACCTACCACTCTTCCAGAGCTCCTCTTTGGCTTTCAGCCCAAGTTACATGCCACAAGACTTTGCTCAACATCACGCACTTGTGGGACCTCCTTCCCTTCCCTGTCCCAATCCCTCCAATCTCCCACAAGTCTTTCTTCCTGGGAACAATGCCTAACAAAACTGGAATTTTTATCTCAGGATCCACTTCTGGGATCCAGAGGCAACACAGCTTCCCTAACTCCCTGCCCAAAACTGCCCTCCCACCATGGTATTTAAAATTCTTCCTTTGAAGGTTTTATTCCTTTTGCCTCAGGCTTGAACCCCGACAACCTGTATATCCCCCATAAGAGGCCCCACTTTGACAAAGGTTTCAGTCTCGACAATCCAGCCTGACCACATTTGAAGCCACCTCTTAGAACAAGTTTATTTTGATTGATAGCAGCTTGATACAAAGAAAAGTCAAAGGAAGCCTCACAAAAGGGGTGAAAAGCAGAGGGCTGAATAACCCTTCTATGTCCCCATTCCCTTCTCTGTGGTCTTGGGGGGAGGGGGACAGATTCCAGGAACCCTAAGATTCCTTCAGTTCTCACATTCCATATTCTATGAACCTGAAGGATGAGAATATTGCCAATAAATGTTATCTCTTTAATTTTGCAAGGCCCAGCTGCACTTAGCCCTAAGAGATCATTTTTCTCTACCCCATCATAGAAGTGGTGCATTTCTTTTATACTTTCCAATTTTGGCTTCTTTAGGAGAAGTTGGGGCGGGGGGGGGGGGGAAGGTGGGTGTGAGGTGGTGATTTGTGACTAAGTAGATTGATTTTTAATTTGGTAGCTGCTAAGCCAGGGGGAAAAAAAACAGAACTCCCAAAAGTAAACAATATAACACACTTGGTTATCTTCAAATGTTGGGCTTCTGTTGAAATTGATTCACAGAATAAATTACACACCTCTCTGTTATCTTTCTCAAAACCCTTGATGCCCTAAACCAGAATAATCTATAGCCCAGAGAAATGTGTTAAATAACCAATGGGGCTTTAAATAAGAATGAACGAATCTCCCAAACAGGACATTGTCTTTCCCCTCAGGAGTAACCAGATCCAAAATCTGACCAATTCCCATCACAGCCCTGAAAAGATGGCCTGATTCTCACATCTCACCTGGACAAAGCCCCAGAGTAACTCCGTCTCCCTGCATTATCTAGCCAATTTATGCCATTTCTAGACCCTCTGGCCTCTGCAGGGGGAAAAAGAATGCCATCTGAATGTACTCAACCTCAACAGTGTTCTGGATGGCCCAGTTAGAGCTAGCCCCTAGCTATTTAGCTACCAGTAACCAATGGTTTCCACTCCAGTTTCAGTGAAATCTACAACACAATGCCAACAACAGCAAAAACGTCTATAGACCAGGCACACTCACGAGTTGTTGTCCTTCTGGAAATCAACCTACGCAAGAAAACCTTCACTGCTTCATTGTAATGTATTTCTTCAACCATAACTGCTCTTGCATTCTGGGTTCTCAGGGATGAGCAAAATAGAAGTAACAGCTGGGAGAAGAAACACCATGGGAAACAGAGGTGGAAACAGCAAGCCTAAGAAAGCACCAGCACCATTTTCTTTTCATAAAGGACTAGACAGCATAAATATTTTAGGTTTTGTGGCCCATATGGTCTGTCAGGACTACTCAACTCTGTCATCAGAACACAAAAGCAGACATAAACAATACATAAATGAATAGAAATAGCTGTGTCCCCATAAAAATTTACTAAACAAATGGGGGCCATCCTGACCCTTGTGTGCCAAGCCCTGCTCTACATCCAAGAAAGCCTTAATGTATACTTCAAGGAAAAAACAGTAGTACTCTGAAAATGCAACAGAGGTTGTAAAAATATCAACTGTTTAACATTAACACAAACTGCTGTTTATTTTAAAGTACACTAAGACACCAAAATGCGATTATAGAAGAAACGATGGGATTCCTTCAAGCAGTGGAATTCGTCACCATGTAACACTTGCTGTCTAGCCATAGATATTTCACATCGTCATCAAACTGTTCTAAGGTCAAAGATCTTCTAGCTGCCAGAGGCGCCTGGGTGGCTCAGTTGGTTGAGCATCTGACTTCAGCTCAGGTCATGATCCCACACTCCATGAGTTCGAGCCCCGTGTCAGGCTCTGTGCTAACAGCTCAGAGCCTGGAGCCCGCTTCAGATTCTGTATCTCCCCCTCTTTCTGCCCCTCCTCTGCTCATGCTGTCTCTCTCTGTCTCAAAAATAAATAAAAACTTAAAAAAAAAAAGAAAGAAAGAAAGAAAAAGGAGAGGGGCACCTGAGTGGCCAGTTGAGTGTCTGACTTCAGCTCAGGCCATAATCTCGTGGGTCATGAGTTCGAGCCCCACTTAGGGCTTGCTGCTGTCAGCGCAGAGCCTGCTACAGATCCTCTGTCTCCCTCTCTTTCTGCCCACCCCCACTCATGCTCTCTCTCTCAAAAAATAAAATAAAATAAAAAAATCTTCTAGCTGCCAAACACCGAAGCTTTCAAACTCTTTAAAGCATGTAGTAAAAGATCTGTTACATGTTGGTAACATGGACTAATGCACTTAAATAACAGCCCTGTGGCATAGGTACCATTAGTGTCCCCATTTTACAGATAAAGAAATTGAGGCATAGGTTAAAGAGGCTGCGTAAAGTCATACAATCAGCAAAAGGCAGAGTCAGGACTTAACCCGGCCTTCCTGGTATAAAAGCTCTTAGATCTTGAGCAATAATGTCCCCCCTACTCCTTCCTTCTTGATGTTTAACACTGGAGCCCGTTCTCCTTATATTAAGTCGACCAGCTACCCTTGTTTCCAGAAGGTCTCCCTCTCCTCATTCTATTATTTCTGCTCTAAATGTTCCTGGTTGGTCTCCTCTACTGGCTTCTCCTTCTGGACATCCTTTTTTTTTTTTTTTTTTTAAATGGATGTTCTTTAGCCTTCAGATTCTCCTCTTATTCTCTAGTCTTTTCCCTCAGCTCTGCAGTCTCTCCTCAGGGTTTTGAGGTAATGAAAACCTCACGTGCTCCAAAATATCCATCTGTGGCCTAAACCTCTTCATTAAGCTTCAGATCCAGGTTCACAACTATAGACTGAACAACTCTACCTCATCATCTCACAGTATCCCAAACTCAACATGTCCAAAACTTACCACTTCTTCCCCAAACCTTCTTCATACAGTTTATTTCGTAAGTGACTCTACCTGTACTTGGAACTCAAAAGGGCTCTGTAAGAAACTCAAACATCCAGATGGACAGGCTCTGTGGAGAAGCCCAAAACCACATGCAGAGGGAGGGGGCCCTCAAGCCCCACCTTCCAGCCACCCCCATCAAGGTTCCAGGTATATGAATGAAAGGACCTTGGGCCCCCTGCCCTCCAGAATAGTTCAGCCACTAGCTGAATACCACTGACTGAGCCCAGTCAACACCATGTGGAACAGAAGAAACATCTAGTTGAGCCCTGCTCAAATTTCTGACCCCCCCCAAATCCTGGCATATATAAAATTGTGTTCCTTTAAGCCCCTGAGTGTTTGAGGAGACTTGTTACATGGCAGTGGAGAACTAGAACTCTTACTCCTTGTTGTAGATTGAATGTTTGTCCTCCCCACCCCCACCAAATTCACACATTGAAGCTCTAATCCCCAATGAGATAGTATTTGGAAGCAGTAACTTTGAAGGTAATAAGGTTTAGAAGAAGTCGTGAGGGTAGAACCACATGATGGGATTAGTGTCCTTATAAGATTAGGAAGATAGACCAGAACACCTGCATGCTCTCCCCACCCCCCACCCAAGTGTGCACACAGGCAAAAGGCAGCACTCTGCAAGCCAGGAAGACAGTTCTCACCGGGAACCAAATCTGTCAGCATCTTGAACTTGGACTTTCCAGCCTCCAGAACTGTGAGAACTAATTGCCGTGCATAAGCAGGTGTTTTCTTCTCACAGCCCAAGCTAAGGCACTCCTCATTATTCCTCTCCGTGGACAGAACACAATTACAGTTCAACCTTTAAATGACATTTTCTTGAGCATACATGAAGAAATAAACATCTGCTCAAATCATCATTTCCTAACCTATACTGCTTTTATTTCTCCAAGTTATACATCATAGTTACATTCTAGTCTTCTTCTCAGCTTGACTTAAAAATGTTCTCTAGAGCTATTTGAAACTTCCAAACCTGCTGGTTTCCCGTCAGCTCTGATGTTCTTGCCTTCTGGAAGTCCAGTGAGAGCTTCTCTAATGGAAGGAACTTAAACCTCATCAACCTAATTGATTTGTGCCCTCTTCTGAACCAAGCCCAGGAGGTTCCCACCACCAAGGAGGAAGACTGAGTCACCTTGGATATCCTCCTGGTTTTTCCCTACTCACATAAGAATAAAATGGCATTTTTCACCACACTTATTCCTGTGTCTGCCAATTGGCCCAGACAAGATAACCAGTTCGTGTGCTTGCTCCTCCCTCTACTAAAATTATGACATCCCAGTTACCTAAATGACTTACAGATTGCAACCTGTCTTTATCAGGCATCCTCATCCCTTCCTAGGAGAGGACATCCAGTGTAGACAGTGTCTATTATGAGCAATCATTTTAGTTAAACACCAAGTTCTGCTTTCTGCTGGAGGAATATGACAATTTCCTCAAATCGGTCAAGTTAATACCTTGGGCCACAATTGAAACACTACACAAAATATCCAGTTTTCTTTTTTTTTTTTTAAATTTTTTTTAATGTTTATTTATTTTTGAGACAGAGAGAGACAGAGAATGAATAGGGGAGGGTCAGAGAGAGGGAGACACAGAATCTGAAACAGGCTCCAGGCTCCCAGCTGTCAGCACAGAGCCCAACGCGGGGCTCGAACTCAGGGACTGTGAGATCATGACCTGAGACGAAGTCGGTCGCTCAACCGACTGAGCCACCCAGGCGCCCCAAAATATCCAGTTTTCAAGCTGTTAAAATACTGCTATGTTTCCTGTAACGTGAATGCTCTAAGTCCTTTCACATAAAGCCAAGTTACTTGTTCATACCTTCTCCCCAAATAGGCATCCAAATGGTCTTGAGTTTTAATACCCCTGAGACTTTTTTTTTTTTAATTTTTTTTAATGTTTATTTATTTTTGAGACAGAGAGAGAGACAGAGCATGAACAGGGAAGGGTCAGAAAGAGAGGGAGACACAGAATCTGAAACAGGCTCCGGGCTCTGAGCTGTCAGCACAGAGCCCGATGCGGGGCTCGAACCCACGGACCACAAGATCATGACCTGGGCTGAAGTCGGACGCTCAACCAACTGAGCCACCCAGGCGCTCCACCCCTGAGACTTTAAAAACAAAAGCAGACAAATTCATGACCAGTGACCTAAAGCAGCAGTACAAACCTTCTCCAGTGCAGGGCTGCCCTAAATCTTAGGTATCACTCTTGATCCTAGTTACAAGCATCTGTGGGACAATTATCCCCAAGAGCAGGAAGCAGCCTTTCAAAGGCAGGAGCAGCTGGTGGGACATAATGCTGTCTGGCTTCCTGGCACCATCCCCAGAGTGAAACCTAAAATCATTGGGATTTTTTTTTTTATTCTATTCTAGATCCTCCCCAAAGGTGCCTCTAGAAAAAGCAAACTGCCCTAACGTAGAAAAGGTCTTTTCTAATTATTAATAAAACTCATTCATAGGTTCACTAGTTCTTTCTGGCTACCAACATAAAAACGCCAGGGCTCTAATTATATCTGCATAAAGAAGGCATGTCTTTCCATTTATGATATCCCAGGTCATCCAATCAGAAAGTATATCCAGTGGCCACATGACCTACAATGCCCAAACACAGAATGGTGGAGGAGATTGTCCCAAAGGTGTCAATTTCTAAAGGGAATTTGTGGTCTTTGAGGATGAATCGGAATGGCCCTGAAGTTAGAACAGTCAATGATACAGATGCAGGTGGGTTAAACAGATGCTTAGATATAGGGAAGTTAAAATCAAAAGCACTGGGCCCAATCTGCCTGCAGACCGTAAACCAACACTACAACCTAGTCCTGGAAGAAGTCCTCCTCTGACTGGGCTGGTGGGGGAGGGGGTACTTCCTCAGTTCTAAAACACTGGGGGGTGACTTCCGCCTAGCTGGGTTTGGGAAAGGGGAAACGGCAGAAGGGAAATCTAGGACAATGGACATCCCAAACCATAGCCATAGAAAAACAGAGTTATGAAATCCAACTATTTCAAAACTTCAGCTTTCCAAAGAGAAGTTACCCAAATACCTGAGAAGCAGTGGAAAGAATAAGTTACTTTGAAGAAAAAAATGCCTGGACTTAAGCCAAGTACTACGTTTTCCTTCTAGAATCCTTCCTTCTAAGACTTCTAAACTTCTAAGCCCAGCTTTCTCCATCAGTGAAATGAAAGGAATAATCACCTAACTTTTCCCTAATCTCAGGCAACTAAGATTATAGGAGTTCTTGAGAAGAACAATACGGTGGAAAGTGGAGGGGATTTTTACCGACTGGTATTCAATCTACCCCTCCCTACATCAAATTTTTAAAATAATGGAAATTCTGAGCCCTTGTCATTAAAATAGCAAAAGATAGTCATCATTTACTGACTCAGTCCTCATCACTCTCAGAGCATATGGGGCATGAGACATCTTGTCAAACATATGGTGTTCCAAATGTAATAGTGCTAAATATTTAATATTCCACAATGGTTTACTGTAAATCAAGTTGTGAAGAGTTGTAGGCAAACCACCAACTCCCATAACAAAGGTAAGTTCCACTTCAGCTTTTCTAAGTAACTTGATTTTCTGTGTTGACCAGCTTTCTATCCAAATAATTCACTGGTTTTTATTTTCCACTGAGGAAAAAGTACATGACCTGATAAAACCACCAATGCTGGTCAATTAATCTCTGCTTAAAACTCCCATATCAGCAGGTCTTTGTGCCTCTGAGCCCATTTTTCTAATTATCCAAGGCTCATTTTCCCCCTTCTCTCCCCAAAGATCATAATAATGGCCATCCTGCCTTTAAAAGAAGTTTTTGACATATATAGATCTTAGACTTGTTAATCATGGTTGTATTTCCTCTTACAACCTCATACAAGTGCCTCACTTAGACCCAGCCAAAGAATAATTATAAAAATCACCATAAAAAATAACACACACCATGTACTCAGTATCTACCATTTGTTAAACATCTGCATGCTTTATCTCTAATTCCCATATCAACCCTACATGTAGGTATTGTTATCTGTTTTAACAATCAGGTAGGGACTCAAAGCCTCAATAACTTGGTCAAGATCACACAGCTGACTGACCAGCAGAGGTGGGATTTAATTCACATCTTTCTGAGTACAAAGTCTATCCAGTTCTGTGCCGCAACTACTTTGCAACCCAAGTGGAAGCTAGACTCACACTGAATCTTCAGAATCAAAAGGCTCTAACAGTCGTATGGTGCACAGGGAGAAAAACTATTGAAGCAGCCCTCTAAGCAAATTTAGTGGATACATCAGATAAGACTATTTTGTTTTGAGTGTGGCCCACATTTTTTCCGCTAATATACTACCCAAATCTAGACGCTAAAAATTAAGCTAAGCCAAGTCAAAATATAAAGAACAATGAAACACATCAACCTAACCACTTTTTTTTACCTTAAAAAAACACAATTTTACACATGAAAAAAGGTACAAGAGTAGTATAACCATGTTCTTCCCCTAATGTTAACATCTTATATAACCATAGTACGATTATCAACATGAAGAAACTAAGATGAACACAATGCTATTAACTGAACTACAGACTTCATCTGGAGTTCACCAGTTTTCCCACAGCTGGACTTTGCTGAGAATCCCACATTGCCTTAGTTGACGTGTCTCTCTTAGATTAGAGAGTTCCCCAGTCTTTCCTGGTCTTTCATGGCCTCAATGCTTGTGAAGAATATAGGTAAATTGTTTTGAAGAATGTCTCTCTCACTTCAGTTTTTCCTAGGTTTCCTAAAGATTTGAACAAAGTTATGCATTACTGGGAAGAATACCACAGAAACAATGTGCCCTTCTCAGTGCAGGATAATCAGGGTGTCGATGATGTTGGTAGGTCCTCTTACTGGTGATGTTAACCTTGATGGCCTCATTAAAGTCGTGCCTGCCAGGTTTCTCCACTATAAAGTTAGGCTTTTCCCCTTTGCAATTAAAAAATATCTTGGGGGAAGGGCACTTAGAGACTATACAAATATCTTGTTTCTTCTCAAACTTCTGCCCACTAATTTTAGCTTTCATCAATGAATCTTGCCCACAACAATCACGGTGATGTTGTAACAGTAGTTTTCTATTTCTCTCATTCCTTCTACATTTATTAATTGGAATTCTTCTGTAAGGAAGAGCTACTTCTTCTCCCCTTTTATTTATTCAATTATTTATACCATTAAGACTCATGGATATTTTATTTAATGGATTATAATCCAATACTATCGTTATTTATTTTGCACTCCGATTTTCCAGTTTGGGTCACTGGCAGTTCTTTCAGGTTCACTCTGTGCCTTTCTAGTGACCTTTTATTTTTTTTGCAGTTCCTTACTTCCAGGCACCACAACATGCTCCAGGCTCATCTTGTGATTTCCCTGCCTCAGCCCTAGAATCAGCCATTTCTTCAAGGAGTCCTTGTTCCTTTTATTAGAAAGTGATGTTTAGAAACCAAGATCTAGAGGATAAGTGTGCTCATTGCTAATATGGGGTCATTGCCTCTAGGACATCTCAGAAAACAGAACTTGGAAATATATACATATGCATACTATCCCACATGCCCATCTATGTTTCTGTATTTTTTTAAACTATGAGTTCATACAAACATCTGATTCCAATTCTAAAGACTTCTCTTATTAGGTTATCTAATATCTTCCCAATGAATCAAAATGAAAACAGCTTATGCACTTAAGTGGTTTCCAGATATTATCTAGGCCAAGGGTCAGCAAACTATGGCAAATTGCCTATTTATAAAATACTTTTATTGGAAAAAAGTTTTAGAAGAACACAGTTACATCCATTAATTTAGGTATTGTCTATGGCTGCTTTCCACTAGAATAAAATAATTGAAAAATTATGACAGAGGTTGTATGGGTCACAAA
Source organism: Herpailurus yagouaroundi (assembly GCF_014898765.1). Lineage (NCBI taxonomy): Eukaryota > Metazoa > Chordata > Mammalia > Carnivora > Felidae > Herpailurus > Herpailurus yagouaroundi. The sequence continues at coordinate 7,038,041 of NW_024412432.1, read as the reverse complement.
ACTGAAAATATTTTCTATTTGGTCCTTTACAGAAAAAGTTTACAAGTCCCTGGTCTAGGCTATGTTTCAATTTTTCACTTGGAAGAGGAGTGGAAAGAATTTGGGTTCAAATACCATCCTTCCACCATTAATTACTAGTCATGTAGCCTTAGGCAAGCCACTGACCCTCTCTGCACCTCAGTTTTCCCCTTCCTTATAATGTTGTGGAGAAGACTAGAGACTTGCTCAACTAATGGCTGCTGGAATTACTTCTGCAGGTAAGGTTTCTAGAGTTGATAGAATTTTACACAAAAATAATCTATATTCAGTGGTGATTAGATTGCTAATATAATCCACAGAGTCTACTTGACCTACAGGGATTAGGGTTTGAACCATAATCCTAAACTCAACACTCACTCCATCACTTACTAGCTATAGGACCTTGGGCAAGCCACAATATCTTTGAATCTGTTTCTCTCTCCATAAAAGGTTAATATCTTCATAAGCCACAAGAAGCTATGTCTATGAATATCTTTATGCCATGGTCCCCAATACCAGTCTGAAGACCAAAGCTGGGATGGCTACATCAAATGTAGAATCAGGATGTGTTAAAATATATGTTCCTGGTCCCAGCCTCAGGTATTCTGATTCAGGAGGTCTAGAATAGGGTCCATACTAAGTATTGTTAGTAAACCCCTAAGGTGATTTTGTTACAGAGCCAGGTCTGGGAACCACTGCTAACAGTAGGAAATGCCATATGAATCCCCTCCATGACCTCATGTCAGCACTCTGTCCTCACCAGTATCCTGCTACCTTCCTCTCAGGTAAATGGCCCGTTAAAGAGTTCCTGCAAGTGCTACAGGAAAGCAAAATCTCTTTCTGAGCCACTGCATTGTATATGTTTACAGAAGATTAGGTCCTACTGGAACTGATTCCCCATGTTTCAGAACAAAATCTAATCTATTCCTTAGACAGCCTCTTCCTTTACAAAAATACACTCTATAAGCCTCTCCTTATTGTGTTGGGTCAGTAAATATGAAACGAAGACTGTGGGGAGGGAACAAGGTAGAGAAAGATGACTGGGGACACCAATAGGAGGAGAGCAAATTAAAGAAGGCAAAGAGGACCTGTTCCCCCATCCCAGACCACCACCCAGCTGACCCCTGCTTGGCAGTGGGGGATAAAAAGCAGACATCAGAGCAGGTACAGGGCCTTATAATCCATAGCTGGGGCCCACAGCAGGGTTGCAGGAATGGGAAACCCCAAGTGGTGGCCCAGGATGGAGATTCCTGAGACCTTTTGGATGTGAAGGACAGGTATCACTGAATCCAACGTATGTCATAAATATATATGTGCTGGTGCAGTACCCAGCTCAAAAGGCCAGACTCCCCTACTTTCTCTTACAAAATCAACAGATACCAAGAAGGATAGGCATATCCAGGAACAAGGATACAGTGGGGGTTGTCAAATTTAGTGGTATTCAAAGAGCAGCTTTCAAAGTATCTTAACCCTTTCATCTGCCAAAAGCTTTTTTAAAAATTGAAACGAAATTCACATAACATAAAATTGACCATTTTAGTACATTCACAATGTCGTGTAAACACCACCTATATCAAGTTCCAAACATTTTCATCACCCCAAAAGAAAACTTTGTACCCATTAAGCAGTCACTCTCCTGTTCCCCTCTCTATCAATAGCTTTTTACAGTGAGAAGTAGATTTTCTCCACAATAAGATTTTATGTCATGACTGTCTGAAACCAATGTTTGTCAAACCTTCTCAAAGACACAGGAACTGGGTGGGAATAGCTTTCTGGAAAGGTCTAAGTTTTCCTTTCTCCTGTCCTACCCAGTCCAGTGGGAATAGTGCCAAACTCTTCCACTCACACACACACACACACACCAGGCTTGTCGGTCTTATGTGGTCAATAACCATGAGAACAAGTATACATCATGACTTCTCTGAGAGGAACCTCTTTGCTCACCCATAGCCTGAATCACTCCCCAAAATGGGTTCAGACAGAGGTTGGCTCTTACCCGCTGCTTCTCTGGGTCCACATAACGAATGCCAAAATAGTCCTTCTCCAGCAAGCTGTAGTAATTGCAGATGTGGTCAATAAGAAACTGCCCTTTGGTCTCCCTCTGCAAAAGAAGCACATTTAAGTTTCAACTAGAGCTCACCTTGTACATTCATGTCTAAAATGTGCCTCATTCACACCATAGGTCTGTCCTTAGAGACTGGATTAACTCACTCCAGTCCCTGGAGTAGGGATTCCCAAACTCCTTTAACTACAATCCACAGCCTTTTTAAGGCTGTGAATGATTAAACACACACACACACACACACACACACACACACACACACACACACAAAACCAAAGGAACACTAAAAAGAGAGCCAAAGAGACACAAAACAATACCTTGCATCAATGAAATGTATATGTTCTATTTTACTCTTTTATAGGCCATTTGATTTTTCTAAAGCTATTTATGACTCAGAACACTGCTTTAACAAGTCAGTACCTAGTGGAGACCCAGAGTTCACAAACCCACACACAATGCACCTGAACGTTTTCTGTAATTGCTCTGTAGGTAGTCACTCATCCAGGCCTTAAAATGATCCTATGAGGAAGGTCCTCATATTATGTCTTAAGAAACGGAGGTAGTGAGAGGCTCAGCAGCTTTCCCAGAGTCCCACAGCCCATACAGAGGAAGGTAGGAATTGCCCCAGGCCACCTGGTTATAGAATCTGGACTCCCACAACAGCAATTTGTCTCCCTGGAACACTAGTGAATATACTGCTACTCTGCTAGAAGGCACAGTCTGGATGGTACAGGACTACAGTGAACTGTATCAGATGGAACACCCTCCCTCCTACTAAGAAAGGTGGGAAACCTGCTGCTTCAGGCCTCAAAGCCAACGCATCACATCCATAAGGAAAGGAAAGGCACTGTGGGAGATGGCGGGGGAGAGGAGAGGGCAGACTGGGATTCCAAGTGACCCAAGGGACCTTAGGCAAGCTTTGCAGCTGTTTCACATGGGCAAAATGAGTTGGTTAGATTATTTTTCCTTCTAAAATTCTAGAAGTGAGAGCTTTGTCAGCCAAATCTGATTAAGATGAATACCATTACCACAAAACCCTGTTAATAGCAAAGACTCTTCCAAGCCCTCATCAGGATATTTGATAAGATTAATTTCTGCTTCAATCAAAGTCACTGACAGACCCGTGGAATATTTTAGGGTGGAATGTGAACCACAAAAATAAATGAAGAAATTAGAGATATTAAGTGAGCTACTCTTCTAAGCTACTAAAAATAATTTTGGAAGATCAGATTGATCTGTTACACGATTATCTTTTCATTAGAAACTACCATCATCAGTTCAGGAAGTTGATGAAAAAGCCACTCACTGATCTGGGATGCGCTGCATTGAATAAAGGACTGCGGCATATACGTACATAATATGATATGAAGCCCCAATTCTCCTGAAATTACCTTCAGTTTAATTTTGAATAAACTCTGAGCCTTTACTTCCTTTAGAAGAGGAAACCATCTGATGTAGCTCAAAGAGGGACAAAGCATCAAAATGGAATTTGTTTTTAGATTTCTCTAATTGTGTTTAACCCAGGAGGCTCAAATGACAAGCTATGCCTGATGACTGCTGAATCTAATGCCCAGAACATAATCGATGGATTTAGTTCCTTTTACAGATTTACTCTGTAATGCATCCATAGTTAAGAGGTTGCTGAAGAATCAAATCACCGAACACAACATGAGTCTATCATTTTATGATGGGATTGCTAAGCTCTCTGCATTCAGATTTGCTATGGTGGACTGCCCCCACCATATGTGAGACACACATGATATGTGGGTCAAAGCAATGCTTTGCAATGATGTGGGATTAAGCAGAATTTGATTGGGCCTGGCAGCTAGCATTTTGCCCTGAAGATGTACTCAAAAGTGCAACAGATTTTTTTTTTAAATGACTGAACACATCAACCAATACATACTCTCATACTACGTAAGACCCTTGAGAAAAGGAAATGCCATTGTAGACTATGTGTTGACTGAAATACACAAATGTGGCTGAAACAGAAATCAAGATCTTCCACAAAAGCAGGGGAGGCCAGTTTCCACGCTTCCAGGCCACCAGGCCCCTGTCCCTGGGAGCACTGCCCACAGACCAGCAATCCTGCAGAGCAGTGGCCTCAGCATCACCTGGGAGGGAGCTGGTTGGAACCACAATCTCAAGCACAGCTCCGGACCAACTGAAGCGAACATGCATTTTAGCAAGATCCCCTGGTTATTCACATGTTCATTCAAGTTTGAGAAGCACTGGTCCAGGGGAATTTCCCCCATGTGTGAGAAGTGCAAAAATTGTACCTGTCTCCAGACGTCACCAGAAAACAAAGCCCAGTTTCCCCTTGAGAATGGTCTACTCCTCAAGTCACAAAAATGAAAGTGTTTTCCATTCTTAAGAACAAACACTGCCTCTGCATCTGCAGGCTACAAGCCAGCCTCGTCATCTTGAGATGCTCTGTGTCGCTGCCTCTTGCCAAGAAAGCCAGCTTACAGCCTCATGTTCTGCTCTGCTCTGCCTGGAAATCTGGACAGTGTTCTTAAGGCATTTAACTTCCTCTTATTATCATTTGTGCATGAAGCCCAGTTCTCACACTAAATAAAAGACCACCCGGCCCAGTACCAAGGGTCAGAGGAGCCTATTCAGGGTCAGCTGTGTGAGCAGGTCCAGCTGCCAGTTCCACACACCTCACAGCAAGGAAGGGCCTTGGGGTGAACACTGGTTCTGTTCCCAGCCCCAACTTCTGGAATTCTCTGGAATTGATTCTCTGGAATCCACTTGCTTCCTCCTGAGCTTCCTGGACATATAAGCCACTGTTCACCACCCTGACATGCTGCCTAAGCCAGTGCCTGGCACGCTGGAGGTTATCGAATGACTAAATGAGGCATTGCTTTTTCTCATGGAAAACCTGGGGTCTAGGAACTAACGGTGGGCCTCGGAAAGACACTAAAGTCCCCGCACTGGAGATTCCACAAACAGCAGAATTAGCCAACTCTCCCCAAAATTCTTCAAGGTCTACGTGGAGAAGTGATTGTCAAGAATTTCAAGTAGAAGGACTTCCTTTTAATGTCAAAATTTTTATTCTCCCACAAGATAGCAGCTGTATGTTCAATATCAACTAAATGGGGGGGGGATCAAACAGCTAATATAAATTCTTTAGAACTATTACCTAATTGTGTTTTATCACAACAGGACAGAAGAAAAACATTAGGACATGTAAGTGTGTGATCCGTGCTTTAAGAAAGTGCCTTAAGTACAGACTTTGGATGTTGTCTCTAAATGAGGTTATACAGTCTCAGAAATGTACTAACAGCATTGGGGAAAAAAAAAGAATGTATTCATCACACACATTTAAACTTATGTCCCAATACTGGTCCTCGCCACCTGCAGTACATGGTGAATTGATTTACATATACTGTACTTAAAATATCATGATTATAATTATATTTTTTTTCCATTGTCATTTTTTTAATGTGTTAAAAATCTAAACCGGGGCCCCTGAGTGGCTCAGTCGGTTGAGTGTCTGACTTCGGCTCAGGTCATGATCTCGCAGTCTGTGAGTTTGAGCCCCACATCGGGCTCTGTGCTGACAGCTCAGAGCCTGGAACCTGCTTCAGATTCTGTGTCTCCCTCTCTCTCTGCCCCTCCCCTGCTCATGCTCTGTCTCTCTCTCTCTCTCTCTGTCAAAAATAAACATTAAATTTTTTTTTTAAACCTAAACCAATGCTAGTCAAGATATGGTCTATGGATCGTGTAAGATTGTAAACTCTTTGTTACTGGTTCTGCATGAAATAAATGCAGAAATTAAGAGTACTTTATTTTCATTGCGTGTGTGTGTGTTTTAAAGTTTATTTTTGAGAGAGAGAGAGACAGCGCAAGTGGAGGAGGAGCAGAGAGAGAGGGAGACACAAAATCTGAAGCAGGCTCCAGGCTCTGAACTGTCAGCACAGAGCCCAATGTGGGGTTTGAACTCATTAACCATGAGATCATGACCTGAGCCAAAGTTGGACGCTCAACCAACTGAGCCACCCGGGCGACCCTCATTGTGTGTGTTTTTGGGTTTGTTTGTTTTAACAAGCATTAGTCCAAAACAGATTGAAGAAACAAAATCTAGTACTGGTCTCACCACAGAGTTTGAGATGCTCAGATCTAAACTGCCACCAGGTTCTGGGTTCTGTTTGGGCTTTCTTTACTCCAGGGCATTCTTTACTCCAATGTGTAAAGAAAGGGGTCTGGGTCCTCTCTCCACCTCCTCTGCCCATTTTGTGACAATTCTTGGAGTATGTATTCATCCCTGAATTTTTTGCAATAATATCACATTCACTCAGGACCCTCTCCCATAGCCTGAAAAGGAACCTAATTTTTGTAATCCCAAACTAACCTACTTTTCAAAAAACCCATCTCTCCTCCCCACCCCAAAGTATGTACTGGAAGAAAAGAACAGGCCACTATGTTAGAGTCTGTTTCCACCACTTACCAACTGGCTGACCTTAAGCAAATCATGAAATCTGAGACTTCATTTCTTCTTGTGTAAAAGAGAAATAATGGTAACTTTCAGAGTAATCCATTGGGGTGGATTTGAGACTCATTTATGTATTTGTTAAATATCCATTATGCAAGACACTGGGACAGGGATTAGAGATCATGAACAAAACAATTTATAATTTCACGGCTCTTAAGATCTGGTTTGTAAGATGTGAAAGCAGTTTGCAAACTGCAAAGCACTGTACCCCAGTAAGAGGTCATTACCAGAAATATTAAGAATTATCTGAATCTTAAATCTTTGTATCCGATTTCATAGATCCTTTTAGATACAAAGAAAGTGAGAGTAATAGTATTTGCCTCCCAGCATTGGCCTCTTGGCAAAGAAAAAGTGAACAAAGAGACAAAGAACCCAGTTCTGTTGCTTAATTCCTTTTGCAACTAATTGAGCTCAATTTTATTGCTTAACTCCTCTTGCAACTAATTGCCGATGGTGCATTTACTTCGACTCCCTAGTTCCACTGAAGCAAAAACAAAATATTTGTGCTTAAAGAAGAAGAGCGGGGCACCTGGGTGGCGCAGTCGATTAAGCGTCCGACTTCAGCCAGGTCACGATCTCGCGGTCCGTGAGTTCGAGCCCCGCGTCAGGCTCTGGGCTGATGGCTCAGAGCCTGGAGCCTGTTTCTGATTCTGAGTCTCCCTCTCTCTCTGACCCTCTCCCGTTCATGCTCTGTCTCTCTCTGTCCCAAAAATAAATAAACGTTGAAAAAAAAAAAAAAGAAGAAGAGCAAGAGAACTCAATTGGCTTAAATCAGCCATGGCTTGCCTTCAGTGAAAAAGCATGGCATATTTCAATCCCTAATTCCTAAAACTCCAAAGCAAGACATTTTTGCTACCGTTTAGACACTGGTTACATGAGGAGAAGAGTACCGGTCCAAACTACCCAATGTATTGCTACAAATCAAGGTTTAGAGTTAGAACAGCTACCTTTAGGGATGAAATAAATATCATGATAATTAACTATTCCTTGAACATTTATCATACACCAAGAACTATGTTACTTACTTTGCACTTAATATCCTGACAACCCACTGAGGCAACTAATATTCTCCCCATGTTACAGATTTTTAAAAATTGATTCAGAAACATTGTTTGCAAGGATGTCAAACCCTGATCCAACACCTATGCCCAAGATATTGGAGGAACTCAATTCACCTATCTGCTGCCATTCTCTAAGCAGACACAGAAGAAACAATACAAGAATTTAGGGGCAGTCAGTATCAAGTACCCTGATTCCTTGAATTGAGACACTGGCAGAAAAGAAAAGAACTGGATTATCCACCACAACACCAGGCCTGGACAGTTTTATAAAATACAAACCGCATTATAGATGCCATTGGTTAGTTGCCCAGCATCCATACACCACTTTGTCATTCCTAATAGAACCCAGATTTTGTTCAGGTATGTACATGCATACACGCGAATAACATACATGCACACAACTACATGCAAAGTCCTTGAGCTTCAGCAAACTATAACTCACCCTTAACTCCAGGGATCAAGCTTGGCTTGAATCCCACCCCTCTTGTCTGATTGGTTCATGAAAGGACACATGACCCAGTCTAGGCCAATGAGACATGAGGAACAACTGGAGTTTCTGAGATGGCTCTTGTTCACTCTCCTGAGAGAGTTTCAGGAAGACACTTTCTCTTCCCTCTGGATGTTGTTATACAAAGGTGTGGAGGCCTGGAACTGTTATAGCCATGCTAAAACCAGGCTGAGGATGAATCCAACAGGGCAGAGCAAAAATAGTCACAGGGAAATAGAATCTGTGTCTCCAGATTACCAAACATGATGCTCACTTTAAGTGTGAACTTCCAGGATTGCCAACAAGATTCCTTGTTGTTTCAACTAGTACAAATTGGTTTTTCTGCTTGGTGCACTCAAAATTTTCCACTCAAGAGAGAAAGTGAATCAATGCCTCAGGCCAAGGCCAGGAGTACAGAAAAGACAATTTAGGGCCAGTGGGAAACACAATCACAGAGATTATCAACTAATGAGCCAAGGAGTGGAGTCCATCTACCATGTTTTACTTGACCAACATGGTGTCTCTGCAGCTTTAAATTGGGATCCTGCTCAGAAAATCTGGCTGCTGGATGCTCTTGAAAAGCTGGAGGGTCTGGAAGCTGGGCCATAAAAGTCTGTTGGAGCTCAGTATCAGCTCCCCTTTTCCATGGAGGGTGAACCTTGCAGTCTGCAACATTCCCACCCATTCTAGTATCTTCCACATTTTCCATTCCCCACACTTCCTTAATCCCTAGAAAAATTTGAGTTTACAACCCTGATATGAGGCAAATTAGAGGTTTTCAAAAGTGTTCCTTGAGTTTTCCTTGGAAGTGCTGGAGAACCACAGCCAGAAAAAGTCCTCAGTGGACACAGCTTGAGCCATGTAGCCACTGAAGTCCTAGGACCCTTTGGCAGGGAAGAAGAGCTCAACATAGACCAGAGACTTTAGGGAGGACCACTGGGATAAGGGGAGTAGGCAACAACCATAAGAATCAAACACAAACCCAGCACACTAGGAACAGTGCATTCTGGGGAAGGTACCATGGCCCCCACTGTAACAAACAGAAGTGAAACTGCCAGACTTTGCTTTCTGGTAATCAACGCTGTAGGACTTGTCTGAAGGGCCCTGTTGCTTAGCTCCCTATGTTCACACGAGTCGCTCTTGAAAGGGGTGGCCTCCATACATACAAATCGGGGGAAGAGCAGAATGGTCAGTCTCTGCTGATTCTTCTATAGGGAAGGAAGAATCCAATTCCCATCTGAATACCTAGAAACTCCAAAGGGGCTTCTAGACAATTACAAGGCCCTGAACAGCAACTGAGTGATTTGTTGCCAGGAGTAAGCCTTCTCCCTAGAAGTTGCACTTCTTTTGTGAAGCAAGGTCTTCAATCCATTGATCTTCATAGGCAAATAAACAGAACAATAATGAGAAACTGGTGAACTAAATTGTTCTGCTTCTACTGTGAAGGACAAGCATTTGTTAGCCTAAGAAATATTGTAGCTTGGGACGCCTGGGTGGCTCTTCAGTTAATTAAGCATCCAACTTTGGCTCAGGTCATAATCTCATAGTTTGTGGGTTTGAGCCCTGTGTTGGGCTCTGTGCTGACAGCTAGGAGCCTGGAGCCTGCTTTGGATTCTGTGTCTCCTTCTCTCTCTGCCCCTCCCCTGCTCATGCTCTCTCAAAAATAAATAAATGTAAAAAAAAAAAAAAAAAAAAGGAAATATTGTGGCTTGATTGAACTACTTGGGCTACACCAAAATAAAATCTTTTGTACAATGAAGGAAACCATCAACCAAAAAACAACCTAAAAAATGGGAGAAGATATTTATTGCAAACGATATTTCCTATAAGGGGTTAATATCCAAAATATGTGAAGAACTCCTGCAACTCAACACGAAAAATCTCAAATAATTCAATTTAAGAATGAGCAGAGGACCTGAATAAACATTTTTCCAAAGACTTACAAGTGGCCAAAAGACACACAAAAAGATGCTCAACATCACTAATCATCAAGGAAATGCAACCCAAAACCACAGACAGCACCTCACAGAATGGCTAGAATCAAAAAGAACAAGTGATGGTGAGGATGTGGAGAAAGAGAAACTCTAGTGCACTGTTGGTGGGAATGCAGCTACTGTGGAAAACCATATGGAGGGTCCTCAGAAAATTAAAAATAGGAATACCAGATGACCCAGTCATTCCACCACTGGGTATTTACCCAAAGAAAATGAAAACACTAACTCAAAAGGATACATTCATCCCTCTGTTTACTGTAGCATTATTTACAATAACCAAGATATGGAAGAAACCCAAGTGTCCATCAATAAATGAATGGATAAAGAAGACATGGTGTACACACACACACACATACACACACACACACACACACACACACAAATATTAGCCATAAAAAAATGAGATCTTGCCACTTGCAACAACATGAATGGACCTAGAGGGTATTATGCTAAGTAAAATAAGTCAGAAATATCATATGATTTCACTTATATGTAGACTCTATAAAGCAAAACAAATAAAAAGCAGAAACAAACCCAAAACCGATGGTTCCCAAAGGAAAGGGCAGTAGAAGAATGGGCAAAATGGGTCAAAGGGAGTGGAAGATCCAGGCTTCCAGCTATGAAATGAGTAAGTCACAGTAATAAAAGGTACAGCACAGGGAATATAGCCAATGGTATTTTAACAGTGTTGTATGGTGACAGATGGTAGCTACACTTGTGTAGCATAATGTATAAGTTTGTTAAATCACTATAGTATACACTTGAAATGAATGTATTATTGTGGGTCAACTATACTTCAATAAAGTTGCTTTGATTTACTGTGTTATTCAAATATTTCCAGATGTTTAAAAGGTAAAACCAAGGTTTCAAGAAGCTGAAGTACCTAATTCTATACATCTGCTATGTAGTAATAATATATTATGGCTAAGATAATTGAACATACAGGCTAGATTGATTAAAGGAATTTTTGTGCACAATAAATAATCATCATTTGGAGAAGGAGAAGGCATAGTTAGGACTGTAGCAGGGACCATCTACATGTAGCCATCCTCACAGCTAGAGGCTTAGTAGTATCAAGACTGGGGAAATTTTTTAAAGCCCTAAGGAAGAAAGACAGAGAAATACTGCATCATCCATGAAAAGCAGCAGCAGCCAGGACAGGTTGGCCACTTTATTATCTGGGTCCTGAATGGTGTCTTCCGAAAGAGTGTCATAGAAGTCTAAGCGGGCAGGGTGCCTTGGACTTGGTAATGTTTTCTTCAGGGTTCTTTTTGCCACTGTTACCTTCCCTGTGTTCCACAGCTTTCATTCTGAAGGATGGGCTGTGTGTCTGCATTCATAGGGTCCTTTCTCTTCTGACTGACACACAGATCCATCCCAATGCTTGAGGACTCATATTTGACGTTTCAGCTCTTAGGAATTTCTGCCACTTCTTAGTGCTCCAAATATTTTTCCTCCCCCACCTTCCCCCCCCCCATTTTGGGGCTTAGTGCCATTGACAGACCCAATTGCTGAAAGCACTCACTGCAAAATAATTTTAAAGTTTTCCAACTCCAATCCTTTCTGTAATTTCAACATAGTGTCTTTTTTTCCCTCATGGTGTAGAAACCAAGGCTCAGAGAGTCTAATTAACTTACCCAAGGTCAACATAGCAAGAAAGTAGCATAGTCAGTATTTAAACCCAGGTATGCTTAATTTTGTTATACCCAAATTTTCAAATAGTTAAAAATAAACAACTTTCTCAACTTGATAAAGAACATCTATAAAACCTTAACATCATACTTAATGAAGAGAAACTAGATGCTTTCCTCCTAAGATCAAAAACAAGGTAAGGAGGCTCCTTCTCACTATTTCTATTCAATATTATACTGGAAGTTCTAGCTAATGCACTAAGGAAAGGAAACAAAAGGCATACAGATTGGGAGGGAAGAAATAAAATTTTCTTTATTTGAAGATTACATGATTGTTTAAGTAGAAAACCTAAAGGAATCAACAACAAATTTCCTAGAACTAATGAGTGATTACAGCAAGGCTGCAGGATACAAAGCTAACATACAAAAGTGAATAATTTTCCCATATATCAGCAAGAACAATTGGGAGTTGAAATTAATAAACAAAATACCATTTATATTAGCACCAAAAAAAAAGAAACACTTATGTACAAATAGCAAATAAGTACAAAATCTAGGTGAGAAAAACCACAAAATTCTGATGAATGAAATAAAGACTACATAAATAGAGAGATATACCATGTTCATGGATAGAAAGACTCAATGTTGTTAAGATGTCAGCTTTTCCCAACTATATCTATAGTTTTAATACAAGCCCAATCAAAATCTCAGCAATTTATATAAGTACTCTTATTCTAATGTTTACATAGAAAGGAAAAACTTCAGAATAGCCAACACACTGTTGATAAAGAACAAAGTCAGAAGACTGACACTACTCAACTGCAAGACTTACTATAAAGTTACAGTGATTAAGACAGTGTGATACTGGCCAGAGAACATACAAATAGAGCAACAGAACAGAATAAAGAGCCCCAAAATAGACCTACACAAATATAGTCAATGGACCTCTGACAAAAAACCAAAGGCACTGCAATGGGAAAAAAAATGGTCTTTTCAACAAATGGTGCTCCAACAACTGGATACCCACAGGCCAAAAGCAAAAAAAGAAAGAAAAAGAATATAGACACAGACATTACACCCTTTACAAAAATTAACTCAAAATGGGTCAGAGACCTAAATGTAAAACACAAAACTATACTTCTAGAAGATATCACAGGACAAAACCTACACAACCTGAACTTGGTGAGGACTTTTTGGATACAACCCCAAACCATGAAGGGAAAAAACAAAAACAAAAAAGGGAAGTTAGACTTCATTAGAATTTAAAATCTCTGCTCTGCAAAAGAAACTTTTAAGAGAATGAAAAGATAAGCCATAGACTTGGAGAAAGTAGTCGCAAAATACACATTTAACAAAGGACTTGTATCCAAAACATATAAAGGACTCTTAAGGCTTGACAAGAAGACACAAACAGCCTACTTTAAAAGTGGACAATTTTAACAGACCAAAAATACATAGGTAGCAGATAATCATATGAAAAGATGCTCCACATCATAGGCCATTAGGGAATTGTGCATTAAAACAATGAGATACCACCACATACCTATTGAATGGCTAAAATCCAAAACCCTGACAACACCAAATGCTGACAAGCATGTGAAGCAACAGTAACTCTCATTTGCTGCTGGAACAGCCACTTTGGAAGAGAATTTGACAGTGTCTTGCAAAACTAAGCACAGGCTCAATCCAGTAACTGTGCCCCTAGGTATTTATACCCAAATGAGTCAAAAACTTACGCCCACACAGACACCTGCACACAAATGTTCATAGCAGTTCTATTCATAATTGCCAAAGTTGTAAGTAACCAAGATGTCCTTCAACAGGTGAATGGCTAAACAAAGTGGTACATCCCTACATCGAATATTTTTCAGAGATAAAAATAAATCATCTATCAAGCTATGAAAGGAAATAAAGAATATTTAAATACATATTGCTAAGTGAAAGAAGCTAGTGTGAAAAGTCTACATACTGTATACATACATATGGCATTCTAAAAAAGGCAATACTACAGAGATAGTAAAAAAAAAAAAAGATCAATGGTTGCTGAGGTGATGGGGGAGGGGAGAGAAGAATAAGTAAAGCACAAAGGATTTTTACAGGCAGTGAAGCTATCTGTGTGATGGTTTAATGGTGAATACGTGATACATTTGTCAAAACTATACAACATAAAGTGAAACCCTAATATCAACTATGAATTCAGTTAATAATAATGTATCAATATTGGTTCATCAATTGTAATAAATGGGGGCGCCTGGGTGGCGCAGTCGGTTAAGCATCCAACTTCAGCCAGGCCATGATCTCGCGGTCTGTGAGTTCGAGCCCCGCGTCAGGCTCTGGGCTGATGGCTCAGAGCCTGAAGCCTGTTTCCGATTCTGTGTCTCCCTCTCTCTCTGCCCCTCCCCTGTTCATGCTCTGTCTCTCTCTGTCCCAAAAATAAATAAACGTTGAAAAAAAAATTTTAAAAAAAAATTGTAATAAATGTACCCACGCTAATGCTAGATGTACATAACTTGGGAGAGTGGGGTGGGCAGAAAGGGAGTAGATGGGAACTCCATACTTTCTGGTCAGTTTTTCTCTAAACCTAAAATATTCGAACATATTAATTTAAAAGTAAGGAAGAAAAAAGAAAGAAACCAACAGAGGAACTGAGAGGATATGAACAGAAGAAATGCAACTCAGGAGATGGACCAAGAAAATAAATTCAGGAAAATGATGTTGTAATTATCCAAAATTAAAGTGGACATAAAAATTTTCTTTCATTATTTAATGTTCCAAAGGGAAAAAATACATTTAAGTGATTCCTCACTCCAGTAGTGGAGATAAGATTCTAAGCACAGTACTTTCATAAGCAAACTGTCTACTTTAATCAATACTTCCAAAATTTAAGTACATCTTAATTTAATATCTGCCTTTTCCCCTTATTTTAGCCTGTGATCTGCAACATTCATTTCTCTAACAAGCACTGTGAAACAGACAGCCCAAGCCTGCTGGGCCCTATGGTCTCCCTGAGCTACATCAGGGACAGAAGAGGCTGGCATCACCTCCTCTTCTCAGATTGGAATCAGTAGGCATCTGCTCAAACTCTCCTTAGTGCCTGGCACTGTGAGCTATGTTTTTTTTTTTTTTAATTACTTCAACTATTCATCTGATTTAATCCACATGAGCACTAGGAGCTAGTGGCTTTTCCATTTTCTAAGAGAGGCATATAAAGCTTAGAATGGTTGAGCAACTTGCCCAAAGTCACACAGCAAGCAAATGGCAAAATTCAAGTTTGAACTCCAGGCTCTCAGAGTCCAGAGAGAGAGGACTAAAAATATTAACAGTTAGGGAATAGCACTAACTTTCTCAGAACCACAGAATGTTGGAGTTGGAAGGTACTGTGGAAAGAATCTGATCCAAACCACTCATTTCAGAGATGAGAAAACTGAAGTCCAGAGAGCAGCAGGAATTTCAACAAACCCAAATCCACAAATCAGTGCTGAAACTGAAGTTAAAAATCAAAAGTTGGAGTCAAGATGTATCAATCAGGATAGGCTAGGTTAAGCTGTAGTAACAAAGAATCCCAAATTATCTGTGGGTTAACAGCATATAGGTTTATTTCTCACCTATAACACACAGCCAGAGCTGATTGGCAGAGAAGAGCTTTTCTCATCATAGCTTAAGGACTCAGAATGAAGCTTCCTCTTGACAGCAGCTTCAACCATCACCACAGCAGTGGGAAGGGAATGTGGTAAATCCCACACTGGCTTTTAAACATATGTCACTTCAGCTCATTATCCAAAGCAAGTTAAAAATCTTTTCTGACTTTAAAGAGGATAAGGAAATGAAATTCCACCATATGCTTATAAGGATGAGAGAAAGAATGTTTGTGAAGATTCCTATACCTATCATACTAGGGCTGGTCCAACACTTGGCTTAATTAGTATAATATGCCAGATTTACTCCTTTCTCCAGAGTATTTTTTAAATACTTACCTAAAGCAATACCATTTTATAATCCTCACACATTTACCTTGGGCATCTCTATTACAACAATTCAGTGGGTTTGGAGTCCATGATCTAGCTGGAATCGCCTGATCATATCATTTTTAAAAATTGAGAATACAGAGCTCCAGGAAAAATATGGCAATCATCAATTAGGAGCTTCCATTCATATACAGGGAGAACAAAGAGATCATTTTTATTTATGAAATTTTTAATGCATCCAAGAGCTTAATAAGATATAATTTCTCTTGAAATTACATACAGATGTCTACACCGAGCTTAACAGTTTTAAAACAAACAGAAAAACCTTGGGTCCAATTAAACGTAGAACTCCTTCAAGAACTTTAGAAAAGAAAACTAAACAAGGGCAGGAGATGAACTTAAGAGAATATCGTATACACATAGCCCCAATATATCTAAGGGAGTCCACACAGCTCAGACACATTTAAAGACAAGCAGGTCAATAGCAAAAATAGTTACAAGCAATTCAAGTCTTCATTATTAGTTTTTGAGGAACATTTCAGAGCACCTAAGGTTGAACACACAACATTTCCCTAACCCCCCTCAGCCTCCTCATATTTTCTTATACTCTCCAGGTTCTGTGAAAACTCTTACCCCAAAAGTCCCTCCCCAAACCCGCGAGACTATCTTTTATCTCCTACCCCCTACCTCTTCCCTAGTAACATGTAGGTTAGTAGCCTTATTTGCAGCAAGAAATCCTCTTTCTTCTCCAGGAAAGAGGAGGAAGGAGAAACAGGGAAGGCCAAGGCAGAAGCAGGGCTTGAACACTCATGCGCTCTTAGAACTACAGAGGTAATGTGGTTTTGAAGGGCACCGTGCAATGGCCCAAAACATATCACTGTCCTAGCTGGTCATGTTTGCCCAAGAAACATTCTGATAAAGTTGATAAGGCCAGACAGAGAAAGAGGACATTCCCACAGGGCAACAGTCTTCACTATGCTGCCATTCACATGTCTGGACATGGCCACCCCGCAGGAAATTATAATTAACTGTGATAAGTAGTAAAGATTGCAACCGTAACAGGCCTAACAGCTACAAATTACTGAGTGCCAACTATAAAGGAGGGCTCCTGCTAAGAGCTGCACAGAGATTATGCCCTTCACCCCTTCTGACAACCCTAGCACCAACCTTATTTGGGTGGATGACCTTCTAGAAATGTATGATCTCCACCCACCTCCATTCCTAATTCTTCCAAGCTGCATTTTTTCCCTCTGAAACTCTATGCCTTATTCTGGCAAAAGAGCAACCCAGCATGGTTCCATAATTTCCACTTTGTGAACGCCTGATGTCTCATTTCAATAGTGGCATTTTCAAAGATTCTTCTATCAACAGTCAGACCATTAGCTGGCCTGTAGCCCGCATAGCCCCTAAAACAACCCTCTGTGTGCTGGGGGAATTCCTGCATGTGCACGCACACGCACACATGCACACTCACACACACACACCAGAACAATTTATTACAAGTATTTACAGACTGGAAGGCATAAACTGGGTTCCCCAACTATCACACTCCCCATTTCTTCAAGTCACAAAGGAAGAAAACCATCTCAGTTATATTTACATCCCTTCTGACTATACAGCAACCCAAGTCAAGGGTGCTTCACTTTTTATGAAACTAAAAATATAGAAAATAATTGATGTAAATTTTAACAGCCATTGTCATCTATTACAAACCAGCGTTCATCTTTAACTCTCCTCTGCACCCCTACCCCCCGCTTTATTTGTACACTCTCAGCAGCAGATAGGGGCTTCCTGTGGGAAGGAAAATATCAGTTGCAATCTACCAGCACTTTATACTCAAAGAATATTCTGGTCGATTGTTTAGCAATGCACAACACAGAGCCTGATGGCACCATTATCAACACGTAAGAATGCACTGAAATACTTAAGATGGAGCATCAAGTGAGAACCCCTTTAGGGATTCACTCTTAAGAAGGCATGTTAAGATATTCAAGATAGGACATTAAAATGGGGGGTGAGGGAGGAAAGCAAGGATTTTGATAAAATTCCTATTTTTACATATGTGTACATATTTATATACAGATTTACATAAACATACAGACACAAAGAAGAGAGACCTAAAGGCTAAATGTTGATGGTGATATCTGTAGGAAAGGAGTTATTTTTAGTTTTTCTTTGTGCCTATTTCCTTTTTCCAGTTTTTTTGTTTTCTGTTTTTTTGTTTTACAAATAACAACCATTAAGTTGACTATCAGGCAATGGATTTCTTTCTAATCACTTTTTATCACTAAGGTTTAATCTCTGGTTTCCTCTGAGAACATACAGGCTATCCTCCCACAGACTACTGGCTAGAAGTAACCTTAAGACTCACAAACCAGTGGGGCCCCTGGGTGGCTCAGTCGGTTAAGTGGCCAACATCAGCTCGGCTCAGGTCATGATCTCGTGGTCTGAGTTCAAGCCCCGCGTTGGGCTCTGTGCTGACAGCTTAGAGCCTGGAACTGGTTTCAGGTTTTGTGTCTCCCTCTCTCTGATCCTCCCCCATTCATCCTCTGTCTGTCTCAAGAATAAATAAACGTTGAAAAATAATAATAATATTAAAAAAAGACTCACAAACCAGAATCCTAGTTATCATTATTTTCCAGAAGTCCTAGCTCCTTTTCATCCAGAAGGGAAGAAGCAAGAGGCTGGGTAGAATGAAGATGCTTGTGACTTTGAAGTCTGGTTCAGGCTTAGAGTTCCCTGCCTCTACCAACCAATGGCCGTGAGCTGGTTAGCAACCTTCCTGGGCTTCTGGGTACCCAGGTGTGCTACAGTGGGCTGGCGCAGATGATGAGGGTCCATCCCAGACCCTAGCACAGGCATTTCTGGGTTTCCACACTCCTCATCCCAGAGGGCGGCTCCTCCTTTGCTAGCACTCAGGGGGATTCATTTGCACCTACACAATTGGGGGTGGGGGGTGAGATGAAGAAGAGGCAGCTCTGGGATAAGAAGAGGTGATGTGGAAAGTGTCCATCACCCCTCCAAGCCAACACCTGCGATGAGGGCGGGACCAGAGCTGACCGAGGGGTTTAGCTTGGCAAGTATGCTGAAAGTGGGACAGGGCTGCAAGATAGGCTCTTCATTACTGTCCTGATGAAAATTCTGCCAATTTTGCTCAGTCACAGATTAAATCAGATGGTAACTTATGTTTCATTTTACATAGCCAATTTCTTATCTCTTGCAGCAATTCTACCACATTCCATTCCATATCCCCACTACACACACAAAACGCACACACAGAAGTTGGCTGCAACACTTATGCAAGGCAGCAAGGGTTAGGAATCAGAAAAATAGATGAACAGAAAGCTTAGGAACTGCATGCAGTATTAGCCTTCCTTGAGCACAGAACATAGTCCTTCTCTGCTGCTTCTGCCTCTAGTCACTGAACACTCACTTTCTCTGCTTCCCTCCACCTCCCTCCACCTGACACCTGTCAGCTCCTATCTCTGTGAGGAGCCTCCTAATCTTTCCTCACCACCTATGTATCCAAAAGTTGGAAGATGAGAAAGACAAAACAATCAGAAGCCAGTAGAGCCAAGGACTTTTTCATGAGGAGCTGAAGGGTCTTGGAAGACCAGTCTGGAAGCTTTATTCTGGGTTCAGTGCTCCACTGCAGAGTTTATATACAAATGCTTTGTGGAAACAAGGATGATGGGTACTCCCAGAGATTCTACCTAGGCCCCTTGGAAGGGAGGAAAGCCCCCACAGGGTACAACTGTTGGTTAACTACAAAGATCCAGACAGGAAGAAGAGATAGGTTTACTCCTACAAGTCAAGGAAAGGTCCTGGGGAGAACCTTCCCAGATCAGAAGACATCTCTTGACCCATGAGCGCTGTTCCTCCAAGTTATAAACCACAACTCGGAAAGTTACTTTCTTGGGCACTGAACTGTGTATGGACGGGATGTCAAAGGGTACTCATGTAGCGGTCAGTAGATGTTAGCCAATGTCAGTAAGGACTTACTTCGTCAAAAAGAACAGGTGAATCCAAAAACTTATATAAGTAGTATGTATCTGCTGTACAAGCAGTTGTGTGTTTTGTTGTTTATTTTCCACATTTTCTTCCAGTTCATTTTATCACTTAAATACTCTGCAAAATGCCCTACTACCAAGGATCCCCTCATGCCACTCTCCTGCATGAACATGAAGCCCTCCATTCTACCTACCAAAATCCTGTTATTGGTGTGTTTCCCCTGCCCCTGCCCGAGAATTTGCTGCAGGACCCACCCCCACGTTACAGCCCTCACGGACTGCCCACACCCTCAGGGACACCTGGATCCTCCTCTGGAAACTGCTGGAATGCTGCCTGGTCCTCAGTGTTGTCATGTAGGACTATGCCCGCCTTACGCTTATCACTTTTCTCAAGCTTTTCTTAAGTTAACTTATTCGTCTTCAAATTCTTCATTGGGCCTCACCGAGTAATTCATATAGAGTAAATGCCTCAAAATAGTAAGCCATAGTGAACTGTTTTTTTTTTACCTACCAACTTCACAAAGTCAAAAAAGTTCTGAAAATAGCCAAGTTAGCAACAATAGAATGACATTCTAATAGGAGTCAAAACTTAAGCAGGCATTAGTGAAAGTTGGGAGATACTAGTTTAGGGAATTTTTGAATCCCTACTTTTCCTGCCCTTACCCAGACTTCTTCCCCCATTGAAGGGGTAGCAGGCTCTGTAATCCCTAACCTCAGGGGATGCATGTGACAGAGTGAAAATGAACAGTTGACAGGACCTCCTGGAGTCTGCTTTCAAGTCTTTAAACCCACTGAACCAAACAGAGTAGGAGGAGTGTTCATAGCTGTTGCTGTGTAACAAACTGTTCTACCTATACAATGGGGGCTTAAAACAATGATTTTAATATTATTTCTCATGGTTCTGAGTATGGACTGAGCTCAGTTGGATGGATCTTGCCAGGGTCCCTTATGTTGTTGCAGTCAGATGGTGGCTGTGGCTGCGAGTATCTGAACATTTCTTCCCTCACAGGCCTGGTGCCTGGGCTGGTTGGAATAGATAGAACCAATGGAATCCCTTTCTACCTCTCTCCCTCTGTGCCTTGCCATCCCTCTCTCACTCTACCCCATTCCCTCTCCCCGTCTCCTCTTTCTCTTTCTCTTTCTTCCATGCAGCCTCTCCACGTGTCTGGCTTGGGCTTCCTCACAGCATGACAGTCTCAAGGAAGCCAGACTTCTTAATTGGTAGCTTGCTTCCCCCAGGATAAGCTTTCCCAAAGGACCCAGGCAGACGTTGCCTTTCATGCAACGTCACTTTTGCTGTATCCCGTTGGTTACAAGTGAGTCCTTAAGGCCAGCCTAGACTCAAGGGAGTGGCAATTAGACTTTCCCTCTCAATGGGAGAAATAGCAAAGAATTTATGCCTATCTTCAATCAATCACGGGGGCGGGGGGGGGGGGGGGAGAGACTTTTTCCAGATTAAAAAAGAAGGGGAAATACTCTATGGACCTGGGCTTGTTCCCTGGACATGGTCTGTGTTGGCAGAAAGCCATTAGGAAGGAAAGGTGTGGTGGGTCTAGAGAAACACAACCATGGGGCACCTCAGTCGGTTGAGCACCCGACTTCGGCTCGGGTCATGATCTCACAGTTCGTGAGTTTGAGCCCTGCATCGGGCTCTGTGCTGACAGCTCAGAGCCTGGAGCCTGTTTTGGATTCTGGGTCTCCCTCTCTCTCTGCTGCCCCTCCCCTGCTTGTTCTCTCTCTCTCTCTCTCTCTCTCTCTCTCTCTCTCTCTCTCTCGCTCTCTCTCTCTCTCTCTCTCGCTCTCTCTCTCTCTCTCTCTCCCCCCCGTGTCAAAAAAAAAAAATTTTTTTTTTGAGAAAGAAACACAACCACAAGCATTGGGCTTTCTGGCCTCACCAGCTTGTCATGTCCCAAGAAAACCTACCAAGTCCAAGGGACAGGCTGATATGGACATTATAGCCAATGATGAACATGCTTCCCCAAGTCAGGGAAAGGTCAGGAAAGACAATGGAGGAACTCCCAACCACTCTGGCAGTTTGGAAGATTGGCATCAAAATTAGGTTGCTTGATGGAAAATAGAGTAGCCAACTCTCTTCCAGCTTGAGTTTGGGGACTGACATTCCTTGTCATGACATCTGGAACTAGACCTCAAATTTTATTTCTCCCAACTTGACTCTTTGGAGAGACAGAATGCCTCTCTGCTCAACTGAGCCCTCTGGTTATCTCCTTTCATCACAATCACCGGAGCAGAGTTAAACTACCCACCGGCATCCTCAGGCACAATTCACATAGCAGCACCTGAATTCAAAGATTAACCATTCAAATGCCGAGAAGACAGAGGACAGACTAATCCAGAGCTCTGTTTGGAGATGGATTTTTCATCCCTTTATGGGAAAGGGGAGAGAAGGAAGAGGCAGACTCAGAACCAACAGAATGCCTGATCCATTTTCCTGAAAGTCTCCCTAGACAGCTCTGAGAATGCTGCAATGAATTACACGCTCCACTCTGTTCCCCCAAAACACTCAGTTCCGTGTGGGTCAGCAGCACACATGGGAGCACAAAGGCTGTGAGTCTGCTGGCACGAAGGTTGACTCCCTCTTTGCCAGGATCCCAGAAAGCGGCCCCCATCAAGATGGGAAGCTGAGCCCAGAGGCCACAAAGAAGACAGCAGAGGGTACGTTGCACACAACAGCCAACCCAGAACGGGAGGCTGACATGTGGAACTGCATGCCTGCCCCTGATTTTACAAGTTACTAGTTTGAGAAGGAGATCGGCTGCCCCTCTCTTGCTGAGTGAGTTATCACCTTCCTTTCTAGTATTTCAGCCGGTTGGACACCCACTCATTAAGTTCCTACTCTCTGACTGTGGCTCTCTGCCTTGTCACCCAACTCCTGCCCTCCTCTGGGGGGGAAAGAACTCTCTCCACCAGTAAACCTCTATCTGTTTCTTCCCATGTTGGTTCAGAAAAAGATGGAGGAGAACTTTTGTAAGAGAATGTGAGACTCCTCAGAGAAAATCAGCCATAACACGCTCTTGCATACAGTGGCAAAACATCCAAATTTCTCAAGAGCACACACTTTTAGTAGCACTGTGCGAAGCCACTTACACATATAACTTATCAAATCCTCCCAATCACTTCCCCAGGCAGCACTGCTTTCATCCCCACTTTACAGATGGGAAAACTGAGGCTCTACCAAGTACGAGCTGGACCGAAGACAAATGCTCTTCGGTGCCTCTCTAAAGCTTCTGTTCTTTTCCACCAAGTCACAGGTCGTCAAGCGGTGTGCATACTTTGAGAACACTTCTTTTTCAATGAGCTCTTCATTGAAGAGTCTCCAGTCTCTCTCTCTCTTTTCCTGAGTATTCACTGGCCTAAGCATAAAAGTGATCAGGGAAAATTAAGGGATGGGTGTCTGCCCAACAGCCTCTTCTCGAAGTCGGGACCCCTCTTTGTCTTGTTCTTACCACAGAAGGGACACATCAGCCCTGTGTCTTACTGATTTTTGACCAGTATCTTCTCTCTCACAAATGGAAGTAGCAGCAAACCCTAAATTCTCTAACAGATTTGCTCCCCTCTCCCCTCCACCACAGGCCAGAATAATGAGGCCAGTCCAGCCCAGAAGGGCAAGTTGCTTAGTAACTGGAATCACATATCCCTGTGCCCCTGACGCAAAAGGTACCTTTTGCTGACCCTCCCGGGGTTTGGGAACATGATTCTTAATGACCCAGCTCCTTGCTGGGGTGCCTCAGAAGATTTGGGGCAAGAGTGAAAAATCCTCCCCTTCTCACCTTCCTCTAGGGCTGTGACATCACCTGCCTGTTAGAGGCCTGGTTTATTAAAACAGTCAATTCCCATCTGGGCCTCAGGCTTCAGGCCATTTCCTCTTTTAACAAAGTCATTTTGGAGTAGGTAAGATGAGGCTAACCAGAGCAATTTCAGTGTAATATATTAGAGATTTAACTTTTCAACGTGAGTATGTTTACCCTGTGAAAACGCATTAATCCTCTTCTGGAACAGACTTCCTGAAATCTCTTCCTGTGTCAGTCAGCCCCTACTGAGGAAAGGAGGAAGTGGCTTGAGAGAAAGGCCAGGAAGACCTATTACTGAGACCTGCTCTGTGCAAGCCCTGGGCTGGGTGCTCCCATCTAGCGACAACACTGTGAGGTCACCTCATTTTAATGTTTGAAGACACAGAAACCCAGAGAAATACTTAGAAGCCCCCCGCCCCCGCCCCAATATCAAGTGGCTAAATCTCAAGCTCCAGTTTGATTTAGTTCCCAAGTCTAGGCTTCTTCCACTCCATCACGCTGTCTCTTTACATGTGTCCAGAAATTTCTCAGCAGGGCAGTGTGGGAGTAGAAGAGGCAGCTGCAGTTTTAAAGAAGATGATCAGAGTAGGGGGCGCATGGGCGGCTCAATCGCTTAAGCATCTGACTTCAGCTCAGGTCATGATCTCGCGGTCTGCAGGCTCGAGCCTCGTGTCGGGCTCTGTGCTGGCAGCTCAGAGTCTGCTTTGGATTCTGTATCTCCCTCTCTCTGTGCCCCTCCCCTACTCATGCTCGCTCTCTCACTCTCTCTCTCAAAAATAAATAAACACTTAAAAATTTTTTTAAAGATGGTCAGAGTAGGCCTCCTTGATTTGAGGACATTTAAGCGAAGACTTGAAGGATGTGAAGGCATCAGGAGATGAGTAAGGGAAATGCATCCCAGGCAGGGAGACTAAACAGGGCAACGGTGCTAAGGCTGGAGTGTCAGGATGGGTCAGAGGAACACTGGAAAGCAGAGATGAATCTGGAGCAGAGTGAACAAAGGAGACAGAAGTAGATGAGGTCAGAGAGGTGAAGGTAGCCAGGTCCTGTAGGACCAAGGAGAGGGTAGGCTCCAACCCACCTACGATGCAACTCCCAACTCAAGTCAACAATGATTTCGAGTATCATCTGCCAATCTCTCAGCTAGGGAGGGAGAGAGGGGACAAGTCCTCAAAAGTACAGACCATTACCATGCCACATATCCCTTTGTAAAGCTAGGCTGCCTCTTTGTTGGGTGAGTGGAGAGGCTATAGGAGGGATGGGCTGGGAGTTCCAAATCCATGTCTCTTCATTCAATATCTTAGGTGAGAAGCAAGCAGTTTCAGACCAAACTATTCCACAGAAACTCACCATTCTACATTACTTCCCACCTGCATGCCTAGGGGCTAGACGCAGCACATAGATCCTACTTTAATAAACGATACATCTAAAAGTTGAACTCACAGAAATGAAGAGCAGAATGCTGGTTGTCAGGGGCTGGGGAAAATGGGGAGATGTAGGTCGAAGGGTAGAAACTTTTAGTTACAAGATGAATAAGTTTTGGAGACCTAATATACAGCACAGGGACTATAGTTAATACTGTGTTGTTTACTAGAAATTTGCTGAGAGTAGATCGTAAGTGTTCCTTTCTCATACACACACACACACACACACACACACACACACACACACACACACATATAACTATGGATGAATAGTGAAGTGATGGATGTGTTAACACTATATAGGTGTATCAAAACATCATAGTGTGCACTTTAAATACATGCAGTTTGGTTAATCATACTTGAATAGAACTAAGAAAAAATATTTTAAAGAAGGATGGGTGCCTGGATGGCTCAGTTGGTTAGGTGTCAGACTCTTGATTTTGGCTCAGGTCATGATCTCACGGTTCATGGGTTCAAGCCCCACATTGGGCTCTGCACTAACAGTGTGGAGCCTGCTTAGGATTCTCTCTCTTCCTCTCCCTCTGCCCCTGCCCTTCTCTCTCTCTCTCTCAAAAATAAATAAAATAAACTTTTTTAAAAAAGAAGGAAGAATAACTTTTTAGCCCTTTGGGCACTCACCCATCAGACTCCAACTGTACAAATGACTAGGATCTGCCCTGGCCAGAAGCCTACTTCTGACATGTGGAATTTACCAGAACCATACTTCCTGCCCATTCTCTAGCTTCCTTAGGTCCT